>NW_021939256.1:14455756-14515029 GCF_001715985.3 Manacus vitellinus | reverse complement strand
AGGGAAGGGAAGGGAAGGGAAGGGAAGGGAAGGGAAGGGAAGGGAAGGGAAGGGAAGGGAAGGGAAAACATATCTAGATTTCTGTTTATTACCATGAGTACACCACTTGGTACATCATACTTCAGAATAAAATAAGGAATAAGGAAAAATTAGTCTGGTCCTTAGACTGTGATGGCAGTATTTAACATGGGTCTAATTCCTATAAAAGATTCTGAGAAACAACAGCTGAATTTCTGCAGGACAGACCAACTTTTGAACAAAGTAAACTTGAGCCTCAGCTAATCTCAAAGGGATGCTCAGCCAAATCTTGACTGATGCAGAAATTATTTTCATGGCACAGAAAAGTCAACAAGGCTCTCTTTCTTTCTGTGGACCAAACCAAGTGCATCCTTTCATTTCTTTTGGAAAGATTTCATTCCTTTTGGCCCAAAGCAACCTTCCTAGACTGCTTGGGAAAAAGCCCCCTGAAGCCACATGAGGTCTTTCCACACATGGAGAAAGGTAAAACCCTGGACAACAAAAGAGCAACAGAGAGAAACAGTACATAGAGTCAGGAGAGAGCTCCTCAAATGTGACAGGACAATGAGGACAAAATACAAAATTACCTCATTTGCAATGAGGTAACTGCAATCTCACAGTTTACTAACCCCAGCTCCTGCTCAGTTTGCAAAGCCCATGGATTCTCCTCCTGTTGGGAAGAACCTGCAAGTCCTGGGTTAAACAAGCCATGAGTGCACCAAGAAGATATGCAACATAGAATCACAGAATCATTTAGGCTGTAAAAGACCTTTCAGATCCCTCATTAACAGGGGAATCTGGTGTTCAGGATCATCTCTGCTATGGTGCAGCAGTGAAATCTTGCATTAAACTCCTATGAAAACTGCTATGCTGTGAGAAGCCTTATCAGGGACCCACGCCCAATGCTCAGGAGCTGCATTTGAGCTCAGGCCTTTGGTCCTTGCCTGAGCTTCGTGGTAGGTATGCTTGTGCCTGGTCATGTATTCTGCTAATCCTGCCTTTGACTTGCTGCATGACCTCCTGGCTTGTTCTCTTCATCACTACGACATTTTTGATGACTGTTGTCAGCAGAGCCTGGCCAATGCTCTGTTCTTCTTGTTCAGGTGCATTGCTCTGTCCCCTTTATCCTTGAGGATGCTTCCCCTGCATCATCTTAAGCCCTTGGCTCATCTTCCCTTCTGAAGCAGCCTGTTTTTGCTGTTCTCTGACAGGAAATCTAATTCAGATTACATTTAGCCTCATTCCCTGGCCCAAGTGCTTTTACTACATGTGCGGTTCAAAACTTCCTAAAGAAAAACTCTAATGTGGAAAACTGGATGTGTCTGACCATCAGTTCATAATTTAATGACTACAATAAAGTTTTAGAGTGATTTTTTAAGAAGAACTTCCAAGTAAATCTAGTTTCTGTGCACCTAAGACATACTGAGAAATTAGCAGAAGTTGGTAGATTGATATGTAATTTTCTTCAAAACCGCATCAAACCATTCTCCTTAACCACTGTGATCCAAAATGCACCAGCTAAACACATTGACTAAGATGTTGATTTCCACACAAGGCTCTGCAAAGGAGAAAGATTTCCTTCGAGAGTGTTCCATGAACATTTTCCCTGAATACTTCAATATTCTAATAAGAGAAAAAATGTCTACTTTTCCCCAGAAATGCTTGAGCTTGTAACTGTCATTATTAGTTCACAGTAGTAAGGCATATACTGACTAAAGTGAAGAAGGGTTAACACAGGTTGGGCACTTAGGCAGCAGCACACCAGAGGACCTGGGACATGAGGCTGTGTTCTGAAATGCTGAAGTAAAATTTTGCTTTCTACATTTGTGAATAATACAAAGAATGCCAACTCTTGGAAACCAAAATTCACATTAGGTAATGTTCACCTTTTCCTAGAAACCCCTTGTGGAAGCCGTGCCCAATGCTAATTTAGAGAGCTGCCTGTGTAATGGTGCAGACTGAAAGGTACATGTGCAGCTACAAACTGCCCATGTCCTAAACCAATCCAACATTCAGAAAACAGACTTATCTGTAAGGACACAATTGAAATATCCAAAGGTTTTGTGTACGAGAACCAAACATATGCGAAATACCACATAGTAAAATTCTTTTTGTTTAATTTGCAGTGTTGTCCTGCACATCTCAGGCATAATGAATTGCTTCCTGTTTGTCATTTTATGTAGTAAGGTCTTTATTACTTTTGGCTGCAGCTTGACTATTCACTGTATTTTTTCAGTGCAGTCCTAAAATCAGGAAGAGAAAACAATCCATTAATTAACTGCAGTCATTATACAGTAGTGTGAGTCTCTGACCACAGTCTAGATGAGCAGTAACCAGAGAGGGGTTATATCAGGTCAGTCATTTGGGCTCTTTGCTCAAAGTGTTGGGCTAAACAGCTGTTCATGGGATTACTCACAAACAAGACTGTAAAAAGAAGACATTCAAAAGGTAATCTGCATACTATTTTAGGAACAAAACTAAATTCCCCAATTTTGAATAATCTGCAGTGCTCGTCATGCAGCCTTTGCTCTGGCAATAGTCTCAAAGTTAATTACCTTTTTTTATTCCAGTTTTTCACACATCATTTCAACTATAGTGTTAGTAATTTTATCTTTGATGCTCTTTTTAGCTGCTCACCAGTTCCAACAGCCATCTTCTGGGAACTGTGAGATTCTGGTGCAAATCTAAACTCTACAGGCCGACTGCTCAGAAAGAAAGCATGGTCAAGGAATGTGGCATTAGACTATGCTCTTGACAGGGATTTTTTGTTAGGTTTTGACTTAGGTTGGGTTAAACATTTCACTCTCTTTCCTTGATTGGAGCAAATATTTTTATGATTAGATGCCTTAAGGAACTGTGCTACAGTGAAGAAAAGAAGTGCTGTTCTTTGATGAACAGAAGAAAAAGAAAAAACTGTCATGTTGGCTGAGACTCATTAATAGTTCTGCTTTTCAATTTTTTATAACTTTGCTGTGTATTTTGAGAAAACGGGACATGAGAAAAAAAGGCATCAAGGCAAAGCAAGTGGCATTGCATTCAACACCTTTTTTTAGATTAACAAGTTTGTTGTGACAAAATAATGAAAAGTTTATTCTGAGATCAGAACATCTTGGCCTCTAGTTGCCTGAACACTGATGCACTAAAAAGCATGCATTAAGTTTACAAGCTATGTATATATGAGCTGAAAATATAAGATAGATTGTAAAATAGAATACAAATGTGTTCTGTACAATAAACTCAACTGAATTGCAAGATTTCCACGTAGATTTATGTGAGCAAGAAATTTTTAAACTAGGATATACTATTTGTCAACTGAGGACCTTCCAGTGGAACATGAAGTAATTTCACTAACATCTGTCATAACTTTTTCTTCTCATACTCTTAAATCTTGCACACTGATGTTGTGAAATCATCAACAAGGCAGAATACAGAAGTTTTTTCAGGCTTAGTTTCTCTGTGTAATCCATGGAGACTGAGGAATACATGCCTAAGGAATCCACAAAAAAAGCAGGGTGGCTCTGCCAGGCAGCTAGCTTACCTAACCAAAAAGGAAAAGAAAAAAAAAGCTGAGATGTCTGTCTTATATTTTGTCCTCTTTAGAGCCTGTGTGCCTTACCCTAACAAAGAGAAGGGTGCCTGTCTCCCTTCAGGCTCCTGCATCCTCTCCCAGGGTCAGATGCCAAAGGCAGTATATCACAGAAAAAAAGAGGACAGAAGTAGATTGTATGTGACATCTCAGTTACTGAAGTGGGATCTTCTGGTTCAGCTCTCTCTTGATATACCTCTTATGAAGGAAAATGTTTTGACTGTCCGGCTCCAGAAATTCCAAAAGAAGCACAAGCCTTACCAAAGTGAAGTGTATTGCATTGGAGATGAGGGCTGTGTAAAAGAATATATTTTGCTACAGCAACCTTTTTGCATCTTCTTCTTGGGGAGGAGGTGGAGTATTCATGTTTTTGGGGGTACAACAACTTGGAAGCCACCAGGCTGCATCATTCTGTTGTAGAAGACTGTGGAGCACAGTCTGTTTCTTCTCTTACACTAGCTTCACTTGATGTGAGACTACTAGAGAGAGAATAACATGACTCTAACCTACTGATTTGACTACCTGCTTCGGTAGAAAAAAATGCAGGTCACTATCCACATTTCAATGGGGATGCAGTTGAAGCTGAGACTTCTGAATCCTGGTCAAGTGTTCCAGTGAATCCTCTCCTATATGTCCAATATTTCAAGTAGTTCTTCTTCCCTCCTGGCAATATACCCTGAACCCTGATGTTTTTAGACAACATTCATTCTACTTTTCCTAACAAGGCTTTGAATAGACTTCTATATGCTAACCTCTCCTCATAATTCTTATAGACCTTCTTTCCAGCATCAGTTCCATATTGAATTCAATTTTCTCTATCATAGGTAAGCAGAAGTCAGACATTATCAACACAAATGTTTTCTCCTGATGGAATCATTCGGGATTTATTTCTTTTTATAGAAAATCAGTGCCTTGTTTATTTCAAGTTGGACTGTGTCAAATAATGGAACATGCTGCATTTATCGAACTGAATGTCTTTTAGCTGGGGCATCTCCAATGTCATCTGTTTTGGAAAAGGTTTCCTGAATTACTAAAGCTTCAATGTGGTTGTGATTTGCTTTGTGTACCTGCCAAGACCCTAGAAAATAAAAATATGAATTATGTTAGAGGAAGACCAGGTATTTGTAACAACTCCCGATGAAACTCATAGCAGAAATATGTCTTTTATTAATAACTTTTATTTCTCCTAGTTGTAGCATTTTCCATAGGTTATGTCCAGTATTTTTCAATTAAATTGAAAATAAACCCCAACTGTCTTACTTCTCACAGATGTTTTCATTTACCACACGCTTATATTTTTGTTCTGCCTGTCTTCCCCACCTCTCTGTTGCTGTATGTTTATTCTTGGCTATTACCTTAGGTAGGTCCAATCCTTCAAGCACTCCTCCATCTACTTGACATTAAGGCCCTACTGAAGTAGAAACATAAATTCCAATGTGGCTGAAGCATTGGACTAGAAATATTTTTAAGATATAGGATGTATTTCTGCTTCATAGGTCTTCCCACGAAGTGGAGCGTCACTCTAACCTGAGCGCCTGCATGTGATTGAAAAATAAATTGTTTTATAAATAACCTCCAAAGAAGAAAGAATTCTTGCCTGCTTCCTGATCTAGGAACTGCTTTTCTCGGTTACCGAGAAGAGTGCCTGGTAAAAGTAGCTGGTCCTCACCACATTAAATGGGAAATGCAAGAAATTTCACAAATTGAACTTGCTCTAAAAAAAAGTTGTATGCAGATGCATTGGAAATGAGATTTTGAACATTAATGTTAATAAAAGCAGCATATAATTACTGGAGAACTTTAAAATGCCTTTAAAAATAAACATATAGAGAGATAAAGATCACTTAAAAGAAATGCATTTGTATTTCCTGTTTCAAAACTTTTAGGAAGACATTGATTGCAGATATGCATAAAGCATGTCCTTAACCTGACCACTAGACTTCAGTGCATAACTAACCCCGTGGGAGGTATGGATTACTATTTTCATTTGTCAACAGTTGAAGTGCTTGGAATAGTGGTAGTAATAGTAGTATTCCCACATCTCGTATTTAGTAAATGCTGGACTTTTTGAAGTGCTATTGTGCAAAGTTTGCATATTAACTGTAAGAAAAAAATCTAAAGACCACTTGGAATGGTACTTTAATTTCTCTACATCCCTTATAGACAGGGAAATTATCTAGATAGAGTAACGATTTTTGTTCTCAAGGAAGTTCTCTGCTGAGCTTTTCTCAGCATTGTTAAATATAGGGTGCAATTTCAATCACTAAAGCAAATCTGACCTTTTTGCCAGGCTCACCCCTGCCCCTGAGACTTTTTGTCTGCCCATGCTGCATGCTGAAATGGAAAAATATTCATGTGCTGTTAAAAAAAAAAAAAAAAAGAGAAATTTTCTGAGAAGTGATGAAGATCACTTATATGTATATTACAGGCTTCTGCCTTTAAAATCAAAGTCCCTTTACACTGGGTTAAAAAGGGTGATGCAGTTAAGATAGACCTCTGGGAAATATTTCAACTGTCTATAAATAAACACTTTGTGGCTTTTTTAGTACTCTTCAGAGTCTTCCATGCAGTCTATCTTTGTGACACCTCTATATAGGGTAATAGAGAAAAATGGTCATCCTACAAATAAACTCCTTCTACACTAACTTTTATTTTATTTCCCCTCAGTCAGGAATAAACCTTCACTTGAAGTTGTCAGATGTGATTATTGATCTGAGTCTGACAGCATAACTCTAGCCAAACAGTCCAGGAATAACTAAAAAGTTGAGTCATTCTTTTTTCTTGATTTTAATTTAAATTTGATTGTAAAAAGTGGTAGCAAATATTGGAGAAAAATGTAGCAAACTACTGAGGTTAAAGCATACATCAAAGCAGCATCATGTCATTTATGGTTTAGAAGCCTGGAAGCGCTGCTGGAACAGTAGTGTTTATATGGTCATAAACCTCTGCACTTAGAGGATCTAACATACTGTGTTGATTGAGTAAAGACAAAATGACAAAAGACACTAAAATTGGAGCAAAGTTGGAGCACTGGCAATGCTGAATGAGGTCTGGCAGAAGCATCTTTCAGATCTGGTGATTTGCCCTGCACATTGGAGGAGGCTGATGTTCCTTCCCTACCTTCTCTAACTTTGTCAATTTTTGCGCAACTAACATTGTGTGTTCTGAAAATTTTATTCATTGAGTTGTGTGGCAGGCGGTAGGCTTTTTTTTGATATATATTCCTCTGTACTACTGTTACAACCTACCCTGTCAGGCAGGACTAACTTTTGTTTTATTAATAAATCCTTTGGAGTGAATTAAAGTAAATTGATACTAGATGATCAGTGTTTACAGATATATATATTTATGGTTTATTTAGAACAATTTGGTTGCAAACGAAAACAGGTATGTAGCTGTTTTGACTGTTATTGGCTGTAGTAGCATGGCAGTATAAAAAAAGGTGTTGCGAAGGAGAACAGGCATTTAGCCATTTTGATTGCGATATAGTAATGCATAGCATCCAAGAAAATGTGCAAGGGAAAAGAGAGAAAGAAAGAGAGACGAAAGTAAAAGTTTTATAGTCACCACTCAAAGGTCTCTGGCGAACTTGGTCATTGGTGTCGTGGTCTTTCGGGGAGCGCTGGGGGAGAGAAGCCTGCAAAACATAAAGTTTGATGGGTTTATATACCCTGAGAAACCTTCCTGGTGCCTTGCCCTGTGGGGAGGGGTGGGGTGGGGGTGTTTTTACGTGGTCACGGCATTTTTGCAGAGGCTGGAGGTGATGGTTTTTTGCAGTCATTTAGGCTTGGGTGGGGGGTGGGCCGCTTTGGAGGCTCCCCTGCTAAGCGTGAGGCATTAGGGATGGATGTGTGCATAAAGGGCCCCTTTTGACACAGCCTAGCTCATAGGAGACAAGCATCACATGCCCAGATAGTCACTGCTGGTTTTCTTTAGATAGGCATGACATACCTAGAAAAGAAATAGGAACCAAAGAGTTGTCTCTGGGCCTACAAAGTTAACAGTTTGCGGGCTATGGCCTCCTCCCCTTACCCTTTATCTTCACTCTTCTGGCAGGAGGCTTGCATAGCTTGCTCCAGTAGCAATGTCTTAAAGCAATAGAAAAAGTCCAGTTCCTCACAACTACAGAAAATATTTCTGCAAGTTTAGAGTAGTGAGGAAAGACTCATCTTTTTTTAAATCATTGTGGACATCCTGGAGGTTTATTTAGTAACCAATATTTTTATTGCTACTATTGCAAACTCCAAAGTATTTAATCCACTGATTTCTGAGGGAATTTGCTTGAGTAAGACATATGATGGGTATTGAGTAAATATAATACAAATCCCACATTTCTAACCTGAGGCAGAGCTGGCTCGAGGCTTTGCAGAAGTAGAATCATAAAATCATAGAATAGTTTGGAAAAAGACCTCAGAGATCATTGAGTCCAACCATTAACCCAGCACTGCCAAGTCCACCACTAAACCATGGCCCTAAAAAACACATCGGCACATCTTTTAAATACCTCCTGGGCAGCCTGTTCCAATGCCTGACAATCTTTTCAGTGAAGAAATTTTCCCTAACATGCCATCTAAACCTCCCCCGGTACAACTTGAGGCTGTTTCCTCTCATCCTGTCACTTGTTACTTGGGAGAAGAGGCTGACCCCCACCTCACTGCTACCTTCTTTCAGGTAGCTGTAGAGACCATTAAGGTGTGTGTGTCCTGCTTCTCCCCCCCCCTTCTTTTCTCCAGGCTAAACATCCCCAGCTCCCTCAGCTGCTCCTCCTAAGACTTGTGCTCCAGACCCTCCACCAGCTTTGCTGCCCTTCTCTGGACTCGCTCCAGCACCTCAATGTCCCTGTAGTAAGGCACCCAAAAAAGAACACAGTACTCAAGGTACAGCCTCAGCAGTGCTGAGTACAGAGAGACAATTACTTCAGTAGTCCTGTTGGCCACACTATTTCTGATGCAGACCAGCATGCTATTGACCTTTTTGGCCACTTGGGCAGAAAGAAAGAGGCAGACTGTGACAGGAAATAACCCAGAGGAAAATAACCCAGAGCAGACTCCAAGACTGAAAGAGAGACACTCCCATTACTGTGCCCAGCTGAGACCTGAGGATGCTGATGACTTGTTCTCTCGCCATTCATGTTGAGGAAGACTCGAGTCTTAATTTTGATGCCCAGAGGGACATCATAAGGGTGAATACAACACCAGAGAAAAGGGGGAGGTATCAATAAGTTTTCTTGCATAACAATTTTAACAGCATTACTAATGAGGATTACCTGTATAATTTTTGCAAGTAGACTGCTAAACCATTAGCTAGGCTAACAATATATTCTTGATTCTACATATATGCCTATGTCAAGATGCTGATTACAACAATGTGCTCTGTTTCCCGAAATTCTCTCCCAGCATTCCACAGCTTATGACTCAGTGACCACCTGAGCCAGATTTGGTGACTTGGTACTTGATAACTTTCAGTTAATTTTCTTACCCCCAGAATTGTCCAGGTCACAATTTCTGTGACCCTTAGCTCACAGAAACTTCCAGCATTCCCACCTTCTGAGGAAAAGACATTTAGAAGGTGAGCTACAGGATGTATGAAAAATTGTATGAAAAATTCAAAATGAACTTGCCACCAGCTCACTTTGCCTAATGCCTCTCAAGGTGGCAAGCAGCAACCACTACCCTTCTTTGTTTGCCACCAGCTGACCTCCTTTCCTATATCTCCAAGGGCTTTTAGTTTGTACCACAACTATCCCATATGGGCTTCTTTTAGGACCTTCCTGCTTCCTCACGTCTGACACAGTCCTCTTCTCTTTCCTTCTCATCCTTCCGTAGAGGAGAGTTTGCTCTGCAGGTATTTGTGCCTCCTGCAGCTGGTCTATTATGACTGGCATGTCTGGGCTCCCTGTTGCTATTTTTAGCTGGGAGCTTAAAGCTTGAGATGTCATGGAAAATGACCTTCCTAAGAAAAACAGCATTTGTAGATTAGCATTGTAAGGTGGAAATAATTCCTACTCTCAAGGAACCTGTTTGGATGACAGAAGCCTCGGGGTTTCTGAATACATGAAATACCAAACACAGGAAATCATAAAATATATTAAATTTTTTTCATTTTCCAAGATGAAACGCTCAATTGATTCAGTCAATTACAGGACAGTTTTGAGAAGCTTTAAATACAGAAGAGGTGCAAATCATATAATGTATGTCTCACCAAAACTGCATTCTTAAAACCACCTTCTGGAAAAAATTCAGATTGCCTGAGCCAGTGCACTAACCATAGAGCTGAGTGGAAGTGTAGGGGAATGGAAGCCCCCCTGCCCTCTGAGCGGATAACCAGCCATTTAATGCACTTAGGCAGTGCCTGTTGACAAGGCCCCTCTGGCAAAATAGGTGGCCAAGTTCCTGTCTAATGGCTGCTAACGGGAATTATAGATGAATAAGTAAAAAAGGCAACTTTGAGGCAGCTAGCAGATTAGCATAGCACATGTTTTCAAGGACTGCAATGTTGGTTTTAGATATCTAATCCTGTCCAAGCAATTTTGCAGGTCTGTTTGTAGACATCTTTTCCCACCTTTCTAGCACGGTAGGAAAAAGGATAAATCATAACCTGTGCAATAATGGACACTAATTATATATATTTTTTTTACAGAATTAAAGAAAGAAAAGTCACTTTTTAAAGACAAAAATTTCAAGAAAATGCATTGTGCCAATTAGATTAGGAAATAAAATCATATCAATTATCAGTCACATTTGTAGCCCTGGAAACTTGTCAAAGCTTTAGAGTACAACTGTCAAGGCAAAAAATGCAGAAAAAAATACTTTAAAAACAATTTGCAATTGACCTTTAAATGTTATTTTCATCAATGAAACTAACAATTTAGAAGATTTCTTTTGTATACATATTACATTAGATAATTCTTTTACCTGCATTAGGTTTCCAAAAATTCCTTTTGGACAAAAATAAGACATAAATGTTAGAAACAGGAGCATTCATGTCACTTCCTTCAGGTCTAATAATGATTTTAGCAAGAGCGAAGAAATTTCCCTGTATATGTTTAGTAGTACACAATTAGACTTTGGTTTGCTTGTCTGCTGCCCTCCTCTGATGCACCAAGTGCTGGCCACTTACAGAGTTTCCAACTTGAATTGAAATATATTTAATACCAGCTTGAAACTTTATGGTTCCTATGCAACAAAAATACAGATAAACTGAATAAATAGTTTAATCTGAGGTTTACTATGTTCCTAAATGAGAGTTTCATGCATGGAGGAATGATTGTCTCTGCAGTGCATTACCTAGAATATACACAGAACATTCAAAATATATATATATATATTATACAAGATACATGTAGTTCAAAACTTTTTTTTTTTACTTAAAAAAGCAAAAGACATTTTGCAGATAGCCTGCTAATTAAAACTGTTTTGTAGATTATTTTAGAGACTAATATAACATTTTAGGAGAAAACATTCAACAAGAGTTGATATTTTATAACCTAAAGAGTTTCAGTATTGTAGAGAAACTTGTTCTGTCCTTAAATCTGTTCTTCTTTTTCTGCTTTTACTCAGGATTTCTCCTTTCCACACCTGTCTTGTTTCTGTTCCTGGTATCAGCAAAAAAATAACATCACTTTTCTTATGTTTCTTTACAGAAACACTACAAATAAAGGTTTGGTGCTTAGTACTTTAGGGTAATAATGTAAATTGCCTGGTAGAGACTTTATTCTAGCTTGAGGTCAAAAGGCAGCCACGATGTGCTAGTCAAACAACAGGGGAAAAAACCCTTATAACACTCTCTCTCAAATACAGAACAGTGATTGCATTTTTTATAGCATCATCATTCGCTATTGATTATCCCAGGGAACATCACAGAGTGGCAGTCTTCTAACTTCTGTGTGTGTGTGGCTTAGATATATTTAAATACGTTCCACAAAGGGAACACGCTGTGGGAAACACTGCAATGAACACAGGTTCTTCAACTCTACTGATAAATGTGACAAAGAACGTTTTACAACTTAAGTTTCAAAAACATCTAATAAAACGTAATAAAAGAAAAAGTAAGGATGATAAAAGCGTAGGCACATGATGCTACCAATTTAATGACGTTCCCTCCTTTTATTAGTAGCAATCCCACAGATGCCTGAGGAAGCACATTTGCCTTTGTTAAAACAAATCCATTCTAGAAACTGTTCTGACATCCATCATTAAAGCATTTTATGTGAGTAGTCTTTCTTACCGTATTATTAAACCATTCATTAACATGATAGATAAAAACTCCATTCCACTGAGAATCTGCCACGGCAGAAATGTACCCTGCTTGGCAACAATTAAATATGCCATGGCA
Organism: Manacus vitellinus; assembly: GCF_001715985.3. NCBI lineage: Eukaryota > Metazoa > Chordata > Aves > Passeriformes > Pipridae > Manacus > Manacus vitellinus. Next base: position 14,503,091 of record NW_021939256.1, on the reverse strand, counting down.
GGAAAACAATAGAGCAATGTAACTTAACATTAGGCTTTTCCAATTGTGGAATATTTCTACTATGTTATTTATAATACATACCAAAGTCAATTTCCTCTTACAATAAATAAAGGAATAAACAAATTCCATTTGTACCAGAAGTGAATCTTGGCAGTGCAGCCTACAAAATGATTGCTAAAACAAGTCAAAAACCAAGACGGAAAATTCCTAATACAACACTGACTCTATGTCATTTTAAGTTCCTGATGCAGCTCTTAAATGTGACTAGATAACCTGAACTGTTTCTCTGTTATTGAGCAAATAGCAAATGACTTTACTTAAAACACCTGAAACTGCACAGGGTTTAGAGAGCAATGCATTTAGGCATGAAGGAAGACATCACAATCCTCTTCTTTCTTCAATATTTTACAGTGAAAACTATATTTTTAAAACTAGGTTTTACGGGTAGTTTTTCATACTGAAGTATTTAAGCACCTCACAGCCTTCATCATCTCTTGTAGTGTCCCCGTTACAGCTTGGAAACAGATAACACAGAATCACAAAATCAGACAAACACTGAGACTGAAAGGACCTCTGAACATTCAGTTCAAACCCCCTGCTCAAAACAGAGTCACTTACAGGAAGTTGCTCAGGGTGGCATCCCTGTGGATAGAGACTCCACAACATCTCTGGACTACCTGTTCCAGTCCTCATGCAGCCTCACAGTAAAAACAGTGTTTTTCTTAGTTTTAAGTCAAATTTCTTGAGTGTCAGTTGTGACAATGTGCTCATTGCCTCTCGTTCTGTCACTGGGCACTACTGAGAAAAGTCTGGCTCCACCTCGTCTACATTCTCCTTTCAGGTACATACATTTATGAGATCCTCTCTGAGTCTTCTCTTCTTCAAGCTGAACAAACAGTACCAGTTCTCTCACCCTTACCTCGTATGAGAGATGCTCCATCATCTCTATGGCTCTTCACTCTTGCTCCAGTATGTCCATGCCCAGAAGTGGACCAGGCTCTCCAGATACAGCTTCACTAGTGCTGAGCAGAAGGAAAGGATAATCTTCATCGACCTGCTGGCAGTGTTCTTTGTACCAGGCCCAGAGTGCCCAGGGAACAGTACAGAGTACTTTTACAAATGAAGTAAATCGTATATCACCTTGGAAATGAGCACATAGCTCTCAAAACCAGAGTTCCCATTTCCCTGCAACCCAGTCCACACATTCTAGGTCAAAAAAATATATGTCTTCTGAAGAAATGGGATCTTTGATTTCTGTTTCCTAGTGAGAGCTCCCACTCAGGTGACTGCGTACCTGAAACTTCAGAGCTCTGACATCAGGCAATATGACACATAATTCTCTCCAAATAATTATTTTTAAGTGACTTGCTTAGGGACACCACTGATACCAAGGTGCAGGGACTAAACCAGACTCGTAGACGCATATGCCACCCACGCAGCTGCTCTCCTTTCTAACCTCCTGGAATTCACACATGCAGCGTGCACCCTAAAATTCTATTCAGTTCTATTTCTGTCATTAAGTTTCCATAAACTCTGAAGAGCCTGTCTTACTAAAAGATAGTGCTTTACAATAGGAATAATGGTTTCAGGACCCCCTCCTAAAACCACTGAAATTATTGTTTTAACCAGTGAAAGACATATTATTTGTATCATATAAGGACTGGTGCCATGAGAAACTAAGTCATGCCACTTGAAGCCCCTGCTCAATTTACCAGACATATGACCCAAATATCATACATATATAGTAGGAAATGTCACAAAAGCAAGAAAAATGCATGTCAACAAGATGTGAAGACTTAGGACAGAGTATTTACTACATTTTGAAATCAGGTGCAACAATTACTATTAAGAATTTTCTGAAATAAAATGTACTAACTAAATTACTACTTTGCTAGATAATAACTACTTAGCAGAGCAATTTGAGAGCAAAAGACGTGTTTATATTTTCACTATTTAAATTAATTGGCTACTTAACTAAAAAATGTAGTACTATGTTAAAAAATGCAGCTGGTCAATGCTTTCTCTGAAGATAGGGAATTCCCTGAAGATCTGCAAATATTAGTTACTGAAAGGTGATTAAGCACAACAATGAAATATTAAAGTACAGATATTCTAAATAAATCAAATGTCAAAGGTATAACGATGAAAAATATAAATTAATTTTTATTGTGAAGACTGAATTTTTAGTAAATATCACAAGCTGTTGAAGCTATGTGCAGCAGGGAGGCATCTCGGCCTGATCACAAGCTGCCATTTATCATGACTGACAGAAGCCACCATCAACATAGTTCCACCTCCAAATAAACTTTTGGATTCAGCAAAGAATAAGCTATCAGGCTTGTACTTCACTTCCTGGGATGAAAGTTAAAGCTGCTATCATACCAAGCCTCAGCAGCTTCTGCCTGGACATTATTTCTGTCACAGAGTGAATCCTGCTGCTCTGAATCTTCTTTCCAATGACATCCCCCAACCAATAAACTTAACTCATGGTACCCAAGGGGATGGTTCAGTCATAGAAACATTCAGAGCCTTGAATGGCAGTTTAGTTTGATCTGAACATACATGCAGCATGTGGTGAAAGAAATGTCACAGAACCTACAATTAAATACTGACCACTCGTTGCAGCTCTGGCCATGCTGGGTCAACTAGTGAAGCATCAAGGACAACCAGACCACACTAGTGTAGACAATGGGAGAGCAGAGCTAGGCCTCCTACTTTAGACAGGCAGTTGCTGCAAATAATTTCCAGAGGGGCTTTAAGCCATATAACAAACCCAGGGGCACCATCATTCAAGCCTGGGTGCCAGCAACAGAGCTTCAACATCCCCTGAGAGAAACCAGCAGTCCCAGTCCAGTCAGCTGTGCAGTGATGGGGCACAGAAAAAGACAATAATTATACCAGACAGAAGGGAAGAGCCATTTTGCAAGTGGAACACAGACAACTAACACACAAGCACATTGTTTCAGGGCAGAAAAAGACAAGATAAAAAATACAGTGAGCTAAGTACAGTAAAGTACAGTACAAGCAAGAACTTCCTGTAAACATACAAGTCTTGATGGTAAGATAAATGATAAAATGCTAGGTAATATTATAATGTTAATGGTGACTGCTTGTGCAACACTTCTGTAACAAGTTTTTCTTGTACTCTGTTCAGTCGAGCAACCCTTATGTTCCAGCTAGCCCACCAGGAAGCTTGGCTCTTGTTTCACCAGACCTGCCATCCTTTTAAGACACACTGTTAAAAATGTAGCCTGCTTTAGACATCTCCTTAGTCTTTTGTAGGCTCAGATGGAGGACTACATGAAGGTTTTCAAGGTTGGGAGTCCACAGGACACACATCGGTGAATACCAATTAGGGCCTCTCCTTTGCAGCCACAACCCACATGTTTGGAAAATGGCTTTGTCATAGCAGCTTAAGCACCTGGTTTTCAGACATGACTGACAGATGCTCAGGTATTACATCTCAGGTAATTGCTTTTCAGGTCCTTTCCTTGGAAAGCCTGATACCAAACCCCTCACGCATCTTTGACGCACTTGCGGATTTTCTCTGACTTAGAACAGAACAGTTGTATTTAAATTGATTTAAATATTTAGTATATGTCCTTCTTGGAGTGAATAGCAATGCTCTCTAAAGTTTCTTAGTTATGTACCTGCAGGAGTGCTTTTTCAATCTTTCCTGTTGCTGTCAGCTAAATGTGAGAAATGTGGATTATTGCTAGCAAGAGTGTGAGCTTTTCCTTCTGGTTTGTGAAGCCCTAGACACAATTCTTTGGTGTATACTGCTCTGCCTGACCTCCTCTTTCTTCTAAATAACATTGAAACTATTGTCACCGGCTCTGTCTCCCCCTCCCTATTGTTCCTTTCTTCACAAGCTCCTTTCCCCCTGACAATTCAATTTTCTGAGTTGTATACTTTTAATATTATCTACGGTTTTCTAGAATTTTCTTCAAAGGCCATAGAGTCGTCTCTTACAGGTCCTTCCTGCTGCTGCTTCCTGTTCTTCAGGCTTAATGTGGCTTGCATAAGTTTGTAGCAATTTAGTCAAAATGAATGAAAATCTGTGTTAAATTACCAGAGCTCAAGGGCCTGCACTTCCTCTTTATTTGGGTAACTGACAGAGCCTAAAGAAGTACCATAAATATCTCAATGCTGCTCACCACGCAGAAGTATTTTAATCTTCAGACTTAAATCTATCCACAAAATATCTTTTGCATTTTCTTTCTGCTTTTATCCAGCAGCCTCAAAGTATTTTGCAAAAAACCATGTACTAGTTTTATGTCAGTGTGTTTTAAGAGACAAATAAAGAGAAAAGTGCATGCAGTAAAGCTGATTTACCTGTGGTGCACAGATGGAAAGTGAAGTGGCTCTCTAATAGACTCACACTAAATGTCACAGTCACCCTGCTCAGAGAAATGCACTGCCATGTACATTTGATGATTTCTCCAGTGAAGGGGAACCCGCATTCTTCTTCAGCTTTGGAGAATCACGTGCCAGCCATCTGGCCCAAAGGCTGCCCAGTGTCTCTGAGTGGTAAATCTGTCTGAACTGTGGGAAGGGGTGGACGCTAACTGGCAAGGCAGATTTCTTCCCTGGCATACATCAACCATCTCCTACTATTTTGAGAACTAAGTAGGACTCTACTGTGTTGTTTATGCAGCTGGAGACAGAGGTTTTTATACTTTATGCTTTCCTTCTGAACAACACAAGATTTTCTGGGACTTGACGTAACTTTCCAGGAACCATGTAATAAAGTCAGAGCAGTCAGGATTAACAGCTGTTAGTCCCAGTTGCCACTAGCTGTACTATCAGTATATGAAAATTAGATACAAAAGACTGGCCTGGGCTTTTCTTTTTCTCCTTTTTAATCTGGAATGTATTTAGACCTCTGAGGAACTGTTAACTTTGATATCAGCTGTTTCCCCAGCTGTGTTCACTTAGAAAAAGCTTGTAAAATCTGGACTGTCCCTTTGAAGGCATCCCAGTAAAAACTTGCAATAGCCCAGCAGTGAAGAAAATTCAAAAACACTCATTGAGCCACTGAATCTCTGCAACCAATTCTAACACTGACAAAACCAAGTTCAGTTTCCAGCAAGGAAGCTTTACTCAGTGGCAGACTAAAGAAGCCTATCTCACTAGCTCAGATCTGCCTCCTCCTTTTTTCCGCCCAATCACCATCCTACATTCCTTTTTGCTGAGAAAAAAAATTAGTAAATTTAATTAAAAGAGCTGCTAAAGCAGAAAAGAATATTTTAGTCATATGATCTTCTGAGTTCTCTCCAACATCATCTTAGGTAATGGCTTATCACGTAACATTTGCTTTATTTTCTCTTTAACAGTAGGATACTTCCAAACTCGTGCATCCCATCTGTATCCATTTTCACAATGACTGAACAAATGCAATTAGTCTGCAGTCAGCCATGTAATGGTCTCCTACTACTACCACTCGGTATTTTTAGTCCATGGATTCTCCTATTTCTCAGCTATGCCTTCTTTCTTTCCCTAGCTTACATTTATTATCAGAATTGCTTTTTTCCCTTCACTGCCATTCTGTGTTATTGAAAGAATCCCATATACTTTATCTTTTCATATTTCTCTCATGGTCACCTCATTGCAACCTACAGATGGTTGTAAAACCAGGAAAATTTTCAGTAAAAATATTGCAAAATTTTCCATTTATTTCTTCTCAAATTCTGTATTTTGCATTATTTCCTTGATCTGTACAGTCTGCCTTCTACACAGACTCCCTTCTACTAATTATTATGTTTTTACAAAAATATATGAACCACTGGAGAAGAGAAAATCTTCATGTCATCTTATTGAGAAAGGAGTTTCCTTCTCCCACAACAGATTTCCAGTGGTCCACTCACTTCACAGTAGAATGTGACACTGATTTCTTGGAAGTCCAGATTGCACTTCTCTTATGTTCTGAACAGAGCAGGAATGACCATGACTTTGTGTATGCTCTTCTTTGCCTATGACATGCAAACACAGCAGCCTTTCTGACTTGGCTTCAACCTCTTAAAATCAAAGACACATCACTAACTCTTCTTTCGTCTTTCATTATTAAACATGACATGCTTTAAATTCTATTAATTTGTCAGATAGTTCCTTCATCAAGCTAAATGTGATGTTTCTCTGCTGTTATGAATATCTTACCTTCCTTAATGCTGCTCGTTGAATAAGCCTTTCTGCCTCTCAACGTATTTAATTCCTGATTTTTTGGTCTGATTTTGTGCTGTATGTGGAATTTCCTGATTGTTTGAGATGTTGATGTTTGCTTTTTACTTTTTTTTTTTCTGTAAGCCAGATAAATGTTCTTATCTCTAGTTTCTTTTTCAAAATACTTCTCTGAAAAATGGTGAATCATCAGAACTATTTCAGCTCCTCAGCAGTGAAATACTTCTATCAGGTTTGCCTCTAATGTGGACAGTGCACATGAAGAAAGCCTTCTTCACAACAGAAAGATGCACTGATTTAATTTAAACCAAGTTTTAAACCAATCTACTTTAACGATCGTAGGTTCTTGTGTAGACCTTCTTACTTGGTATAGCATATGCAAGCTTTTCCTTGTCCTGAATTAAAAAGAAAAGAAATTGGTTTAAGCTCAAATAGGAATGTCTATCATATTTATTTAAAACTACATACCTAAGCAGATGGGTGCAACTTTCTTATTGAGAAAAGACTTTAAAATATACACAGTAAGATAAGAAAAAAGTATATAGAGTCCCCTAGAGTATTTTTCTCTATATACTATGAGTTCCCCATCTTTTCCACATTTCTGTCTCTAATTGCAAGCACAATTTTTTAGTTGTTTCACAAAACAGAAACTTACATAAACTTCACTGCAGCTTCTGGGGACCTCAACGATTTCAAAAATGTTCTTGTGGTTACATTTCGTATTCATCAGCTCCTATTTCCTTTTTTACCCTTCTTTTTCCACACTGCCTCTGTGGGTTGTACTGCCTCTAAAGCAATTTTGAATATTTGGACTACAGGATCTCCTTTCAAAAATTTAACCAAGCTTCTAGGAATATCTTCAAAATGCATCCCTACCCCACCCCCCAACCCTTTCTTACCTTTTAATAGAGAAAGAATCATTAAAAAGAAATATTCTTACAGTGGATAGAAAATGAAATGGGTTTCTACCTCTAGATTTGGCTAAGTTACATTCAGAGGCAGGATATACTGAAAAGTTACAGAAATACAAGCAGCCTGAATCTTTCATTACCTTAGAGAATAGCCAAGCTTAGCAGCAGTGATTTCATCTCTAGGTCCAAAATCTTCAGCTGAAAATACTTTCCATGCTTCCTTTTGAACAGGCTCAGAAACATTTCCTTCCTTCATCTCACTTCTCTTCCCAGCAAAAGAAATTATCCTGGTTTTTCGTCATCCTATTTTCACTAAGCATTTCAGTTTGCACCCTTAGCTCAGGTTCATGTCTCTGAATCACTTAAGCAGCCCTGATAGGATGTTGCTATTTTTTTTCTCCATACACATAGGCATATTTGCTATTACTTTTACTTCCTTTTGATATCAGATTAGTGAGGCTACATTAATTATTCATTCATCTAGGTGACAAACACTCTGTGTTCAATAGTTGATTGACCTGGTTCTTGAAGCTCAATAGAGATGTTAGTTTTAGCTATACTGGGGAGGACAAAAGAGAAAAGACACCTTAGCAAGAGTTCAAATATTTATAACAGACCATTTTCATACTGCTTCTCACAGCGCTGCATGTCTTTCACTTTATGAAACTTGACATTTAAAGAATCTTTTCATTCAGTATTAGGAAACACTTTGATACTCAAACTGGCAGAATTCTTAGGTTAAATGTTCTCCTCCACTATTCTGCTGCTTTCCTGACTAGCTCAAGTCACCAGACAATGTTTCTTCCACTTAAACCCCTATCTGACAAACTCCAAAAAGGAAAAAAAATGTATTGGGATGATGGGTATTGTAAGAATATTCCACTAAACTGGTTCTAAGGTTAGCTGCACCTATGGGATTAAGTCATTAGCCATAGGAAAAGAATGTTTGCCTACAGAATTTGAAATAGGTGGTTGCAAAGTTTTCTACAAAGTGCCAAAAGAAACAGAAAACGTATGCAGATCTTTAGTCATTATTTATGTTGGCTCTAAAGTTTCTTCTCACTTGTTATGAGGCAGTTGAGAGACTGTTAGAATTTCACATCCTCTTGACTGAGGATTCAGTCTAGAAAAAACTGAAAACATTCTGAGGCTGAGGTCATGGAAGAAGATCTTGGCTCAGGAAAGAATGTTACCTTTCATAATATGTTTGTTTAAACACATTTTAAAGATGTTCAAAATCAAATTCTTTTCTGTCACATGAAAAGGGAGATTTACTCAAACCCTTAGCTTTTGATCAGTCTGTCTGCACCCTAGGAAAGCAGAGACCCTTGTGCCTGACCAGTCTGTAGGCGTTCCATTTTGGGTACTCTTCACAGAGCAGTTCACTGGACTGGAGGGTGGTTCCACTGACTTGTTCAGGGTCACACACTAAACAGAGAGAGACCCTCCTGGGTTTCCAAGCCTTTACCCACTGCTGGCAACTGCCAGCACCCTTGAAGGACTTACACTAACATTTTACAGAATAACATTCTTTATTAATAAAACTGTGACAAGTTAAGGTTCGAGAATTGCTGGTGATAGTATCTGACTGCAAAAATATATTCAAAATAATATACTAATTCAAAGCAATATACCACCAAGCTCTAAACCCCGAAAAAGCTAGTTTGAGATAATCATTCAGCTCTCAGAGAACACAGTTCTTACCCAATAGGTGGCCCTATTGATGATCTGAGAAGACAGATTCAGCTCATTGACTATCTCAGAAGGTACACTGGAGTCTTGCCCCACTTCTTCCCACTCTTAACTTACTTTTATGTTATTTACATTTAGGTGGAGCTTGGGTGACTTTAATCATAAATCTTACTGAGTGAGGAGAGGTCATACCAGTGGGCAGGTATCTCAGGATGTTACCTGAGATAAGCTTGGGATGGGGATATGCATCAGTCCAAGGAGAGTGATTTTGCCACAGTTGCGATTCAACAGCAGGACATCTTTCTTTATCTCTCTTGGTTTTCAGCTGTTGTGTGATTCATCAGCTAGAACATACCACCAAGTTCTCTCCTCTGCAAAGGCTTCCACAGAGCCTGGTCATGGTGTCTCCACCCTGCTCCACTCTCCATTTAGTCTCCCATTAGACTGCACTCTGTGTGGGAGGTTGGGTGTGCCGACCATGTTCCATCCAGGGAGTAGCAACCATATCTTCCCCTGTAATTTCCGTCATTTTACCCCAGTCATCTTCCCGCATCTTCCCAGAAAATTTTTAACTTTCACTTCTTAAGGTGAAAGGTGATCCATCGCTTTGGATCTTTTTCTTGACTATTAATTTCCCTTTCCTCTTTGAAAATGCTGTTTTCTTTCTGGCAAACCAGACACAGACATCTCATTGGCTTGAGTATTAGCAAACTTAATTAATCACCAATTGATGCACTTCTCTTCCTACTTGATCAAAATTGAAAATGCTTCTTAAAGTCAGTGTGTTATCACTTTAATCAGAAGGGTTTATTTCACCTAAGACTTCACCAATGTATGCCCCATCTCTCTATCGTGTATGAACCCTGGACACAACTGAGCTCCACCTCACAGGATAAGTCAGGCATGGGATGTCTGAAGAGTATCCCCCACTGACAATTACATTTTTAGCATGGGGTTTGATTCACTTTTGGTCCATGATGTAGCTAATTGGGATCAGTGCAGCAAGCAGGTTCTCACACAGTGCTTCTCAGTCATTGCCACAGCACTGCAAGGCCACTGCAGGAACAGACAAATCCTCCAAGCACAGGTTACCTTTGCTGGATTCTCAGCATTTGTGGAGCAGTTGCCCAGGGTATAGCCCCTCAGAGCTGAGGAGACAGCAGAAATGCCCATGTGGGACAAGGACTGTGAGGAACAGGCCACAAAAGCCACTCCAATAGATGGATTGTGTGAGATTTTTTGATTGGTATTTTTAATTTATCCTTTTTTTCCCTACACACTTGGGAGTCATGACATATGATAAATGCCCATGAGACTAAAAAGCAGCTACATTGTTATCATATATATTTCATTTGCCGAGAGTGATTTGTATGCAGCAGATTCCAGGATTGTCTCAAGGTCAAAGTAGGAAAAACAACAGGTTTTTCCCCAACTGATATATGGGGTTGAGCAGAGCAAAGAAACAGGGCATTTCTTCCTGAGCGATCTGTTGGTGGAGGGATTTCCATCAAGTGTTCAGAGCTGTTAGCAACATGGAGCTATTTTCATCACTGCATTGGAAAAAGATAGCAATAGAGCACAGAAAGGGAGGCCAGAGCTAACAAGCATTACAGAAGCAAAAGCATGCCAAATACAGTCTTTTGAAGGTTGCACTTTCAACCTGTGCTTGAATTTAAACAAGAATTAGTTGGTGGACTGGGGATAGTGGCATGAAGCCTGACTCATGGCTGTTGATAATGACAGCAAAAATGCAGTTCAGTTTCAGAGTAGAGTGCCATCTTTCAAATAGCTTATAAACTTTCATACTGCTGTGTCAGACATAGGTTTGGAAACCATGATTAAATTTGTGCCATGGAAAAGGGCAAACAGGATGATAAGGAGCTGATGAAAAGGCAAGGAAGTAGCACTAATCCTTGGGCAGAAGGATAAGGTAGTTTGGGGAGCCAGAACTTCCCCAGTTAATCTCTATGAACTAGAGACTGTTTCCGGACAACCCTAATAGACAATATTTCTAGCAGACTTGTCCTTGAGGGGGAACCAGGAATACTGTAACAGCCTAGAATTCAGAATCAGTAGAGTTGGAAAGAAATGGCCTATTAAAAAATAATAAATTAGGTGGCTACAAAGAGGATTATGGGTCCCTTTATTCCTCTGGGACAGATATTGACAAAAGGATGTGATGAATTCAGAATGATCCATTTGTCCCCCCTCTTACCTTCTCAGAGTGTCCATAAATGTCCATAAATTATGGTGGTGACCCTCAATTAGTTCATTGATGCACATTTTCCTTGACCTGGCAATATCAGTCATTCTTCCCCATGACCTTGTAACATGGTTTGCAAATTGTAACACCAAATTGGTGTTTCAGCCATTACCAGCTCAACATCATAATTTCAATTTGCTGGGATTCAAGATCCAGGGACAGTATTTCTTCTAGAAAGCAATGTCAATATATTATCTGGTGGCTGGTACTGCCTCTGATAATTCATCAAAATGCAGTACAAGCAGTGAAATGGGAAGTGGAAAGCCTCTGTCCTCAGGATTTAGCTGGAAAGGGAGGGAATAAAGAACAATAGTACATGAAAATGTGGTGGCAGGGACTGACAAAGGATTTGGAGAAGGTGAAGTACTCGGTGCTATTTTTGCCTCAGTTTTTACTGGCATGTTCTTCTCTCAGGTATGCCAGGAACCTTGTAACAGCAAGTGGAACTCAAGTGTTACTCGTGGTAGAGGGTAACTAGCAGAGTTAGGGATAAGCCAGCAGGACATATTAGACTGGATGGGATGCATTCAGTAGTGCTGGGACAGCTGGTTGCTGTCTTTTGCAAGATCTCTATAACTTTTGAAAGGACATGGCAATCAAAAATAGGTTTCTGAGGACCGGGAAAGGTACATCCCTCTTCAAGAGGGGCAAGAAGGAAAATCTGTAGAAATACAGACCAGTCAGCCATGCATGGAAAATTTGTTCCATGAGGAACAAATTGTTCCTTATGGAACAAATTTTCCTGGAAGCCATTTAGGACTGTAGAGTTGACTGCTACAGGTGCTAAAGAGCTGCCATTAATACAAGTTCATCATAGATCCACACCTTTCAGTACCTGATAGGGTGATCATCTCGTAGGCTTGGCACTCAGCTTCCCACACTCACCATGGTGATGGGGTGATCTGGGCCAACAGCCAAGCACCCACACACCTGCTCACTTCCCTTTCTCCCACTTACTGCAGGGCACAGAGTGGGAAAAAGAGAAAGCCTTGATGCTGTGCAAGCACTGCTCAGCAACAGTCAAAACACTGCTACGTTGACATTGTTTTGGTCACAACTCCAAAACACAGGACCGTAAGGGCTGCCATGATGAGAATTACCCCCATCCCAGACAGACCCAGTACAAGCATGAAAAACCAAATGATACTTTGAGAAACACTTGATGCAGGATAATTGGTGAACGTAAAACTATATTTCTGTGAAAAGTATAAAAATTGTAATACTAGCAACTAAAAAAAATGAATTTATGTAGCCTGGACAAACGGGAAAAAGTGAAAACTGCTAAACAAACTGAATCTTTATGCAAAGAAAAATAAAATATAGATGCATACATTAAAAACATCTTATAACCTTTAGCTCTCAGCCAGCAAGTACTTTGAAAATACGTTCACTAAAAATTACATAATTCTGGAACACAACTGAAAAGCAAAACTGCCCTTCCACCATTGTTCAAATGCTGCAGTTTCCTAAGGCGAGGTCATAAAACTTCCCACCCCTAAAGAATGCTGATACTTTGCATTCTTTTCATGTAAGAAGAAAGAGGACTGGAGAGATAATAGGAGAAAAAATGTGTTAGCCTTATACCCTTGAGCTGTGATGAAATACCAGTCTACTTACATTTAATTATGTTCAGTTTATAACAAAGCATTCAGCAGAAAACATCAATAAGAACGTTGACACACCGAGACTCTTTCTAATAAGAATGAAGAATTATAGTTTGAAATCTGGCATCTAGAATTCAACTGAAAAGGGATTTTGCTGTTTAGTAATTAGTTTTCTCTGTAACATAAAGTAGTGTTTCTAAAGGAAAATTACTGGGTAGATTTACAATTGAGCTATGTGTTCAGATCAGTTCAAAGATTAAAAAATTACTACATTACTCTAGACAAAGACACATTTGGACTAAATATACACCACAATATATAATTTCTTGTCCTCTGTAACTTAATTCTGTGTTCTCTGTAAGGAATACAAATAAATAATGCATAGCATAAAGACCAGAATGTTGCAATTGATATATTTACTGCAAAGTTAACAGAAATCTTAGGTCTGAAACTAAGGCACTAAGGCTTTTCCAGGAGAAAAAGTGTCTTTTAGAATAGGTCTGACTACATTGGAAGGATAAAGCAGGGTCAGGTAAAGCCTATGTCAGATACTGTTGCTGTGGGGAGCTGAGTATCAACTTCACTTGTGTCTTATGAACAGCTGCTTGTGCCTAAGCTCCAAGAGATCCTCCCGTCAAGTACTGAAAGATGCTGACCTATGAAGAGCTTGTATTAATGGCAGCACTTCAGCACCTGTAGCAGTCAACCCTACAGTCTTAAAAGGTTATTTTTTAGAAGCTAGGGCCAACTATCCATACTTGGGTACATGCAAAATTCCCTTTGAAGCCAACAACATTTCTATGAAAGAATAGAAAGAACCTGAAGATACTGAAATCAATGAAGTTTGGTGTTATTTACCATGGTATCTCACTTGAAATATGGCAATATGGACATATGAAATATGGACACTAAGCAACTATCAGTTGTGTAATGAGTGCTTACTGCAAAGCTTGTTAGTCAGCCAGGTTCTCAGTTTCCATTCAGACCACAAAACCCCCACATTCTGATGTCAACTGCTGTCTGAAATAAAATGTACAAAACCCCAAAAACCCCCACCAAATCCAATGTGCTTGGAAACACTAAGAATTTAAATTAGATTGACTTTTCTTCATTTTCACTTCTGAACCACATTAATTCTTTCCTTTATTGAAATAGTACAGCTTCCACAGGTTCGAATCAGTTGCAATCTCAAAGACAGAATAGGATGGGAAACAGAGGAACAGAGGAGTGGGTAAGACACACTTGCCAACCACAACACTTAATTCTCTTGAGCCTCATTTGGTATGTATGCCCACCAATAGCTCCCATGAGCAACCATAGTCCCTATTCACACTAATTCTGAAGCTGCGATGTAAGTCAAAATACGTAAGAGAGGCTGCACACTTACGGTCATGTGGAGGGAAGTCTTACTGTCTACAGAGACAGAAGAAGAAGACCCTCTCTAACTGGGCAGCAATATGCCCATTACCTATCATGGCAAAATACACTGTTTCTTTGCTAAGTCCCACACTAATGAGACAACAGAGAGAGAACTGTGCCTCATGGGGCCTGGCTTCTGTTTTCATCTCTGCTACTAATTTGGCTTTGGCAACTTATTTTTACCTCTCTGTACTTTCATTTGCCCATTATAAGGCAGTGGATAATGAAAATTATGGCCTTTATGCATAATATTGAGCTCTTTGGATAAAAACCTCCAAAAGACAACTTCTACTTTCCCTGTTGCAGTAGGTATATCCCTCCCTCTCCATCTGCCTTCCTACTTTCCTTCTTTTTTTCTCTTTCCATCTTTTTCTTCTTCCCTTCTTCCTGCGTTTCTTCTGTTGAATCTATAAATTGCTTTATTAATCTTCCATATCAGAATACTTCTGTAGTATTATCACTGTGAGTTGTGTTCTAAGGCAGAACTGCATTGCACTGCATTGGAGGAAGAATGAACAGTGATATTTTGCAAGGCAAAGCCTCTGGAAACTCACAGAGGTTTATTCCCTTTATTTTGCTTTATTTGCCTTTTAGTTTATAGTGGTGATGACATTTATAAAGACTTTAATGAAAAGTAATAAATTTTAGCTTAATGTTAGGCTGTATTGCAATGGTGGTTTCCATTTGGGTTTTTCTTAAAGGCAGAATTCTCACATGAAGTAAATATAAATTTTTGCTTCAGCTATATGGCCAATAACAACCTGTGACTGTCCTTGAAAGAAAAGAAATATACAACAAATTATGTCACTCTAGCATGTCTAAAACTTAACACTTAAAATAATATTGTAAATGGGAGGAGCAAATGTAAAAAGTAGTCGTTGCAGCAAACTACTAACAGAAAAACAGAAGGCTTTTGTGAAAAGAGGCATGCAGAACAACTTCTTAATTTTCTACAAGCCTCCTGAATTTGATTTATATCTCAGTAGTAATCCATCATACTGAGAAATTGCTTTTCATGCTGATTCAATATTTGATAACTGCTCAGAAGTCTGAACTTTATGACAATAAAGCATAAGACTGGCAACGTAATGTTGCAGTGTTTCTTTCTGAAAACATCATCATTCCACCTTTCTCATAAGATAGACCTATAGTATACTTTTTAACAGAAATACTTCCAAGGAAATCTAATAAAACACTAAGAAAAAATAGCATTTGAATTTTACAATTACACTGTGATTCAATTCAGTAACTTTTACCACTCAACAAATTTAGCTTGCCCCAGTGGGAACTTACCCTAATTCTAAAGAAAAAAATGAATTATATAGGTTTTCCTGGAAAACTGAATTAGTAAATCAAGTGAGCAAATAAATTTGTGTTCCTTGACAGAGTAACAGGGCAGATCGGGTAACAATATGAAATTAATCAAATCATCAAGATACGGAGGAATCAGCAAACATTGGCAACCCAAGCAACTTTAATGAGTGAATGCAACAACAGTTAGTAAGGGAAGGGTGGAAAATTGTTAGTAAAGCACATGTTACTCCTTGTCCCAGATTTGTTTGCTTGTTTTCTTACAAAAACTGTTTTTCCAGGTCTGCACATTATAAGAAAATCACCTTTTTGGATGGTGGCCCACACAATCCCTGAAGATTTCCAAGCAAACCATAGTTCTTAAAGCCAGCACACTTTCCTCAATCTGGAATAGCAGTGGACAGAACTGAAACAATACTATTAGTCTTTTGCTAAAAGCTTTACATATTTCCACATAAGTAGAAAAGCAAGGAACTTTCCCATCTGGTGACTGCATCAGACTAAGCCCATTCTTTTAAGTAGTGGGTAGTAACATATACAAATAAAAATCTGCAAACTCAAAAAGTCAAAATGAAGGATTAAGTTCCCAAGTAAACCCTTTGATTTGCTTTATATTTTCTCAGAAATTATCATGCCACCCTAAAAATGTCACAAAGGATTGGAACCATTTGGAGAACTGATATTTTTCTTAACTGGCAGGGGGAAAAAAGGGAGAAGAAAAAAAAGAAAAAATAATTTAGCTTCTCCATGGTTTTTAATCTTTAAAAATAGCAAAATATTAAAACATGTTGTTGAAATAAAACAGCCAACATTTCAAAACAACTGATTGTTTTTAAGCAAAACTTTTTTGGATGCATTACCAAAATTGACTGATATTTTCATTGACTTGCTGGTTATCCATAAATTTGGCAACACCCTATTATCTGAGACAGTATTGCCTACCCTATAGCCTAAATATGGAGCAGTTTATCATGTTTCCCAGGATTTACAGCACGCATGTGCATACGTGTGCTGAAAATGACAGCAGAAGTTCATGTGGCAGAACATTTAGCTGCCTTTTAAGTGCTGAGTGATCCTAGGTTGCACTGTTATAATTTCCCATTGACTTGAACCCAGAAATTGCTTTTCTACATGTGTCAGTATTTTCAGAAAGAACACAAAACTTCGCTGCAGGCCTCGAGTGAAAGCACCAAAACTACGGGCATCTGTTAAGCACTGTCTTAGACATAAATGGTGTCCTAATCATAGTTCAGCAGACTGTTTATTTTTAAAATAGACTGCTTACCGAACATACTTGGGGCTATAGAGAACAAAAAATAAGGACCTAGTATTATTGTCAAAAGTGCTGTGAAGGCCTGACTGCCACTGAAAATAGTTCTTCAATGCATGCTTTCACATACTTCCCTAACTAACACTTCAAGTTTGTGGGTTTTAGGGGTTTTTTTGTTGGGTTTTTTTGTCTGTTTTTTGTTTGTTTGGTTGGTTAGTTCTGGTTTGTTTTGGTTTTTTTTCCCTTAACTTAGCCTTTAGGATCTGTAAAGGACTTTTTTCCTGTTTTTGGTTGGGCTTTTTTTTTTTTAATGCAGGAGTTTTTGCCTGCACCATCACCACAAAAGATGGTGCTTGCTATTTTAGGTAAAATTAGTAGTAGCTGGAGAGTACTCTTTCTTGGCTATGCAGGATAATGTCACAGACACTTGAGACATCTATTACGAGCTCTTACCCATGAATTGGTGTTCGGTGGAATCCTCCACAAAAATGCTCATATTCTAAAACATCCAGCAGTCTTCAAAACACTTTAAAACATGAAATATTCTAAGCAACCTGATTTTACTTATTCTTCCCTCAGTGTGCTGCTACATTTGAGTGCCCTGTCCTGTGATGCCGTCATTCACTCGTTTTCCAGTAGGGACTTGTCTTTGCTACAATCTCTGAGGAAAGTGTGTCAGCACCAGGTGGGGCTGATTTGGCAAAGGAAGTGACTCTACAGCCAACTTTTTGTAAAATCTCTGCCTGTTTTCCGCTGAAGTTTCCCACTGTTGCTGCCATTTGTGCGTGTTGCTACAAACAACGGGCCTGCTGGAAATGACTAAGTGACTGAAAAATCCTGGCATTTTCTGCCTGTCATTAAGAATGCCTCTGTATTTCTTGTACATTGGCATAATTGAGAAGGATGTTGTTCAGCCTGAAGAAAAGGAGGGTCAGAGGAGACCTTATTGCTTGCTATAACTACCTGTGAAAAGAGGTCGTAGTGAGGTGGGTGCCAGTCTCTTCTTCCAGTTAACAAGTGACAGGACAAAAGGAAACGGCCTCAAGTTGTGACAGGAGAGGTTTTGATTGGATAGTAGGAAAAGTGTCTTCATGGAGAGGGTTGTAAAGGATTGGAACAGATTTCCCAGGGTGAACTATGTCCACCATTAAACCATGTCCTCAAGTGCCATATCCACACATTTTTTGAACGCTTCCAGGGGTAATGCTAGGTTGATGGTCTGACTTGATAATCTTAAGGGTCTTTTCCAACCTTAATGATTCTATGGTTCTATGATTGCTACTACTATTATGGCACCACTACTAGTTAGGAAAATGCATGTTGCCTTACATCTGCCAAAGAAACCATGACTCTGTTTCACAAAATTGAAGTCTATTTTACGAACTTTATGACATCATCTCATTTAGGTGCTGGATTTTACAAATCTCTATTTATTTTTAAATTTGTGATTTTTGTCTCCTTTTTTTTTGCTTTTCTTGCAACATTTTAAAATCAGAAATTGAGTAAATATCTGAAATTGAAATTCTATCCTATGGTATCATATTGACACTTATTTAATTCTTCTGCAAGCATAGAAACTTAGCTTTTGCACAGGCCCCTGTCACTTCAAGAAGGCAGTAATTATATGCACTGACAAGTACAGAGAGGTCAGTCTGCAAAGCAGTGAAGATCCTTCCCTCTCCCTCCCACAAGCCTGATCCTCTGTGTGCTTGCTCCTGCCTGACCTACCTTCAGCCCTGCCTCCCTTCCCCCTGGGCTCCTCATCTCAACCCAATCAGTCCTGGCTTCCACTTCACTGTTTGAGGAAAAATATTTGTTTCCTTCTACTGCAGCACTTGCCTTGCTTTACAATTCTCATGTCACCTCTTAATCACTCTCTACTCAACTTTTTGACCTCATCTCCTTGTCCACTTAGGCCAAGTCCTCCTGTTCCTCAATTCCTGTTTCAATCTCTTTTCCCCTCTTCCAGTCCTTGCTCCTTCTGCACCGGAATGGTTTGCCTTGAGATCCCAGCTTCCAAACCCAATGCACAGCTGCATTTTCAGGAAACGCTCTGTTTCAGCCCTGTGTCTCTGACATACTCAGGATGGATATTGTATCCCAGCTGTGAAGCCACAGTGAGCCTTCATGCGAATGCTTGCGTTAATGGCAATATGCAAAGACCCATAACGTTAAGACATGTTGCTGGCTTTCACAAGAGCAGCCAAAACACATATTTAAAGTAATACTTCCTCCCAGTTCATCCTCACATACCAAATCTTTGCACTGAAATATGAAATTATTACTGATTGTTAGAGAAAAAAATATACACCTGTCGGCCTTTTAATGTCATAAAGCACATTTTTTTTAATTTCATACCTATAACAGTTGGTTTAGATGAAACCTGCAACAGCAAAAATTTCTATCACCTCTGGTAACCAGTACAGCGAAATCCAAACCAAATATATGTGGGAGAATGAAGAAAACCTGAAAATTTAATACTTTAATTCGTGTTCAGAAGACAGTAGACCAAAAAAATCATTACAATCTCAATTTAGGAGTTAATTCTACACCAGAAAAAAATCTAATCTGGATAGACTTTGGCAGAGACTAGAAAGGGAATTTGTGTTAGGCTACACAGAAGGTGACAGAGCTGAAAATATAACATCAGACTCTAAAGTGCTGCATATGTAAGAAATTAAAGTGACCAGCAGCAAAATGTAAGAACTTAGTTACAATGTTTGTGCAACATTTGTTAGATCCGGCTGTTAAGGATACTATGATGTAATTATATTTTAGACTACTGCAAAAAAAATACCCCAAACTTGTATTTACTCATCACATATATTTTGGCAATGACAACACAGTTGTAACAAAGAGTGATAGCAAATAATTAAAATATTCTTATATTATTTTCCCTCTAAAAAATGTGTGATGAGATATTTCTACACCACTTCAGTGGAGGGGGGGCAGGGGGGCATTCAACTTCTGAACATTGTACACTCATCTTCTGGGGGACTTGCTTTCTTATATCAACTTATAAAAGAAAATCAGAATGGCCTGTATGGTTTACACTTTGCTGCTAATATAATTTATTCAGATATCATGCTCTATGCCTTTCCATGTGACTTGGAAAACATAACTGAAGCATTTGAAAAATTTTCTTAAAACGATGTGAATCAGCACTGTGATTTCAAACGAAGGTAATGAGATCTGAAGCACAGGCAAGGTCGGCACTTATCAGGGTTTTAACCCCACCTGGCAAATAAGCATCACACAGCTGTTCGCTCACCCTCCCCTGGTAGGATAGAAGGTAGAATGAGAAAAGGGAGAAATCTCATGGACTGAGATAAAGACAGTTTAATAGGGAAAGCAAAGCCACGCACACAAACAAAGCAAAACAAGGAATTCATTCACCGCTTCCCACAGTCACAGGTGTTCAGCCATCCCCAGGAAAACAGGGCTCCATCACGTGTAACGGTGATTTGGGAAGACGAATGCTGTAACTCCAAACATTACCCCTTCCTCCTTCTTTCCCTGGCTAAATATGCTAAGCATGATGACATATGGTACGGAATATCCCTTGGGTCAGTTGGGGTCAGCTGTCCCGGCTATGTCCTCTCCCAGCTCCGAGTGACTACCCATCCTCCTCGCTGATGGGGTGAGGCGAGCAGAAAAGGCCTTGGCGCTGTGTGAGCTCTGCTCAGCAATAGCTAAAACATCCCTGTGTTATCCACGCCGTTTCCAGCACAAACGCAAAACACGGCTCCACACCGGCCGCTGCCAAGACAATTGACTCTACCCCAGCCAAAACCAGCACAGCGCTCTCCTCACACACGTGCCACTTCACACCTACGTAGTTTGGCAGGACGCGACAAAGCGCAAGGTGTGAACAAGCCGATTAGTCGCTAATGACGGGTATTATTTGAAGCGCCACAAGCAGCCGACTCAGAATCATGACATCGACCGCCTGTTGCCACCTTCCCTCGGCAATTAAAAACAGTGAGGTTGCCGGTCAGACGGCCACCACGCCCGCCTGGGGGCGGCCCGGCGCGGCCGCCGGCTGGGGGCGCGGTGGCGGCGCCCGCCCCTCGGGGGGCGCGGTTCCTGGCCGGCCGGGCCACGTTTGACAGAGCGGGAGGGGCGGGGGGGCCGCGCCGTTGCGGGGCACTGCGGGCCGGTCCGGGCGGGCTGCCGTGCTCGTGGCTGCGTTCGGGTTGCGGGTTTCGCGGTGCGGGAACGGCCGGGGGGGGGGGCCCCGCTGCCCACAGTAAAATGTCTTCGCCTCCCAAAGAGAAAGCAGAGGACCGCGGGCGGCCGGGGGGACACCCTCCTGCTGGTACGGCCGCGGTCCCGTTCTCCTCCGCTCTTTCTCTTTTCCCACGCCGGGGGAACGGGCCGGGGTGGGGAGGGCCGTGGCGCCGCGGGCGCCGGGCCGAGCGGCCCCGGGGAGAGCCCGGCCGGGCGCAGTTTCCCCGCGGAAGCCGGCCGGCTCTGTGCCACTTCCGGTTTGCCCGCCCGGGGCGAGGCCTGAGCAGGGCGAGTTGGGCCTCGGGCGGTCCCCGGGCCGGCAAGGGCAGTGGCCGGAACAGCCCCGGGGGGTTCCCTCTCTCCCTGCTGCCCGGGCGCCGCCGCCCGGAGCGACGTGTGGTGGTGGCGCTCTGGCCGCGGGAGGTGTGCTGTGGGATCCAGGTAGGATGGGATCCTGAGCCCTGCTCGCCATCGGCGCTCCCTGCCCTCCGGCAGCTTTCGCGGTGACGGGGCGACTCTCCCTGCCCTGTTCCTCCCGGAGGACCTCCCTGGCTATGGACAAACCCTCATCGGGTGTGTGCAGCTTGGCGTCTCCGGGCTCCCACCCGGCAGACTACGTTGTCTTCCACCGGCATCCCGCCCTCGAAAGGCGGGGGAGGCCTGCGGAACCACCGCCTGGGGCTGGCGATGGTGGGAAGAGGAACGGGAACGGAGCAGTCTGGGTCACGGAGACGATGTTCCAACAGCGCAAACTGAGTGCGAGCAGACGCACTGCAAACTAGTAATACTGTAGTAGTACGCTGTGCATCCATTTTGCCTGTGGGCGTCACGGTGTGAGTGCCAGAGCAGGCTGTGCGCTCCTGGCTGCAGTTCTGGGGGCTGGCAGAGTAGGAAACAAGTAAAGCTGCTTATGAACTGCCCAGCAAAGGAGCTCTGTCGCGTTCCATCCCGCTGCTGCGTGCTCGTGGGAGAGCAGGTGGTCAGGGTAGGAGCTGTGTGTCACATTCAGTGGGACACCCGTCTGCCGCCGTCCATGGACGGCAGCTCCTCTCTGGCGAGCTTTTTTTTTTTTTTTTTTAAGTGTTTCAGTAGCAACTGTTGAAATTCTAAATTCACAGGTGGTAAGTTTTGTATTCACATCAATTGATGAGATTTAAAGCTAAATTTCTAAACGGTTGTTGAACCCTTATTTAATTCTACTCTTTTTATAATGAGGACCTGTGATTCCTCTAAACAGATATTAGAAGTGAGAAATAATGGCTTTACTTTGCACGGCAAATATAGTTCAGCAGTTGAGTTAAGCCAGTGTCTTGGCCAAGCAGAGTCATCCTAGTCCTGCAGCCGCCCTTGTCATGGCATTAGCTTTGACCTGACTTCCTGTTGAGCTGCTTCAGGGAACCGAACCCAATGGTTCCCCAATCTTTCCCAATGTTGACAGCTTTTGTTGCCATAGCTCTTGAGCTGGCTTGCCTTGAGGTACACATCAGCTTCAGAGTGAAGGGATCATTAAGACCTGACATTGGTTTAGCTTTATCTCCCAGCTACACTGTCGAGGGCATATATTTTCATTTAGGTGCTTCACGACTGTATTTTCTGATGTCATTGCATGTTTGAGAGTGTTGCTTCAAAACCTGTCTTTTGAAACAGGTGGCATTTTTAAAAGACCTGAAGTGAGCCTCTCTACACAAGACACTAGCGATGCACAGTGCAAAAGCACGACTGGAGTACAGTACAGGCTTCCTTTGCTGAGTATTTCAGTTTATTTTTTCTGTGTAAAACATGCCCACATATGAAATGAAGAACTTTTTCAGCCTTTTAAGATCATTGGCATCCCTGTTATTTTTTCTGTATGTGTAAACATGCACCAGTTGAGCTTTGGAAGGAAGGGGATTACCAAGTCTGTCTTTAAGGTTAGAAAAAACAACTAACACTATGTACAGTATCTTCAGGAAGAAGTTAAATTCCAGGATGCTTCTGCAAGAAGGTGGTTCTGAACCGTCTGGCAGAGAAAAGTGGCCCTGTGTTCTTTTAACACTTAGAAAACCACAACAAATGTGCTGACTAGCAACAGTTTTTATATTTGGTGTGTGAAGCTAGGTTTTAATCTTCTATATCAAGCTGGTTTAGATCCTTGAATATTAAAACAATGCAGTAGGTCAGTCTGTAAGCAAGTCTTAATAAAATGAAAGTAAAAGATTTTTTTACAAAAATAAATACAGGTGAAATTGTGTTCATAAATAACAAAGCAAGTTCCTAGCAAAGATGTGAATAAGGTATCTCGTTTAATAAATGGCTTAAAGGCTCAGGTTTTGCTGCATACAGTTGTATAAAGAACCTTACCTGTAATTACAGATGTCTTACCCCACTGAGTATGATTTTGACACATAAAAGTTAGTAAGGATTAGGGTCATCAAATTAAAAGCAAAATTAGCAAATCCATTGTTTTTCATGTGCACTGTTGGCCCTCACTTACTGACTGCGTGCAGTCTGTTGGCTCTCTTTCTGCATTGATCTTTCACATATGGGGGAAGAAAGAGCACTTGAAAAGACAAAGGGTAATGAAATGGAAAGAAACCTCAAGACCTCAGGCTGCTAACAGGGTGTGCGAAGTGACTTTGAACTTCTTTCTGAAATTTAAGAGGACCTTAACTTAATCTTTATTAAATATCTGTCTGTCAGTGAGATCAAATGCACCTGCATGTAATATGTTTCTGAGTAGGTTTGTACAGTCCTTCTAAAGAGCTGTGCTTAATTATGCTTTTAGTTGTTCATTTCTTCTGGTAGATACTGTGGAGGGACAAAGCAAGGTGGTTGTGTTAATAGTTTATTTGTGAAGCTTTACAATAGATTCATGAAAGTAGTTATGTGCTTTTTCCTGCACTAAAAAAAATATAGCTCTGAGCCAAGATTTCTATGAAATGAAGGTATATAATAACTCTTACCTCTGTTCTTACTTTGTTGGACACTAAGGTATGCTCCCTTAATCTTTCACAAGGGCATATTTTGTGTTTCCCTTTTCATGCATCTTATCGTTGTAATGGAATCTGTTATTACACAGTACATAAGAAATAAATTTTCATGTTAATATTGAATACCATACTCAAGGAAAAGGGGAACCTGCTAAAACTCTTGGTTATAATCTGGATTTCTAAAAGTTCCTCTCCAGATGCTGTGACCAGCAGTCTGTTAAGGGGAAACCTGCGCTGTGAGCGAGCTGGGGCCAGTGCCATTGCTGATCTATAATGCTTCTCTAGGTGCTTGGTACTTGATCCAGCTCAGTGGGGTTTATTTCAGAATTCAGTCTCAGAGACTGGGAGGAGTCTGAAATAAGCACAACAGTGGGGGGAGGAGAAGAAAAAGTAGAGTGGTGTATTCCCACTCTAGATTGAAGGAGTAGTCATACCATTAAGAGGACCACGGGCTGGCATTCACAGGACAGGCAGGGCAGTCCTGTCTGACTCTCAAGGGGGGAAAAACATGACAGATCATAATTAAAATCCCAAACTTGTCTCATATCCAGCAGTGAGGCAAACAGACCTGTTGCTCTTCTCAGAGCATACTGGCAGATGATCTCTTCTTTATTTCACACTTTAGAGACTGGTGGTCTCTTGGCTGCCACCACCTCAGGGAGCTGTTCCCGGTCCCCTCTTGCCTTAGCGCAAGTCCCTCCTAAACTCTCCTCTTGCTCTTTAGCACAGGAGCTGCTTTCTTCCTAATGCCAACACGTTGTTGTTGACACCATCCACTTCTGGGCACTGATTTCTGACAGCGTTCTGAAAGGTGGTTTATCATTTATTTAGGTCCTTTCTCTGTAGGATTTATTACGAGGAA
Organism: Manacus vitellinus; assembly: GCF_001715985.3. Taxonomy (NCBI): domain Eukaryota; kingdom Metazoa; phylum Chordata; class Aves; order Passeriformes; family Pipridae; genus Manacus; species Manacus vitellinus. The sequence goes on along the minus strand of NW_021939256.1, from coordinate 14,478,383 downwards.
ATCTGAGCTCTTTTTAAGGGTGATTTTTAAAGGACAAATCGCCATGGTAAGCATCTGCCAAATTGTGTAGTAAATGCTAGGCAAGTACGAAATAGATGAATCCTCATAACTCCCAAGAAAATCTCCCAAATGGAGTGGGTTTTTTTTTTAGCTTGGTGGATGTAATCATAATTTTTTCTCTCTGTCTCTCTCCAATGTAGTGTAGATTAGTTGAAACCTTTTGAAAAGGAAGGTGAATTTTGCTGCAAGAGTATTTTATCTTCTTAAGATAAATCTCTTGAAACTAGATTGGGTATGAGCATGCTGTATCATGGGTGGCAGAAGTGTACATCAGCTATATGTATAGAATGCTGATCTAATTATTTCACTTTTGGTCTCAGAAATGCACATGATTATGGCAGTTGTTTGCTGGATTCTTCTTTTGATTTCCCAGGTCTGCACAGTAACCTCAGATTACTAAGTATTATTAATTATGCACCAAAGTACTTTAAGGTGTCTATGCTATTCCTGCTGATATTAGTTCAAAAAAATCAGATTAAAAACACATTAAGTTGCTGCATTACTCAGTCACTACTATGCCTTTTAGTTGTCTGGCTATTTGCTTTTTAATCCCTGTTAATTCTTCATACAGACAAATCTGAACGTGTTAGCTGCATATCTTTTCCGGTGACAGATAAAGAGAAAACAAGTGACTGGTGGCCTGATGATATACAATATGAGAAGAGAGAGATTTTAGACCACCTAAATTAGCACTAAATCTTCAGGTACTGATTTTTTACTTTCCTACGAGATGGTGAAGGACATGGAGATGTGTGTATTGTTCAGAGGTGCCGTTTGTAACCCTGGCAGATGTTGCTGTGGAGACAGCATCTTCCACAAAAAGTAATTTGGAATAAATAATAACTGATTGTGCAATGATGTTAAATATAGACATTAATTCAAATTATTAATTTGTAAATTAAGGTCCATAAAACATACCAATCACTTTCATTAACTGAGATATTAAAAGAAGACAGCACTTGGCAGAACTCTTGGTGTTTGCTTTTGCAAACAAACTGTAATTCCTGAGGAGCTTGAATCAAGAGAAATTAATTGGAATTTTAATTTTGCTTCACTTTAGGCAACAAGAAATATAGCTTTTAAACTGACTCTCCTTCCTTGTCCCATGTGAAACATTTCTCACCTATTGAAGTATAATTCTGGAGACAGAACACAAAATGATTAGTGATCTGGGTTTAGGGGTTGTTTTTTTGTAATACATGGTAAGAGGACACAATTTTGATAGGTTCGAAAGATATTTCTTTGGGTTTGTCTGTTGATTGCCTAACTTTAGTTAATGACCTTTATTGCATCAGAAGTTTGCCTTTCAAATATCATAAAAAGTTTAAAATCTGTTTTTAAAAAGCAGGGCCAAAGAGCTGTCACTTTCTCCTAGGGCAGGTCAGCTTCTCTTTCCTGATTGCCTTCACACAGGCTGTAGAATTTATGCACATTGGTGTCCTGTCCATTGCTGTCCTGGTTAAGAATTGAGCACTAGATTTGTGTCTAGGTTTCAGGGATTAGCACTGAACTGCTGTGAGGTGCCCTAATCCCTCTGTGGCTGGACACAGGAAGGCTGTCAGAAGTACAGCTTCCCCCAGCCATGCTGGCAAGCGCTTCAGCTTCTTCCAATGGCTGCTCTGGCATCCTGCTCACTCTGGCTGTGACATCTCTGCCGTGTCTGACTAAGGCTTGCTGTGTCAAGGCAATGTGAAACACAAACCAGCGGGTCTGTAGGTGGTTTTATTGACTTCTGACTGCTACAGTGGTTTTCTTATGGGGTTGCTGATGGCAGTGTAACCCATCCAGTTAGCTAATGAGATGCATCTTCTTGTCCTGTAAGCGTGTATAGCAATGGTTGAAGAAAAAAAAGTACACTATTGAAACAGAAAGCAGATCAAGAGCAGCCTGCCTGTTGCTCTGCTTTGTAGCTGCAGTGTTAAGCCTGGCTTGGTTCCTGTTTTGTATTGCGATTTGGAGTGGATAAGTGATGAACATAAGTGGATTTGCTTTCACTTCTTGTTTTGTGTTTCAAAGGGATGCTTTCACATTTGCATCATTTCTAAAACTAAATGATGCAAGCATTTGAAATGTTGTAAATGCTAATATGTTTTACAAAACAAAAAGCTCCATTCTAAATGCAAGTTAACAGTCCTTCTAAGCTTTGCTTTCTGTTACACTATTTCTAAAGTACTTTTTGTATAAATACTATTATTATAGATGTACTTTTTAAACTTGAAATGACAAGTAAGTTTCTTTGACCCTTCTTGTTCTATCAGAGTATTTAACATTCATGTTTGTGACCTTTTGTGCAAGTAATTGCCTCAGTTTCTTCTTTGGACTGCTGCAAGTTAGTAAGAGGTGGAGGGGGAGTTAAAACAGCGTTGAGTTTTCTGAAATGATGTTGAAAGCAGATGATAAAATGACCTGCAGCTTCTCAGGATAAGCAAAGATGGCATGATGTAAAAGAGAATGGCAGGTGTGGTCCTGAAGTAGCTGTTCCTCAGGCTTGCCACTTTTTTACACTTCAGGCCCGCCACTTTTTTACACTTCAGGCCCTTTTTTCAAACTGTAGTTACCATTAAACTACTCTGTAAAGTGTCAGGAAGCAAGTGGGGAGAGTCATGCTTAAAACTTTCTTCTTACGGTATTTTGACTGAAGTTTGTTTTGTCTGTTTAATTTTCATTCCAGTGAAAGCTGGTGGGATGCGGATTGTGCAGAAACACCCACACAATTCTGATGCCAAAGAAGAAAAAGATAAGGATGACCAAGACTGGGAAACCAGCAGGTGAGCACTTTTGATTTGGTGCAAGTACTACAGTGAATTTCCATGACCTTGAGCCTTATAACCAGTTTGCTTTCCTTGTAAATAGCAAACCAAAGATACAGTTGGTTTTGTATCATAAAGCAGTAGCAAGTCAGACACTCCTTCAAGAGAATTGGAGAATTTGGGAATTTTCACATTGCTAAGCCTCTTTTAAATGATCCTGCCAGGTAAGAGAAGATTGGAGAAAAAAGTACAGTTAAAGTAAAACCTCAGCTTTCCTAAAATGTCTGAATTCAGACTGTGGAGAAGCACATTTGGACATAAGCATTGCGCTGTCAATTCATGAGATGGTCTTGCTGTGTGCTGGGTGATTCCTTTTACCCTGTAGTCCCTATCCTTTCTCTGTGAGATATTTGACAATATGGTGCTTTTGAAAAGACAAGTAAAAATAAATGGTGTTAATATTATCTGCTTTTATTTTAGATGGGAATCTATCAGTTTTGGTGGTGGCAAATACTAAGACAGCAGTTACTTAGCAGTTTTAAGTAGATTTATTCGTTTACTGCTGTTTAGAAAGCAGGGAGGTTCAATGAACTGTTGCAGTACTTCTGTTCCTACAAAAGCCACCTAGTTTTGTGCTGCTTTCCGTGGCTAGATGTTTTTCTTTGTAGCCAGGACTATATTTACCTGAAATGTTTATCTATTAACTTACTGCCTGGGATTGTTCTTGGTATTTGCTCAACTTAAAAAAACCCTGAGATCTGTTCTTGTGCTTTGGTAAGTAGACTGACTTATATTTATTTTACATGTAGAACAATGGCATTGTGAAAATGTCTGTATAAATAAGAATAAAGGTGTTTATTTACTAAATCACAACTGGAATAGGAAACACCTTTATAAGAAGAGAAAAGTAATTTTAATTAATATATTCAAATACAATGCAGGAAAATTATACTTTATGTCCTTTCTTCATCAATCAAATTGGTCATCTTGTAATTCTGCTCAGTGGCATATAAGTTGAAAGAGTCTGTACTGCAATCGAGTTTTGACTTAAGTAAGAAATTGTTTCTTGGGGTCAATTTAAACTTTGCTTGGGGATACATCATTTTATTTAAGGTGTGGTTGTGGTGGGTTGACCTTGGCTGTACAACAGATGTCCACCAAGCTGTTCTATTACTCCCCTACTCAGCAGGATGAGGAGGGAGAAAACAAGATGGAAAAAAACCCATGGGTCAAGACAAAGACAGTTTAATAAAGCAAAAGAAAGCCCATGTTGCACAGAAGCAAAGGAAAACAAAATTTTTATTCACTATGTCCTTTCAGCAGACGATGTCCACCACTTCCTGCGTAGCATGGCTTCAGTACATGTAGTGATTGCTCTGGAAGAAAACATGGTGATAATGAATGCTCCCTGTCTCCTCCTCGTCCTTTCTCCCAGCTTTTATTGCTGAGCAGATGGTATGGAATATCCCTTTGGTCAGTTAGGGTCGACTGTCCTGACTGTGTCCCCTCCCAAGATATTGCCCACCCATAGCCTGCTGGTGAGAGGGTGGTGGTGGAGAGACAGCCTAGGTGCTGTGGAAGCACTGCTCAGCAGTGGCCAAAACACTCGTGTGTTGTCAGCACCTTTCCAGCTACCAGTGCAAAGCACAACACAGAAAAGGCTGCTATGGTGAGAATTAACCACCTCACCCAGACCCAGCACAGCATTATGTACCTTCTTATTCTTATCTTTCCTTGGCATGCCAGCCTCATGGTGAGGGTGCCTGATTAGGATCCAAATGAGAAGACTTCTTGCATCTGTTCACAGACCTAAGCCTCTGTTACGATATAGCACGTGCTTTATTCCTTTCTTGGAGAAAGATTATGTTTCCCTCTCTCAGTCAAATAGTGCAGGGAAAAGTTAAAATTTAATCTTGATATTTGTGACTATGTTTGCTGTAGCAGGTGCTGTGGCACAATAGAAGCCCATTTGTGGGGGTAAACAGTGGGTGCTGAGGACTTAATGTTCATACTGTGTGTGTTTTGGAGATTACTTAGTTTGGTTGTCTGGACTGAAGGACCAATCCTAGTTGGCATGTGTTAGGTGTCTCCTTGGTCTATGTGTTCCACTTTAGCCTTATCTTCAGAGAATCCAGGTGAACTGGCCTGAGACCAATCCACAATGTGAAACAAAGCCTGGGCAACAGAATGATTGGGAGAGGGCTGCGCTCCTGATCTGTAGATGCTAGCAGACACACTGTATATTAGTATTGTAAAGTAGGTCTGTGAGCAAATTTTATGCTTTTATGGCAGAGGAGATAGTTTAATGACCTCTAGAGCTACCTTATTAACTAGAGAATAGTTAGCTGTTACACATCATAAAATTCATTCCCTTGTCTACTTGATCAGTTGATTGTCAAAATATGTACTTGCTCTTTGCTTTGGTTTTATGTGGAGGATACATTGTTGGTCTGTATTAGGCACTTGTGCATACAGTTTTCTCGAGCCTGTATATTAAAACAGAAAGCACTGGGCTAAACTATTTTATTTCTTTGATCTAATCCTCTTTAAAAAGAAAGCAGCGAGGGGACATTAGGAGCATAGTTAGGTGGGAACCAACATGAGTTATAATACAAAGCAGTAAGTTGGTTTACAACTTGAGAGAAGTTGTTTTCCTGATAGAACGAGGAACCTTTTGTGTATGTAAGGGAAAGGGTTTAATATGCCTGTTGTAGTCTCCTGTGGGAATACTTGCACTGCTCTGGTGTTAGTACAAGCTATAGATGTGAGCAAGAATGTATTTAGCCAAAGACAGAATAAGCAAACTTCACAGGCCACAGTACATAAAGTTGTTGTTGTTGTTAGTCAAAATTAAATTATGTTTGCAGCATGTCAGCTGCTTTTGTGCTGGAAGGTGCAGTCCCCCGGAGTTTGTGTCTGTTCTGGTGATTCACAGTGCCCTTTGAATATCCTTGGATTTCTGATGCCTGTGGAGACTGGTTTATCAGGAGATGGGGATGGGTTTGTCAGGAGAGGAGAAGTGAGCATTCTGTTCTGCTTTCTCCAGCACCAACGTACTTGTGGGGCTTTGCTAGCTGATATTTTATATCCCTTTGCTAAGCAGATATGGAGACATCTGTGTTTTTAACTTTCTACTCTCATGTTTTTAGTCTTTGCCATTTTAAGGTAGTATTGTTGATATGATGCAATTTCTACTCCCTATTGCATTCACAGTTAAAAAGAGCAAACAGCCCTTCAGGAAATCTGTATCAGGTGATATGACCAGCTGACAATGATGTAGGAGAAAAGAATAAAACAGCAGAGTAATTTGTTTGTGAAAAGGGAGGGTAGAATGACTAAGTCATTATTTTAATCTCATTGCAGGTTTACTTGAGGACAGATTAGTGGAACTGACAGTAAATGGAAGCAGAAGAATTCAGTCTCTCCCAGGGTTCTCTGGGAATTCTGAGAGCACATGTCCTCCCCATGATGGCACATATCCGAGCACTTGCTCAGCAAGAAGGCTTTCGGCTGGGGTTCATAGAAGTATTTGTGGCTTCAGAGACAGCATTGTTTTTGCAGCCTGATTGCAGAAAAAGTTGTTGTGTCAATGTTTCTAGTCTTAAAGTAAACAAAGCTGATACAGGTGAACACCTCGGACATAGCTAACTGTGCTGTGATAAAGATGAGTTTAACATTCACTAGTTATATCTTATTTGACATTTATTTTTCTCAGTTGTTTAGCAACTTTTAGCTCATTTCATGAAGATAGGGAGACTTGTCGTAATGGTGATTCGTGATCCCTTAAAACAGTATGTGGTAAGACAATTTTATACAAATTTGAACCTTTCCTGTGAGGCAGTTCTCAGCCTTGAGTGGTAGAAATAATTTTATGTGTCTGGTATAAATAGAGTTTTACTTAAAGAGGAATGGCTGGATATGATTATATAGAGAAGACTTGATGAAAGAAGGGAGAAGTTGCGTTGTTTGGTTTAGGTGAACTAAAGACGTGGCATCTCCAAAAGCCAGTGGCACCCCTTTGGTCAAGGTGTCAGTAGTAAACTGGACTGTGAGGTGGGTTTCTTGGCACATGTGTTCAAGACAAGAGTGACTTTGATCAGCCAGTTGGAGATAGGATACTGGCTGGATGAACTTCTGGACTGATCCATAACTGATTTTCTTATGTTTTTGTAATTGCTTGTCACTTGTGTTGATTTGAATTTTTTTATATGGTTGCAGTTTTTATTGATTGAAAGTCCTACTGATTGCTGCCGGAAGGAGTTTTTTTGTGGTACTGGAGGAAGGTGAAACTTATAATTAGAAGTATGGTTATGAATCAGAATCATCATTTTTCAGGACCGTATGTTGTCATAGAAATTATTTGGAATAACTAGGCTACTCATAGTCTTGGGCTGTATTAAAAGCCCATTAATGCATGTTTAACTGAGATTTGCAGTATCATGTGCATTCCTGAGCCAGCATCTGACTCTTGACGTAATAAATACTCCTGAAAGACAGATAATTTGAAGTGAGAGCTGCTTGTTCAGTTTTGCACAAGAGATTCATTAATTGTCATTCTGAGATCTCTAGAAGAAGAAACTATTATTATTTGTCAGCATCAGGATATAAAAAAAAAAACCTTTAAAAAAGCAAATATCAGGCTTATTTTTAACAAACAGGGTAAACTGCAAAGGCTTTTATGTTTAAAGACTTTCATGCTCTTTTGTTATATTTCTGAAACAAAGTGGGTAATTACAGTGATTTAACTACTCAATATAAATTCACTGGAGTGGTTTCTCTCTATATATAAATTGTATGTGATTTGTATCTTAAACTTACCTGGAGATTATGAACCCAGAATTATATTTGACTTACCCATCAGCTCTAGAAAGAATAAATTATGCAGCCTAGATTTTAATTCAGTTTACAATGTGGATATTTGCTTTAGTTATATTCACTGGGTGAAAGAAAAAAGAAAAAAAATGAGAGCGTAATTTAGAATGTGGTGACTCAAAAGTAAAATCATGCTAATGAAGCATATAGGTGCTCATATGTCAAAGAGCCACTCTTGGTACTTAGTTACATGGTGAGAGAGGAGTTGCTGAAGGCCCCTGATATCCTTCAGCTCAGTGTTACTTGTTAAGTCTGAATATGCTAGTTAAGCTGAACCTCCTTTTTTCTTTTGGAAGTGCAGTGGAAATCTCAAATTTGTCTGCAGATAAATGCTTTCATTCAAGAGTAAATTTGTTTTTCCTTTCCCTTACTTTGCTATGTTGCAACTGACAAGAAATAAGCTTGTAGGCATTATTTCCATTTTTCATTTGCCACTGCAGATTCTGCTGTCACTAAAATGTGTTTAATTTTTTGCCTCGTAAGGACCCTTGTTGACCAAACTTCTGTCAGAGTTTAAAAAATATAAAGTGGATTATACAATTAAGCTATTAGAGAAGATTTGTATGTTTGTTTACACCCTGAATATGGAAATGCTTGAAACTGTTTCTACTCGCTGTATTTTACCCTATTGTTCTGGAGCAAAAATTGTAGAGTCAGAGTTCTGACCCTTTAACTTGGGAGTAACTGCTCTTCAGCACAGCTAAGATCTGGGAAATGATGTCTAGTGTTCAGCTTGCTTGCGCTCAAGGAAGTAGTTTCCACCATGGTAGGTAATCTGATGATGTAGGGTCAACAGGTGTTTCACTGAGGGAAATCTTAAGAGTTCTAAGTAAAAAAAAGAAAAAAAAAATTACATCTTGTTGAACGTGTAAATCAAACCTCTGTGAACAGGTAGCATTGTACTTCCATAAATACTCAGAGTGAACAGCCCATTAATGTTTCTCCCATGTTCACCAACATAAAGCTGAAAAAGACCTCACTACCTCTGTTTGTGCATCTGTAAAACCAAACTGCTGGAAACATAAGCTGGCATTGACTCAGCATGGTGAATAAAAGGAAGAGACAGGTCAGGGCAGATAGACTGCTACATCTTCTGCTTAAGTTTTTGGAGAGGAAATGTGTGACTTTGGTGGACAGAGGACCAGCTGAGTCTCCCTTTCTGGCAACAGAGCCGCTTATGTGTTGGCTTCTAAGGTCTCTTGCGCTATTGTGTCAGAGCTTCAGGCAGCTCTGAAAGAGTGAACTGATACTCTGTACAAGCATCTGTCAGCAATATACAGATCCTCTTCTCTGATGGAATTAAAATTTCTCCCACCATATTTCTAAACCACCTTCCCTCCCCCAACCCCCCCACTCTTTGGAGCCTAATTCTGTTACCTCTATGAACTGATGCGCTTTGCACAGAGATTATGTTCACAGACTGTATTGTCGTTTTACATGTGACACATAAAAACTGTAACTTGATTATATGTGTGGATATAATGGATATGAATCGAAGATTTTTATTCCCATCCTTGGCCTTTGAGCTCTTGTTACTCAGATGCGGAGCTTTGGAGGCAATTGGGCTGTTAAAAAAAAAAAGGCATCTATTAAGAAGAATAGTGAACATAGTGCAGTAAGGGAAATAGTCTCCTACCGTCTCCAAAGCATCTCTGTTTTCCGAAAAGATTCTGTGCTTAGGGCTTGCTGTTTTTTTCCCCTTCCTCCTTCTTATATTTATTATTTTGGATTTGAATTCACTTAACAGTTAGAGGAGTAGCTTCTTAATGGTGTCACACTCTTCTCCTTTACATAAGTAGCGTTGCCTTCAATCCATTTTTCCACTTCATTATTCATCTTTGTGTCTCAATCATTTGCATAGAGTTTTTATGATTAGCAGATGCTCAACTCTGCTAAAGTTTATATGTGCACATTTTGTTTAGTTATAAAATCCAAAAGCAATATTGGCCATTTTCATGTGATTTTCAGGACAATACCTTCTGCAGATGACCAGTTACATGGAGAAGTAGCAAAGTAATTGCTGTGACCTGTATTGAACCCTATCAAATGCCTATGTAGTTACAGACTTAACTGTGTGAAGAGAGAAAAGAATGTGTAATACTGATTTTTAAATGCAGAACTACTGTAAAGTAAGAAAATAGGCTGTGAATATCTCCATTTAAGAACTGAAAAGATCTGTGAATGTAGGGAATGGAGAAAAAGCTAGGCAAGATTATGAATGAAGCACTCTCATACAGAAAGATATGAGAGTCTTCTGAAAGACTGTTTCTTGCTTCCAATATTTCTTGATGATTGAAGCTGTAAGTTGATAAATCCATCAGTGTAAGTGCCAGTTATGACATTATATGGATAGCTCTTTTCATATTCCTGAAGTACTGTGTGCATGTGTGAAAGCACTAAAAAAGATCTGATATTTCTCCCCCTCAAAGTGAATAGGAGATACGCCATCCAGCTCAGCAAGAGCCAAGTTCGGTCCCAAAGAAACATATGCTGTCTTATGAAATTAGCTGGAAAGCTGAGATGAATTGTCAGCCAAGCTGGTGTAAGAAAAAAGATTTTAAAAGAATGAAAGTCTTTAATTTGTATTCTGTGGCATGAGGAAGGTGAGAAAAGCTTAGTCATGTGAGAGAAAAATGGATGGGAAGTAGTATCTTGCAAGTGGCACAGCTTAGTTAGTGCAGCATTTCATGTTGGTACAGAAAAGTAAATAATCTTAAACGAATAGCCTGTGTGGTAGCATTTTGCTTAGTTCTTTTCTTTTGGTATCTTTCTGAAGTATTGGAATGCATGGAATGAAAGTCACTGTGTCAGTCTGAAGGCACATACAGTGTTGAAACAGATATTACACAGGCATTATAAAGCACAAAAATTTCCAAACTCAGAAGTATAGTCCAGTCCATTTCACTGTGCCAACTAAGCCTGAATCTCTATTATTTAGGTATTTGGCAATACTGAGAGTATTTCTAATGTTAAAGGTGTGAATTTTTACTAGAAAAAGCTTGCAGAGGACCAGATGCTTCTCATTTAGCATCAAAAACCTGTGTTTGAAGTGAAGTTACCATGAACTGAAAATGAGTAGGAGGTGTGTGTGATTGACGCCATGTGTGCCAAGGAGGGGGATATAGTTCTTCAAGTAGCACCTTCTCTCCCTTAAGCTTCTTCTGCCTCAGCTGCATCAGGCACCAAACTTTGAAGCAGTTTAATATTAAAATAAACTTGGAATTATCATTTGTTAACTGTCACTGGGCCAGACAGGAGGAAATTCATTTCACTCCCAGGACACAGGTACTAGAAGCAAGAGATATATGAGAGATAAATAAAAATGATGCTGAAAGCATTTGTTGTATTGTCATCATCAGAGCTTTATTCATGCCACTGTAGAAGCTGATAGAGCTGTTCAGTGCAGCACATTGCTTGTTGGGGGAGTGTTTGCTGCAATAAACTTGTAACATTTCGATGATTGTGCCTTGGTCACAGACATTCTGTTAAATAAATGGCAATTAGTAGAATACTTTAGCCACATTCACACAAATCTTAGTTCTGATGAATTTCAGTTTTCTTGGGACTCGTTCCTTAGAATATATGTAAGGTGGTGAACCTGGTGCTCAGACAAGAGCTTTGTTCATAGGGGAGCTGGCTTTGTTGCAGGCTGGTGACAACCAAAGTGCTTAGTTCTTTTCCCTAATAAGCTTGAAATTTATCTTTCTTCTTCTTTTTTTCAGATTGTTAGAGCTATAATTAAATACTAGACTAGCTCTCAATTATGGCACACTTCATCAAGCACCTCATACTGCAGTACTGAATCAGAGAGTCCTTGAGATCCAGGTACTTTGCAGTGCTGAATGTTTTTCATTGCTTCCCAAAGCCTATTCTAAAACCTTCTTTTCTATTTCAAATAAATAAATAAATACGGGGCTCCATGTATTACAGGCTGTTTTTTTGCTAGAACAGCTAAGTTGAGGTGTCTCTTTTGAGAGTATATGGAACTACTGAAAAATCTTCAAAATAATTCAGTAAGCAGAGTTTCATTACTCACTACGTGCATCGTTGTACATGTTACTAATAAACTTGACTGCCCTCCAGTGCTGATGGTCACTCTCCTGAGACTGTAACCTCGAGTGAGCATTTAGAACCTGCCTTGGTAAACTGTGCTTACTGCTCGGTGATTGCTAGGATGATCAAGAGTACTTTGCATTACTCTACTTATGAAAGCTACTGCCGCCAGATTTTTATTTTTGATTCAGTCTTTTGGTTTTGCATGCAACATAGTAATGTGCTAATGTGCAACATGTTATTGTTGCTAATAAACAATTTGTTTGCATGTGATATATTTGACTTTTGACTTTGTGGAGCATTAGTGAATTAACCAACCAGTTAATCCACAGCTCTGTTTGGTTTATTTGTTAAAATGTTGCTTTTGTATGGGAGGTGATGGAATGAAATTTTAGTAAACTGAACTGAGTATTTTTCACTTCTGTGTTTCTTCCTTGGTATCATGCTAACTTGTGATTCTAGAGGAAGAGTGTATTTAGCCATGTGTATGCTGTTTTATATCAACAGCGACACTAATAGCATTACTACAAATTTTTCCACATAAGGCTATTTAGAAGGCTTTTGAGTAAATGAAATTTAACATTCTTATTTATTGCTTTGAAAACTGCTGTAGAATTAATTTCCTGTTTTCAGAGATTACACAATTCTCTTTCTGTTGGTGTGTTTGAAAGATTTTATTCTTGTTCCAGTTTACAATAGGGAAAAAAGGCCAAAACCAAACAAACTTCTGAGGAGTAGAGCTTTGTTTTCTGCTGTTTTCTCCAAACATAGGCCTTCTGGCTAATAAGACTGGTTGTTCTGGTTCCTTCCCTGTTTCAGGATGGTTTGGATGACCTCTATATGGCTTTGAAGTTTAATACCACATTTTTCTTTTATGTCTTGTAAGCAAACACAATTGCAGAAAACTTGCATTCCTGTTGATAACGTATTATTTATTCCTGCCGCTGCCCTTTGAAGGATCTCCCTTTATGACACCTTGTTTTCCAGTTCAAGTTCTTATTTTGTGCTGTGTCCTACCCTTGAAACTATTTCTCTGTTAGTGATTGCCAGTTGTTCTCTTCCTATTGTATTTCCTAAAATCACCTTTTTTTCTGAGAAGAGTTCTAATGCTGAGAGACCTCTGCGTACCTGTCATCCTTTTATGCAGAGCTGATTGATAACTTAGCTGGTGTGGTGATCAGGACTCGGCTCTTTTGTGAAAGTTTTATGTATCAGACAGAGAAATAAAATATGCTATTTAGGACCTGCATATTTCTAATAGGAGTAGTTATATAATTTTTGAATGTATGTTTTGAAGCCAATGATATGTCATTTCTGTGTTTGACTATTCCAGTTTCTGATCCTCAAGAGAGTCTCCTGCATACCAAGTAGGCTAGATTTTTTTTTTTTTTGTGTGTGCTTTGGTAATTCCTTCAGGTTTTAATACCTTTTACTGGGAAGAGGAAGTTGCCGAGTTAGCGTACACTGTTTTTCCCTGTCATAGGAGGAGAAAAGAGAAGTGCTGGCAGTTAATGCACCAGATTTTTGTCTTCCTTTCCACATTTTTTTTAAAACTTTTGTAGGTTTATTACCTAATGGCTTTTTAAGACACTGTATAGTTCATCCTTCACGGTATAATTCATACTTCTCCGTGCCTGTTGCCATGTCTTCTAAAGAAATAAAGAAAGGGTAATACTGTGAAGGAAAGAGGAACTTACAACCTCGTTATAATCTCTGCCTCCTCTGTTTTAAAGCATATGGTGTTTCTGCAGGGCCAGCATGAAGCTCTGTCTGTGCAACACTCCCCATCAGATGGTCCTTTTGGGGCAGGGTACAAAAAGAGCTGGTGTACAATGAGCCCAAGGAGCTCTCCCAGTATCCAGCAATCCAAGTTACTGCTTAGAAACTTGCTAATCAAATTACTGCCACTCCACCTAGTTACTATTTCTCTAGCCTTCTTTTGACCATATGTACATTTCTCACCTTGATAATCACCTTCCCATGAAGGTAGCATCACAGTCCAAGTAGTGTAAGCTGCAAAAAATGTTTTCTTTTTGAAAGCCTGGTAACTTTTTACCATGTCCTTCAAGTCTTGTAATAATATAAAATAAAATATAAAACAACTGTATTTGTTTCACCTTCTCCTCCTCTCTACTGTATATTTTTCCTTGAGTTCTCCTTTAACTTTGTTTTTTTTTGTGATGGAATAATTAGAATTGCAGTGTGGAGGGTAAAAGCATGCCACAGACTTACACACTGGCATAGTTATATTTTTCTGCTTTTTTCTCTTGAGTTTCAGTTGTCTTTTTAACTACCTTTTACTTAAATGGCTGATTGCAAAAATCTTTTCCTGGTGATTCCAACATTTGGTCTTGAGTTTAATAATTGTGCTACAGCCCACCATTATTTAGATACAGTTAGGATTGTTTTTTTCAGTGTGTGTATTCTGTGTTTATTATGGTGCCATCTTTTCTCTTTCCCTTTATTGTTCTGTCATTCCTCTGAGATCCCTTGAGGTTGTTTATATTCAGGGTTCTTTTTTTATTCTGAGTAATTCACTAACATTAGCATAAATTGTTATCTTACTGTTTAGATCTCTTTTCAAGTTTCTTGCAGAATCACACTGTTAACCTCCATCATCATGATATTTGATTTATTCCTATGCTCTATTTTCAGTTTCTGATCCTTGAGAATGTCTTCTGCCATATCCCATGGTAACTGAGTTTATTTAATGAGGAGCCTTGTTTGCATTTTTTGGATTTCTCTGCATACCAAATAGACTGAAGTTTTTTTCTTCACTTGGTCATTCATTCAGATTTTAATACCAGTCATATAAAATATTTAGCCAACAAACATAAACTCTATTTTGGGGTAACTTTACAGTAACTTTACCTTGAAAACCCGCTCATTCTCTCTCTAGAAGATCCTGAGCTAAAGTTTTCTAACACTATTATATGCACTAAGTGGAATGCAAAAATGCAAAAATATGCAAACAGAGGAATTAAGTAATAGATTCATCTGCTGAATCTAAATCAGCATTCATATTGCTGAAGCAAATAAACTCTTTATTTGCTTGTTTTTAATATTTCCTTTTCTAAGCTATTTTAATATACATATTTAAGAGAGAAACCTTGGCAAATAAATAGCTTCTGTGAGACAAATGGCATCCATTTGTTTTTATTTGAACTTAATTATGTTACTACAAAATGTGGTGAAAATGAAGATTATGCAATGGGACAAAGTGTCTGCAAATTTAATAGTAAATTTCCATCAGAAGTCATCTTGTGTTTTCGCAGCCTTTTCTAACATTGCAGTTATTGAATCCTCACAGCTGATGTTTAGTCTGCCATAATTTCGGTGAGTGTTTACTGCCATGAAATTCCATAGCACGTCTCCCCTTTCAGTAGGGAAGGCGGTGTTGAGCCAAGCTTCTGGGCAAATAGTCATGCATAAGGATTCAAATCCTAATGACTAAAGCAAAGCTGTGTTTATGGAATTGGTAGGCTTATGACTTAATGTGTGCAACCATAAAAGCATTGATCATTGTCAGTGACCTCCGTAAGGAAATAAAGAGTGAAATCTTTAAGTCTGCTGATGATACAGAGCTGTCTTGCTTGGTTTAATGCCCTACCAAGGGTGAGGAACTCCAGAAGGACATCACTAAACTCTGCAAAAAGAGATTTTGGGTTACGAAAGCCACTGGAAAATTCATGGAATATAGTTGGTACTATAGGACAATACAAGAACACAGTCTCTGGCTTGGGAAGTTCCCGAGCAGCAGATTTCTGGAGAGTACTGTCGGAAGCACTCCTTTGCAAGCTCCATCTTCATTTCCTTCCCCATGCGTTCATTGCTGCCCACTGAGAGGCAGGAGGGTATGTGGTCTAACACTGTAATTGCAGGCTGACTTAACATGAAGATCAGTTGCCATTTTAGTAAAGACATGTATTGGGAAGAAATGGTGATCCCATCAAAGGTTCGTGTAGTGAAACTCAGTGAGAAAAGTATTTGGGAATTTGGCTTCTTAGTAGCCATGGTGGCATTAGTTGGTTGTGGAGGCAATCTGGTAGTACTGCTACATTAAGCTGCAGAACGTTTGTGATGTATGTTTAGGGACTTAAATTAGAAGCACCTTCTAGGAAGGCATTTTAAAACTTCTAAATTCTAAATTGTTCTAATAATTTGCTGCTTTTCTTAACCCTGTTGTAAGTAGCATAAGTATGTTAGACTGTCACGTGGTGTCGACAAGCCTGCCTCCATAGCCTTAGATGAAGATCCGATCTCTGTTTCCTACACCCATGTCTGTAGCATGCCTTTAGGCTCTACAGCGAATTCAGGGAATGACTCAAAAACAGTGTTCCCCTCTGGATTCACCACTGTTGCAGATGATATTAATAATACCTTTAATCATGCAAGATTCCATAGGCAAAAAGGGCTAGAAAAAATGTAAATCTAATTGCTCAGGCGTAAAACTGATACTGTTTACAGTACCTTGGGAAATGTTTCCTGGCTAGATTCTGAGAATTAGTCTGGAGGAGGGTGAAGTCAAGGCATACATACGTTTGTTTGTTTTTTAAGATTTGATTGCCAAGGAGTGCTTCCAGGAATTCGGTTTTGGCTTAACAGTGTATGAGTTAACCCCTTAACTCTCCTAGGCTTTCCTTAGGTTTGTATCTGTTATCTTTACTATGTGGCATAAATTGGATATGATTAATTCTTTCCTTATTTCTTCAGACTATAGTTGTGGACATAACTACACACTGAGCTTTTCTAGCAGATATAAGAAAAGAATGAAAAGCAAAGAGAGGAAAAGAACTTCAATTTATACATATTTCAGTTTTATTTTCTTAAGACGAAGGAAGATAAGAGTTGCAGTGTTAGTTGGTGATTCATGATCTGCCAAAATCAGTTTGACTGACAGAGGGGGAAAAATACCCACCTAGAAACCATGTTTTAGCTTTTGAAATATGGAAAAGGAAGGAAATATAAGAGTTCTCTGAAAAAAAAAATTTTACCACAAACCTGGCAGAGATTTTGTGGAGAAATGTCTGTGTTTTTCCAGATGAAAGCTGAGAAAACAAACTGATAAATATAGGTGAAAAATTTAAGTGCCACATGTTAGTCTAACTAGCACAGTCTCTGCAAATAAATTCTAGTGAGACTAATCGATCTTTGGATGGATGTCAAGGCATGGTGGTTTTGATGTAAAAGTTTAATTTGGTTCGGTACATCCGTTGCTTACTTTCACTTCCCTAAAGTAAACTGTTGGAAGAGATGAAGTATCACTGTATGGAAAGAAGCCTGGAAAATCTTTATGCAGAGTAGAATTGCTTTACTTCAGCGTGTAGTACTTGGTGTTCATGACTTTCCATACTAAGTAATGCACTTCTCTTCACCCACATGCCCCCTGCAGCCCTGGTGTGATACTTTTCATTGGGGATGCAAATCTGTGGTCCATCTGCTGCTAGGCATCTTGAAATAATTTGAAAGTGATGTTCTTTTGGATACAAAGTCCTGGAAGTGTTCGCATTTGGTGGAAGTAGTATTGGCTGCATAAATATTGACTTCCATGGTAGCACTCCTCAGCTGGTAATTACAGACAATTCTGAAATGATCAGAACTGATGTCTGTCATGTGCCCACGCAGTGGCTGGGATCAGAGACACTTCTTCAGCAGTGTTAAAAAGTAAATCTCTTTAAGCTAAAGCAGCAGCAGCATTTCCTGAGGCAAGAAGAGTCTTCTGAAAGCATGAACCCTCTTGTGTCTTTGTATTTAGTAGCTTTCAACAAACTACTTTCCATTAATTTTCATGGGGCCTTTGTAATCCAAACCTTTTTTTTTGCAGAGTTGAGTGATACCCTTCTGGAGTTCCTCACCAGTGGCAGGGCATTTAACTTAGGGGGTGTCAGCTAGGCTGGTGAGCAGCACTGGTGCTTGGGCTGTGGCTGGTGCTGCGTTTTGAAAGGAAGATCACAAACACCAAGCACAGAGTTTAAACCCAGCTTGAAGCTGGCAGGTAGGACTGACCTCAGGAAGGACCTGCCTGTTCAGTTCCATTCTTGGGCCACCCTGATTTTGGAGCTCTTTCCTGTAAGGTTCATGATAAGCAAAAACCTCCATTATTTTGGTTTTGCTCATCTCTCCTAGTCTTACACAATCCAGGAGTTGTAGCTGGGGAGGGGTTTTTATGATCAAATACCACAACAATGTGAGAAACCGATGAAAATTCTTTCAGTTGCACTATAGTCCCTGCCTTGCCTTGCAGATTGAAACACATCCAAGCAGCTGGCAGTAGAGTTACTGTCTGAAATATTCATGTGGAATAGTATCTTGACTAGATTCCTGTCTCTGGTTTGCTGGTGAGGAGAGAAAGAAAGGTGGAGGTAGGGACAGCATGCTATCAGCAGGGTCAAGCAGCTGATCAAACAGCTAAATGTCTTCTGCAGCTGGAGCTCTGCCTCTCTTGAAAGCGCTGGCCATGGGCTAACACTTTTTTGTGCTGGTTAACAGATAAAATTACTGAAGTTTGGGCTGCAGCCAGAGTGAGAAATAACTTCCTTCCCCCACTTCCACCAGCTAGGAGGAATCTGTTGCCTGAGGTTATTGATGGAGAGTTTGAGTGCTGTGCTCTACTTTCCAGTTTAGCTGGGAACCAGCTTCTAGTGCTTTTGGGTTTGCAGACTATACTGATAACCCTCTGGCTCCAACTTGAAATATCTTCTTGAGGAGAAAAGAATTAAGGGGATGAAGTTGAATTCTTTTTCTCCCCTCACATTTTTGTAGAGATGAGTGATTCTGTTTATGTGAGCCTAATTGTCAGTTAGAAACTACAAACTCTGTAAATTTATGATCATGTCATAGTAAAAAAAAAAAGGCAACATAAATGTTTACTTCTATAAGCAGCCTCTGAAAAAAAAATTGGTTGTGAAATGCTGTTGGATTGTGTTCCCACCTGTCTATGATCATCCAAGAGAAATTGCAGGCAATTATTCTTTTGCCCTAAAGGCCATTTTAGCTTTTATCCATGGGTATCTGCAGTGTCTCCTGCTCTGGGTAATAAAGTCTTCAGGAGCTGAGGCACATTTTAAGGACAGCAAGCTGGTTTCTACTTAGGCCAAATGAGATGAGATATTATTGAGGAGCCCTGCAAGGCAGTCGGGTTGCTGTTAAACTCTTAGGGTAAGCAAAGGTGTGGAGATGGCAGCTTAAAACACTTTCCCCATTTTTGTCTGCCTTTAAACTTAAGACCTTTGCTCCCTAGTGCAGCAATATCACCACTGAGGTACAAATGTCCTGCTGGTGTTGTGTACTCTATCAGGGCCCACTGAGAAGCTGCATCTAGTGCACAGTTCCATAACATATTTATGAAGTAAACTTCTGTATCTAAAGTTAAACTATGCCACTACTCTTGTAGCTCTGTGGAGACCTATGTTGGTTCTTACTGAAGTACATGAATCAAATGCAGAGTTTTGGGTTTTATGTGTAAGACTTGAATGTTTTTGTTCTTCATTACCTGGCATGCAGTAAACACAGCTGCTGAACTTGATTTTCCTCAATGAAATATGCTGCAAGAATGCTGTGAGGAGGCTGTGAAAATCTGTCTGACATACTCCAAGTCTGTTAAAAAGAGAAAAATCAATTTTTCCAGGTAATTTGGCACTTTCTGCCGAAGCGAGCAGAAGGACTGAGTTGAGGTTGACCACAGACTGGAGATGGGAGCCAGTGTGAACATTGTAAAGTGCAGCATGGCCAAGTGCAGGGTTCTGCACCTAAATTGGGACAATTGCTAGTATTGCTGCAGGCTGAGAGCAGCCCTGCAGAGGACTTGTGGGGATACTGGTGGATGGGAGGCTGAACATGCACTTGCAGCCCAGAAGGCCAGTCATATCCTGGGCAGCACCCTACCTGGAGTACTGCATCCAGCTCTGCCCCCCCTCCCCAAGAAGGACATGGACCTGTTGGAATGAGTCTAGAAGAGGGCCACAAAAATGATTAGAGGGTTAGAACACCTTTCCTGTGAGGAAAAGGTGAGAGAGTTGTGGTTGTTTAGCCTGTAGAAGAGCAGGCTCCAAGGATTCCTCGTTGAGGCTTTTTGCTTATGAAGGGGTCTTAGAAATGGGGACAGACTTTTTAATAGGACAGGGGGCAACGGTTTAGGCTGAAAGAGGGTATGTTTAAATTAGATATTAGGAAGAAATTCTTTACTGTGAGGGTGGTGAGGCACTGGAACAGGTTGCCCAGAGAAGTAGTGGATACTCCACAAACAAAACCATTTGGTGGTTCTATGTCTACAGGGAGTACTTAAGTTGTTTTCTGTGTTGGGGGGTGAAATTTCAAATAGCTTGTTACTGTATTTGTAAAAGCCCCCCCCCAAAAAAGAGTATTTAATTGAAGCACATTTGACCTAGAAACTTGATATCTTTGCAGACAAGAGATTTGGAGTGTTTTAAAAAGAAAGACTTACAATAGCAATGTTTATAGTCTCATTTATGTATAAACCATCTTCCTCAAAAAAATACCAGCCTCCATGTGATACAGATTCTTGTATAGTTTGCTTGCTGTTTTATGTCTGACACCTCTTCCTGAGGGAAGATGAGGCTGTGAATAAGAGGGAACACTGGCTGATACCGAATTAAAAATACCAAGTCTTCAAGGCCGATTTTCCTGGCATTTCTTAGAGTGTTTCTTTTCATTTGATATGGGAAGACAGCTGTTCTTCAGTGTCCTTGATTTCTGGTAGCTAAACATCAAGTGTCCCCACTGCGTGACTTTCCTTATTGTTCCTGAATCCTAGAGATACTTTGTAGACCTCACTTACAAAACGGTAAGGGCATGGAAAGACGAAGAATCTGTCTGAGGATAAGCAATGAAGTGTAGAGGGTACTGTGCTTACTGAATGTCAGTTCCTCATAGGGGATTGTCGTCCTTATTTAACAGACTAATGTAGAGGTAGTTATCTTGTTTCTATACAATAGTAGCAGCTTTGCTAGGTAAGTGATGGGAACATCTAAGTCTGGATTTCAGTTTTGTTTGCTACTTGAAGGTAAGTTAGAGGTTTGCTGGGTTGGCAGTAAGAATTTGTGGAATGATAGGAAGAGAGTATCTCAAAAGCTGTGTTCTTGATGGAAAAGGTATTTTGAAAGAGAAGAGGTATGTGTTTTAGTTAAATTAACATGTGTTCTCTCACCAAGGGACTGCCTGTCAGGTTTGATTTGAAATGAAACTAATTGTTAGTCTGACAGCTTGATGTGCTGGGAAATGTGATAAATACATTGGTACCAAAAATCGTTTTCAGCTCTATTATCTAACCGTTGTTTGACTTAATGAGAAAGAAAGAGCTGAAACATGCATGTTTTTAGGAACAGCTGCCTATAAGTTTTGCTTATGTAGAAATAACGCAAGGTTTTGTGCTCTTTTCATCAAATGCTTTTAAAAATCGTTGTACTCTTGTTTCATAATCTTTGCTAATTAACATAGGCATAAAAATATTGCTAGCTCTGGCAACATGTTAGTGTGTTTATCCTCATGTTCTTGGTTCTGTTAATGGTTTTTTCCCTACTCTAGCATATCTGGGACAGAGAGCAATCTCAATTCCCTAAACTACCAAGATGTAGAACTAAAGAATTAATTTGCATTTTTGGTCATAAGAGATTTCATTAGAATCACTTGAACTTTAAAGAACTAATTGCCAGCTTATTTTACAGCTGGCATTAAAAGGACAGCAAGGTCACTTTCTCTGATCAAAGTGAAGACTGAAAAGAACTGCTTGGCAACTGGCACAGATAAACTTGGAACCAGTTGTATGAATCATCAAAGTTTTATTGTTATCGCTTCAGACTAGTGTAATTAGGCATTACCTTTTGGGCAGTCACAGAATGCAGTCAGTTCTCTCAAAAATTAAAAGCAGCTTACTGTATGCTGCTGTGAGACTGGCTTTGAAATAGAAAAGGCAGTGATTTGTCAGGAAGGTAAGACTTCAGGCACCAATCTGGACTAAGTGCTGTCTTTGTAGGCAACTGTCTTTACTGCTGCCATCAGTTTCTTCTCTTTGCTTTGTTCCAGCAGTTATTTAGAAGAAGTGACATAATGTTTATCAGCTCTTGCCTTGTGACAGCGGCCAAAACTTCACAACAGTACCAGAAAGACTTTTAGCAAAACTTTCAAATTAAGTTGACTCTTAAATATATGTTAACATTTGTTTCTTTCCTAAGGAATTACTTTTTTCACTCTCTCTTTGCAATCTGCTGTCACCTCTGGATGGGTACTAGTTAGCAGCAGCAGTAGGGAAATGTTCTGTTTTCTGAAGTTCCTTTTTGATCCTGCAACAAGAAGTAAATCGGCAGAGGATCCTGGCTGTAGAAATATGCAGGGACTAAAGTCTCCAAGCGTCTCCAGGCCTCCCGATTTGAGGCCAGAGTAGACCAGTTATGTTGATCAATATGGCCAAGGCTGAGATGTTGTTTCAGGGAGTCCTTGTATCTTTTCTTCGGGGCTCCTCTCATGCAGCAGCCAGCGGCAAGTTCACCATAAAGCAAGATCTTAGGGAGGCGGTGGTCCTTCATCATTGAGACGTGCCCTGCCCAGCGCAGCTGTGTTCTCAGTAACATGGCCTCTATACTTGTGACTGCTGCTTGTTCTAGAACAGATGTATTGGTCACATAATCTGACCAGTGGATGTTTAGGATCATACGGAGACAGCGTTGATGGAAGCGTTCTAGGAGTCGCAGGTGGTGGTGGTAGATGACCCATGATTTGGAACCATATAAGAGAGTAGACAGCACTATGGCTTTGTAAACACTGATCTTGGTGCTTTTCTTCAAGTGTTTATTATACCATACTCTTTTGTGGAGTTTTCCAAAAGCACTATATGCCTTTGATAACCTGTTGTCTATCTCTCCGTCGATCTTACCATC
>NW_021939256.1:14328841-14455433 GCF_001715985.3 Manacus vitellinus | reverse complement strand
GTGTCTTGCAGAATACACCATCTAAGGAGTCTTTCTGCTGTGCCTTTTGCAATCGGATATGTCTGTCACGTATTGGCCTCATAAGTCACCAGCGTGCCTGTATCAAATGTGGATAGAGCCTTCCCAAATCTTCGTTCACGAAGCCCAGCCATGAGAATGATGAAAGTCTCCAAGCAGTAATTTATCAGAGCTAGATAATAATGGGAAGAATTAAAGATCCTGAGGGGATGGATTTCTTTCTAGGATGAAGAAAGGAGGCTCAAGGAGTTAGGAGGAGGCTCTTGGAAGAAAAGATTGCAGTTGTCTGAAAAGATAACAGGAAGGTGATTGTCTGAGAGAGAGAGAGACCTGTACTGTGCTAGATAGGACAGAAAACTGAGTGATAGGCCTACTGAAATTAATAAAGACTTAGATAGAAAGAGGGAGAGGAAGGAGGAGATCAAAATCAATATTCAAAGTCGAATGGTAGAATGGATAAAATCTGAGAAACAGAAGGAATTGCAGAAATATGTATTTGCTTCTAATTCTGCTGCTCCTGCTCCTTTGTGGCCAGGAACTAGACACAAGGTATTAGCAGTGTCTTTACCTCATGAAGTGCTAGCCAGCACAGAGGATGATAGCTCATTACTAGTATCACTTATACTTCTGGCTTAATTAACTAATACTTCTGGTGAATATAATTATCTACAAACCTTCATCACTGTGATGGTTAGTATGATGAAATCTGTTTTCCAATTCACTTGTTAAAAGCAAATTTGGAGATTTCATCCCATCTAATGAGCTATGTGTAACCCTGCACCCATTGTGAAAAGGTGCTTCAGAAGAGCAGAAAAAGCTTTCTCCTTTTTCCTTACCCTCCTGCAAGAAAGATTTCAGATAGCCTAAATAATATTACTAGGCCAAGCTAAGCTTAAAAAACAGAAATCAAATTAACCTGCATTGACTTTTAGTTTGATGTTTTCTTCCAAAAGCAGTGGGAGCTGCAGAAAACTTGCCTGTTCTTTCAGACTTGAGAATTCAGTAACAGCTGCTTTAGATTTAACTTTTCTTAATTTTTAGACCATCATGCTGAAATGATACCAATCAGAAGATCCATATATGCAAAAGTTCTCTTAAAGTAACAGTAAGGCTTTAAACAAACAAACTAAAACCCCCAAACCTAAGGTTTGGGCTTAAATCTGTTCGTATCTACATATTCAATGACAGATTTTACTTGAATGATCAACTCTCCAAGTTTTCTTCAGAACTTGCTTTATTCCACAGAATTTATGCCATTAAGCAGCTACTTGCTTAACTTCTTATAATCCCCGTTGAATTTCCTGTGGCTCCAGTTCCTATTTCTTACACTTTAAAAATCTTTTTTCACAGCAGTTTCTGAATAATTTCCTCATGGGCTTTTTGATAGTGCTTATAAGTGGTGCTTTCAGCATCAGTTTATTTTTAAAACATTCTTAAGGTGTGAAGAAGCTGAGTTTAATGTTAAAGTGCAGAGAGTACAGTTAAGTGGCTGGTCAACTTGACCCTAAGACACAGTCATATTAGAATACTTAGCTTGCATGTAGCACTTGGTATCTTCCCAATGTCGCTCCTGTTGCCTTTATTTTCATTGGGCCTTCTTTTATTGAATTGAGGATCTCAAGTTGGACACTATAAAAGAAAAAGAAAAAATGTATAATCTGTGAAAAGTTTGGTTATGTGATTTGCTAAGTATAGCTTTGGCATATTCTCTGGGAAATGACTAGACTCCTTTAGTCCTAGATATCTTCTTTCTTGAGGATTCCCTAGCTTGTTTGCTAAACCCTTTGCACCTGTTACAGCAAGGGGACCTCTTGTGTAATCATCATTGATCAGCAGAGGTCTGTTTGCTGAAGAAGGACAGGGTTATATGAGGGTAACATATAAAACAAATGAGTTGAGGATTCAGTGCAGTTTTTGAACTCTTGTTTATTAGAGACAAACTGAGTAGAATCATCTAAATTCCATTAAGTAACGTTGGGTTCATACATGCCCTCATCCTCCCTTCTGTCGGTTTCTCAGCCTCTTTCATTTTAAACGATTTACATACCATTAGCACAATTTTGTTTTCTGCCTCGGTATATGCTAGATGGGAATGTAGGTTAATTGAAAATGTTTTAAGATGTACATTTACACCAAAGGCCATGATGAGACTTCAGAAATGTCTCAGTTGATTGCCAAATTGGATGGTAACAGATGAAGTTGAGATGAATAGCAGGGAAGTGATCACTGTGTATTTTATTTAGTCATTAGCACTTTTGCTAAAGGTTTGCAATTGGTCACTATTAGGAACAAATTGCCAGGTGCAGATTGCCTGGTTTCAAGTTTTAAGCTTCTTACAAATCACAGCATCTTAAGGCCTTAGGCCATCATGGGAGCAGTGCTGTCTCCTCAACACCTCATTTTTTTTGCCACACACACAAATGCCAGAGAGAATGTTCTTGACAGAGAAGCTACAGGTGAGACTCTCCAATAAGCTGCAGGAATGTCACAACTTCTTAAAGTTGCTTCCACTCTCAATATGGCAGAGCAATTTGCCTACCTTTGAAGGCAATTACTCAAAGAGTTAAGCTACATCCCTGTTTTTCAGAGGATCAGCACTTTCTGTGGTAAATACTTCTACTTGCAGAGGTTAGACAGCCTTGTTCTATGGAGGAAGTCAAATCCTGGTTGGAACTGTCCCAGTTCTGCTCAGTCGCACATGAATATTTCAAGATGTTTCAGGATGAAGTTTTAGTCAGTTAAGAGGTAATATGGTCTGACTTATGTATAGTGTGTTCAAGTAAGTAATGTTGTGCAAGTCCTACCCCATTTCTGCTGTACATCTCTTCAAGATCTTTGTTATTTGCATTTGTCTTCCCTTAGTTGAATTGCAAGAACCAGTTGATCCCAGAAAACAACCCTTAGCTAATCAGTCTGCTGATCTTAAGGTAACTGGGAGAAACAGAGCTAATTTTACTTTGTTTTTTGAAATTCAGTGGATAGTAATATAAGACATGTAAGATTATCGTCTTCCTGTTTCAACCAAATAGTTTAGCATCTCAGAGAACACTTCTTGCCATGGATAAGGGGTTCATTCTCATCAAGACAGACATTACCTTGGATGAAGCTCTCATAAAGTCATCTGCAGTGCATAAACTAATGCTGCCAAAGTACAGGACAAGAATAGTTGTCCAGCTATGCACTGGATTTTTTTTTTAAACTGGTTTAATAGACCTGAGCACACAGAATGGTAGAAAGCCTAAGGTCTAAATATCTGTATTGTTGTGTAAATGGACAGAAATTTTAGTTCAGAGCTTTGTGTTTTCAGTAGAAAAAGGTTGGCCTTGTATCTTAGAGTAAGAGAAGCTTGTTATTTAAAGTTTTGATATTGACCTTATTTATGAAATGTGCATTTCTTCCTGGCTATGGAAATTATCTCAGCCAAAGCAAACTTCAATGTGAAGAGTATTATGTCTTCCTTTTTAAGGGCTTGTTGCAGGTTCCTGTGACCAACCTATAAACACACAGTTCATAGACCCTAATTTAATTTGTTTGCCATGGTTTATTTATTGCAGTTGTAGAACTGTTTTTGTGGTGTCACTTTTATCAGTGGTTCCCTATTCTCTGCTCTCACAACTGGATTTTTAAAGTGTTTGTATTTGTAATTTAGTGTGGCAACTCTGACAGAGTTTGTTTTTTCTATCATGTTTCTGGTCTCCCACAAAACGGGATTAAACAGCAACCAGCCAACCTTTGGACAGCTTTATTTTAGGGTGAAAAGGCTAATGGGGGGGAAAAATCAGTTTACAAGTTAATTTTCATGGGATTTGACTAAAACGCTGCTGTGTCACAAGTTCACTGGTCTTCTGTTAAGTTTTTAATGTCTCTTAATCCACACAGTTTCTGTGAAGATGAACAGTGTCGACTGTAGAGGCCCATTGCTTTCCAGTTTGTTTACCTTCCAGGCATTTTAGATTAATCTTCCCCAGACATTTTAGGTGCTCAAGATTTGTCTAGCCTTTACATCAGTGATACAATACCTTTTTCGTGTTACATATACCACTTATTTCAAATAGGTCTCCGTATAATAATTTCTGGAGTTTCCATACCCCAGAAGTCTCTCATCTGTTAGATGATTATATTAGAATGGTTGAATTGTTTTATGCAGAAGTTGACTTCATAAATGCAAGGAAGGAGGAAATCGAATTCTACTGAGCAATAGCACTATGTAAAAACTATTTTTGTAGATAATAACTTTTAAGACTGTAAAAATGTAATACTGCTGAAATCCGCTATTCTGCTATTTTTCATAGAGGAATGTACATGCATATAGTTAATTCTAAACCATAAAATGTAACTGTGGATATCTTCATCACTTCATGAGTTCATAGTTCTGTAATTATCTTTTGTATTTATTTCAGCATAATCACTGCATAATCTGTCTCAAAAAGTTTTGGATGCTTTATATGGAACTATATTTGACACAAAACATTCAGCTACGTTAAAAGATAAATAAAAATAAAATCTTTTGAAGAATAAAATACCTTATTCATAATTTTGACATTTCAGTCCCACTCTTCCAATAGCTTTTTTGTTTTCTTGAAACACCTAACAGAAACTCTTGGAATAATAAGAAAAGAATTCCCAATGTTTATAAGCACTTCAGAAAAGGCAGTCAGAAGAAGCCAGAGAACTACAGGCTGGTCAGTTCCTGACTGAGCAGCTAATCCTGGAAACCATTTCCAGACACTAGAAACCATTTCCTATCACAGAAGTGATAGGAAAGTTAACATGGATTCACCAAAGGGAAGTCATGCTTGACAAACTTGGTAGACTTCTGCAATGAAAATAGCCAGCTTGATAGACAAGGGGAGACCCTTGGATATTGTCTACCTAGACTTCAGCAAGGCTTTCAGTGCTGTTTGCCCTGAGATCTTTATAGAGTAGATATGATGAAGGATGACCTGGATGATCAGACAGCAAGGTTGATTGAAAACTGGCTGAATAGCCGAGCCCAGAGAGCAGTTATCAGTGGAAGGAAGTCTAGTCAGAGGCCAGTAATTAGCAGTGTACCCCGGGGTCAGTGCTGGATCTGGTTCAGTACTGTTCAACATCTCCATTAGTGGTTTGGATGATGGGGCAGACTGTGCCCACAGCAAGTTTGCATATGGCACAAAACTGGGAGGAGGGGCTTATATGCCAAAGGATTGTGTCCCATTCTGGCCTCCTTGGTACAAGAGAGAGTTGGAGCTACTGGTCGAAGTCAACTTGCTGAAGGGCCACAAAAATAGTGAAGAAACCGAAGCACCTCTGCTGTGAAGAAAGGTTGGAAGAGCTGGGACTGTTCAACCTGAAGGCTCAGGGAGAGCTTTTCAGTATGTATAAATACCTGAAAGGAGGGTGCAAGGAAAAGGAAATCATGCCGTTTTCGGTGGTGCCCAGTGACAGGACCAGAGACAACGGGCACAAACTGAAATACAGGAGGTTCCCTGTGAATATCAATTTAAAAAAGTGTTTCCTGTGAGAGTGACTGTACACTGGCACAGATTTCCCAGAGAGGTTGTGGAGTCTTGATCCTTGGACATATTAAAAAGCTACCTGGATGTTGTGAGCAGCCTGTTCCAGGTGGCCAAGGTTGAACAGGGGCTTGGACTAGATGATCTGCAGAGGTCCCTGCCAACCTCAACCCTTCTGTGGTTCTGTTGTGGACTGCTCTGTAATTACAGTTCTGTAATTGGTTTTATTAGTTTTTTCAGTGTTGTTTGTCTTTTAGACTTGACTCTTTAGTTCTCAAATCATTGAAGGCACTTTTGGTTTATGAATTTGTAGATAGTGTGTACAGAGAATGTTAGGAATGAGTGTTTCCAATACTCTGAGCTGACTTAAGAGACTTAAATTGAAGAAGTGATATAATCCAAGACAGAAATTTAAAGTCATTCTGAAGTGTAGTGGCAGACCTTTAGTAAGAGGGGTCTTAGAGGGAAGCACTTGTCCTTTGTGCCACTGTCCAGGAGGAGCCACCCAAGCAGCTCATACTAGAGACTAGATGATCCAGGAGAATCATCTAGCCTTTTCAGACTGTGATCTTATGCAGGCATCCCCCACATGTTATAAATTGGGCTGGTGGGACATCATGTAATCAGCCCTCGGTTATCTCTATAACTGTACTGATCAAAACTGTCTGACCAGAGTTCTGATCAATAGACTGCTAGTGTCAGATGAGTGCAAAACCAATAAATACATGCAGTGACATTTTCCATGAAGGAAGAAAAAGCCAGTGATCTTCAGAGCTAAACAACTGCCGTGGGCATTTGAACCTCCAGAGAGAGAGCCTGCCCTGAGCACTGACCTAGTGCATCAATGCAGGGATGAGAGCATTATCTGTGGCCTGGCATCTGTTTATGGGCACTGCTACCAAAGCCTAAGCTGCAGTCAGATAAACCACAAGGGAAGATACTGAAGTGCAGGTCCAGGGACAAGGTCACATTAGCAACAGTGTTTGAGTGGGCCTCTGCTTGCATTGCCTGGCCTATGATCTTCTGAACTGTCCAAGTCCACATTGTGCACAATACTGTATTTCTTTATCATTAAAATCAAATTGTTTAGAGAGAAAAAAGCATGTGTGAGATGGTGAACAACTACCTCTTTTGTTCTATCCTGTCTATGTGTTCATTTGTTCTCAAATTATTTTCAAGTTTCCACCAAGAATTATGTCAGATGTTTTCCTTTTGTCATGCTCCTCTGACAGTGATGCTGCAGGCTAAGTCACGCATTACTGAAAATTCAGAAATAGTTTCTCAAGTGGAGGTACCCTATTTGACGCTCTTCACCCAGTTTTTGTGGTACAGTGTTCCTGTTTAAATCAGTAGAAATTATTAATGCCTAACCCCTTTGGAAATCACAGCAGGGTATATTAATGAAAATACCCAGAGTTCAGGTTTACAGACTGCTTTTCAAATTGTTGCATTAGGTGCAGAATAGCTGATGATACTGAATAGATTTCCTTAGATTTTCCAAGGACACAAACACCACCAAATTATACCTTCCCATTGGTATGTTAATATTTTGATCTGATCTAAACCCTGACCTACCTGAAATAATTACAAGCCTTCCTGAAGTTCTAAATATGCATTTCTGTTAAAAACCTGCTACCGAAGTCACACCTGTCAGTCTGGTTTAAGTTTTTATTTAATTTGTTCCTCAAGATTACCATACCTAAAAGAAATGGTAACAGCTGATAAAATTACTTCATATGGCAAGAGTGCCAGCGAGATAACATTTGATGAAATAAAAGTGAGACTTTCTGAACATCAAGTGGTTGATGAGAAAGTTATGAGAGGCTGCTTGCCAGTCTGTGAGACCTAGACAGAGACAGACAGGAATTACTTCAGGGTGGACTTTCATAATAATGAATTGGCTTAGGCTGTGTTTTCTGGAGTGTTTCCATTCAACACCCTACTGTTACTTGAAGCTCTGCAAAGCAAATGCAGACTAAAATCAGCATGACTTCTGCTACTTCCATGAATGATCATAGCTCTCCCTTTGACACAATGCTGGGTATATGCTTTTTGTGGTTGTGTCATGCCAACACAGACAAATACAGAGAATGGGCAATTTCTCATGCATTTTTCTTGTGCTGTGGATCACAGAAAGAATCGTGGAACGCAGAAAGAATCGTGCCTTGCAGAATTTACCACCTAAGGAGTCTTTCTGCTGTGCCTTTTGCAACCGGACATGCCTGTCTCTTATTGGCCTTTTTAGCCACCAGCACACTTGTGACAAACGTAGGTAGAGACCTTTCCCAAATCTTCGTTTGCGAAGCCCAGCCGCGAAAGGATGGTGTGGGCTTGCTATTTCAAATGCTTAAATCACAACCTTTTGATTCATAGAAGATTGAGGATCTCCAGTGGACTATATGGAAACTAGGCTTCTGGAAATAGCAGAGGTACCAAAGCTCATCCATATATGCTTGGTGATTGATTACTGCTAATAGCTTATCAGTGCTTTCCACGGGAGTTGCAGATCTGTCTTTTGATGATCTTTCAGAAGAAAGACAGTGCTCCTTTACCCTGCATAGGCTACAAAACACTTGGATCATTTCTCCACGTGGCATCAAAAAAATGAGGGGGGGTGTGTAATTGCATACATGAGACTGTAATTAGTCCACCCACACAGAAAAGGGGGAGAAGAGAGAATATTTGTGTACCAGTGTTGTCTCCCTTTGCATGCTTAACAAGGTCATAGCCGAGCTCTTTGTCTGTGTGAGGTGGTAAGCCCATGGCAACATGCCTGTTACTGATATCCTGCAGTATCTACATCAAAGCACATCATAGGCAAATCAATGGCATCTTTGCATTGTCTTTTCATGTGCTTTCTCTAGTGTTACTGTTGTCTACAAAACAAGATCGCTTGTTCTTGTAACATGAAGCGTGTCCCTGGGTATCTCTTCTGCCCTGTTATCTGGGCCTGTCATAGGAGCTCACACACTGACTCTGTTTTTGGAAATTTTTCCTGGTGCTTATTCAGCAGTACTGCCAAAGTAGAGGATGCCTGTTTTTCCTTCCTTTTTTTTTCTTTCCCTTTCCTTTTCCTCTCCTTTCAGTTTCCTCTCCTACTGTACTTTTGCCCAGTACTCACAAAAGTCTTGAACTGTCCTTCTCTTCTTACTTCCACTCACAGATCAAGTAGCATGATTGCACCCTGTTTTTTCTGAGCTGTGGACTGTTCTATTATCCTCTCTGTGTTACATCAGAAAGTGCTACTGTTCTCCACAGCAGAACTTCACAACAAAACTTGCATTTCTCGCTTCAAGCTCCTGTACACTTTTTTTACTTTCTACTTCTTTGGATGTGTTACAGTTATGAATGAGGATTGCTGCTGTAAAATTCATGAAAATTTCTTTATAACTGGAAGCAGCTAGAAGAGATCCCTCTGATAGGCAAAAATGAAATTAAACTTCAGTTTGCAGCTGGCCATTATGTAGCAGCAATAGTATTGCTGTCATCTGGGTGACTAGGGTATGTCTCCATGGGCTTCTTCTGCATGAAGATTTTAAATAAATATGACAGGAGCCTAATACCCTTCTGTCAATTTTAATGTCATAGCAGCGAGTACTCAGAGGAAGTATACACAAGAGGTCTGTCTCCTCTCTTGACAGTGCAGGTTAATAATAGGAATGCCGCATTGGTTAATACAAAGTTTTGCCATAAATATAGAGGATGAAAATTAGAAAATTATTTGGCCTTTTGATAAATTAAAGTTGTTCTATTTACACCTGCTCTTTTTGCTTTTTTCCTGCTGGTGATAAACTCAGAATGAATGGGTGGGTATTTGAAATAAAAAAAAGCGTGCAAAGTGGTTGTTGGTCAAAAATTTACGCATACCAGTTTATAAAATGTGATCTCAGGAAATAATGTGAAAGGAGGACAAGCAGTAAATGTATCAGACATTAATTTGACTTCTTTCGTTCTTAATTTGAGTTTTTAAGCAGAACTATCTTGCTGTGACCAAAAACCTGTCGTAGTACACATGATTGGCATTTTTTCAGCCCCCGTCACATACTGCATATTCATTGAACCACAGCTTTATATGTCTGGGAGCAACCTGAATTGTAGCCTCACCACTTATTTGCACCTACCATGGTAGGTGCTCTGGGAATCACTATGAGACTGAGAAGTGACCACAGATAGATACCATTTCCCAAAATACAGTATTGTTACTTTTAGCTTTGTGGGATTCCTTTGACCTTTGCTATTTTACATTTTGCAGTTTTCTCCTAATTAAAAATTCAAATAATATCTTTCATTTTCAGTTAAATGAATGCTTGGATTTTTTTTTGTGCCCAGTTTTTAAAGATTATCTGTATTGTAAGTTACCAAACCAGAATTTAGAGCCTTAATTGAGTCTGAGATCTTTTTCAAATACATACATTTCTGTCAGTATGATTTCTCCTGTCTTTGTCTCTTATCATTTACACTCTTTCATGGTATGTTTTTCTGATGTGAGCAGGACAACCATTTGAATCCTTTCTTGGTATTCTTTGACTTAGCAATCATAGGACAGTATATCTTTAATTTTCTTTGATTAAAAAAAGAAAGACAGTTAAGATCCAAATTGGTGCAGTTCCTCTAAAGCATTTTTAAGACTTCTTGTTGCAGAGGTTTTCAGCTGTGTCTAAGATCATATGAATTCAGAAGAGTTCAGCTGAATCAGACAGTGCATCATCTTGCACTCCAGCCTGCAGCAAAATTTAGCTGCTACAAGTTCCAAATTCCTGATCTTCTCTCTTTACATGTGAAGTGATTATACAGTAAGTTACAGATATGTTTTCTCAGGAAAGCATCGACGTACGTTATCCAAAGTCATCACTTCTTAGAAAATAAACAGTTTGATGATTAACTTGTTTGATGATTAACATTGTTGCACAGTTACTGTGTTGTTATTAAAAACAACCCAAAAAAGTATTGGTTTGGGAACTAGCCCTTGGGGGCTTAGAGGCTGTTAGAGGTAGCTAGAGATGGGGAGAAGAACAGCATCCTTAGCTCCCCTGTACCCTCTAACAAAAAGTACCATTAAAAAATTTCCTCTGGTTCTTGCTTCTGCAGATCTTGAGCTCCCTCTAACCTCTTCCTTTTGTAATGAAAACTAAACTGGGATATTTTTTATACTGAACTCTTAAAATAGAAAGCATTACACAGATGTTTAGCTCTATGTTCCGGGAGATGGAGGAGTTTTAATGGTGGGAAAGGAAATAAGAAAATGGAACCAAGAGATAAATAATGGAAAATACACTTTTGTAGTGGAAATGTCTCATAGTGACAAAATGTTTCTTCAAAATGTGAAAATTTGAGAAGAATTAAGCTATGAGTAAGTCACACCACGATATGAAAAGTTATGTTAATGTAGCTTTTACAAGCTGTACACCTGGTTGTGTGTATGATAGAAGGTGTAGTAATTGTGAGGATTGCTATTTTCACTTTTTAATTGTTTGAAAATCTGATTGCGGTGTTGTTTTCATTAATCTTTGCACTGACATACTGGATCTCCACTGAACTACACAGAGTAAAAATTATCTTTTGAATCAAGAGAGATCTTTGCATTTGCCTGTTAATGGGCTCCTGCAACAGGTGTATCCTGCTTAATTAATAAATAAAAAAAATTAATTAAAATGTTTCTATGTCCAAATACACACAGGATGACAGAAACAGGTTTTTGAAACATACAGATGAATGAAGGAATCTTTAGAAATCTTTTTTGCTAATATAACATAAGTTGATACTTAGATAGGTAAACTTTTCAAAGGTGAGTAGGCTACTGATTTCTTAAGTGAGCTCCTTTGTTATAACATCCAGACAGTGACCAGAGGTACTACTCCCAAGCAGTCGTTTTGGAAAAGTTGTGTTTTTGCTGAGGACACCCTTCAGCTAGAACTACAGACACATAACTTCAGACAGTTCTCCAGCCAGAATTGTCCCACCAGGTAGTGGATGAAATAAAATGAGTAATTTTTAGTGTATGTTTTTTCTTTTCTGTTGTGCTGTGTATGGAAATGTGTTGTATAAAATACTAGTACAAACTATACCAGTATAAAGTACCAAGAGTACTGCTGCTATTTAGTAAATGTAAATTCAGCTGAGACTGTGCATGCTTATTTTATTTTCATTCTACAGAGAGGAATCTGTTTGTCCTGTAGAAGCAAAGTGAAGAAGCAAAGCTATGTGTGCATCACAAACAGAAAAAATGCAATCTAATTGTGCTCTGTATGGTAGAAGGTAATGTTGCCAGGTGGTCAGCTGCCATGCTGCAGGTGCTATAGTACTTCTCTAAGGAAATGAACTGCTTTCACTGTTATTAAAGCAATTAAAAGGCATTCAAACAAATGGAACACCAGGACATGACAGATCTAACAGATTGAACTAGAAAATTAGTAGTCATGCTTGTTAGATTAACAGAAAAATCAGTAGTGGTATTGACATTCAGGAGTTTGTAGTTGCTTTAAGATTTCTATGTCCCATTGAAGTGAATGGGTATTACTTTAGGACTATGTTCAGATTTAACAACACATTGATCTGTTACCCATTTGCATTGTCATGGCTTCTATTACCACTTTACAGAGATAGACATTTATTTCACACTGAGTGAAAGCTTACCATCTAAGAACTTCTCTTGACATCCTCTGGATTATAATGCTTTGAATCCCATTGCTATTGATCTCCTCAAGGTCATTTTCTCTGTGTTTGCTTGGTAGCAAGTTCCAGTCCCATTGACAGTGGAAGTTTTGCAGATGATTATAGTTATATCTGATATTGACCTTCTAGATTAAACCCTTAAGATAAATATGGAAGGAAGAAACATCTTGTTGTAATTGTGTTCAGGTGACTGGATGTTTAGAGATGAAAAATGAAGATGCTGCCTTTCTGACCGCTACAGCTCAGCACAGGTAGAAGAATGAAGGGTTTGCTTCCTCTTGGGTCAAGGGAGGTCAGTTTCTTTGTGGAGAAATTATATTTCTCCAAGTTCATTTAAACAAAGACGCACCTGTGTCTGAAACCCTTTGAGAGAACTTTGTTCTTTGTCTTGTGTCACATTAAAAACCTACCTGGGCTAAGTGTATTAGGGGTTAGAGGTCTTCTTGCTATTGAAAGTAAGCTGTTTGAGTTTAAAACATTTTTTAATTCTGTCTTCTGTTGCTTCTTTATGAGCTCTGAATGTGGGACTGCATGCTTAAAAAATGTTTTCTCTGTTTTCTGTGTCTGAATTAAGAGGAATTCCAGGTTCCAGGGTTTACTGGTCTCTTATTCCTATGACAAGATTTATACCTCTACTTGCTGCTGGAGAATAGGGAGAATTGTGTCAATAACTTCAGCAGGGCTGTAACTAAAGCAAATTCCTGGCCAGTAACAGCCAGCTCACTTAAGCTTCAGCATGGGATCTTATACTACCAGAGTATCTTCCTGACCTTCCACAACACCCTTTATTGTGCTCAGAGCTTTCCCAGGAGTGGCCTGTTGAAATGGGGGAGAACTTCATCAAGGTCTGTTGTGCTGCGGGCAGAGTCATTTGCAACTGCAGAATGGAAACCATGCAGAATGCACGGTGTAAATTTGGGTTGAGAAGGCTCCTCACACCAATTGTGTCTTTTTGGAAGATGATGTAGTATTTATGCACGTGCAGACACATGTATGCACATTAGACTTCGTGTCTGCGGTGCCATTTGGGGTAATAACAAATGGTATTGCAATGCTCAAAGCAGTAGGAGAGTGCAAAGTGCACATCTACTGAAAGATTAATACCATGAAACACTGGAAAGCAAAATTCAGGTTATGAACTCTTGACAGGCAAGGTTGGGAAATTCGAGGCCACTGCTGCGTGTCTGAGACAAACACAGACTCACCTGGGCAGGAGTGATAAGATTTTCTCCCTCTCGTTAACTTCTACCTTCTTGTGTTTTGCTCACTGCACTGACATCCTAGTACAGTGACATGCTGTTTCTCCAGTTCCATGCCATCTATCATCTGCTGCGAAATGGAGGAGCTACAGCAGTGCCAGAACTGGCTCATGTGTTTCTGTAGCCAAGACACTGCAGTACAGGCCCATGGTCTTGATATTCTCAGCATGGAAGTGTGTTGCTGTCACGGGAACATGCATAGGGATGCACTTCAGCACTTGAAAAATTCATGGGAGACTTGGTCCTTTCTCCCCTTGTGCCATGGTCTTTGGTCATTTTGCAAGTTCTTAAAGTCTACTTCTTTCCTTATTTTAGAGTTTCCTTTGAGTAGTGTCACCATTTAAGCACTACTTGCTTTATGTCAGTTTTCATACCTCTGTTTTTTTCCACAGTTAAGTGCTTACAGATTATTAAGTGGGCTAATGCTGGAGTCATTGCCTGTGAGAAGTTTGTCATTGGTGTTCACTAGGAGCTACTGTAGCTACTGCAGTAACAGGGTTGAACCTCAATAAATCAACCAGCAGTTGGAGAATTGCAGACTATTTCTAAATCCTCCGAGTGTACAGAAAAGGTGAAATACTTAAATCTTCATTTTGTGATCAGAAGACATGAAAGAGAAATTTATTCTCTGATAGCACTACCATGTACAACAATATAGATAAGAGGTGGTGGATATCTTTCTTAGATAATTTTCTTTTATGGCTAATACGTGCACTAAAACCAAAGATGAATGGGAAGCTGGTGAGATTAATCAGGCCATATGCTGCAATGGGTTGATAGTAAGAACATGGGTTGAATGTAAGAACAATGAATGTCAATCAGTTGCTATTAAATGTAATGGCCAGTGATTTACCACCTCATTAAAAGATTGGGACACCCAATTCACTTATATATGAATAGCAAAACAAATAGTAGTTGAAATTTCCTGAAGGGCATTGAGTTCTTGTTCTAAACTTCCATTAATTTTGCCTCCATAGGAAGAGGAACAATTTAGCAGAGTGGAAACTATTTCATGGGGTGTATCAGAGCACAGCCTAGTACATGGGGACAAGAAAATTGTTTTCCAAAAGTAGTGTCTATAGGTATGTGTATGGATTTTGTGTGTGTGTCTATATGTATTGCATTTTATCAAGATTTGGCATCAAAGGGAAGTTATGCTTTTTACTGCTTTTAATATTTGCTGCAGCATCTGGATTCCTTTGAGGTGGTTCCCTACTCACTGTACACACAAGACTCAGAGGTTCAACAGTGCCATCCTGTGGATGATCTTAAAGGTCTGAAAGCTGCTGGCAGATAAATAAATGACCTCAACAGGATAAATTATCATAGAATATCAGATACTGTATGTCCCCACGCAATCAGCTAAAATATTTCCCTATGGTAGTCAGTCAGACTAATTATTACTTTTCTGTCCAGAAAATTAATAACCTAAACCAATTACAACCAATGGAAAAGTATTTCAGGCAAGCTGATGAGCAGTGTGCTTGTTAGTTTTATTCTCTTGCTGAGAAATGTGTTTTTAATCATCTCAGTGTGGTTTTAATCATCTTGAAATTTATTTTTGCAGACAATGCCAAAATCAAAGGCAACTATGTAAATTCAAATAGGCACCCCTATAAAGAAGTATCTGGACATCTTTAAAGAGGCATTAGAGTGAAACTAAGTCTAATTAACTTTCATGTTTCATAACCAGAAAACATGAATTCCCAAACAACCTTGGAGATTAAGCTGGGTGGTTTGAACAACTGGCCACAAAACTTTTAATTCCAGAAATAGAAGGGCAGGATTAAAGTCTGAAGTTTTGTTGACTGAAGATGAAAATCTGTTCGGAATACTTGGGGAACTTTCTGTTTATGCCAGGGCAAGGTAGATAGAAAACCACAAAACTTGCTCTCTTTAGGGAACAGTTGGGGGATCATTGAGTAACTGCAGATCACACTATTTCATATATGGTTTTCATTTTGCTTGCCTAAGCAAATTGTAAGGAAAGTGAATGATGTTTATTTGGAAATGAGCAGAGAAATAAAGGGCAAGCTGCTGAGTGGAAGGTAGTGCTCATTTTTCAAGTCGCTGCTGTTTTAGGGTGCTGAATGGGCAAGAGGTGTGCTGTCTGTGTGCTGCCTTTACCTGTGGATCAGGGAATTGAGCGCAGCACCAGGTTCTGCATTGTATCTCTATGGTTTGCAGGAATTTCTCCTTTGCTTTCTTCATGGCTGTCATGGGAATTTCTCCTTTGCTTTCCACAGCAAGAGGCCAACTACAAGTTGCAGTACATACCACTCAGTGATTTGATTAAAACAAGGAAACACCAGGTTACAAACTCCAGTGATACTCTTTGATATTTAAAAATGATGACATGATTTGTGGTTCTGAAGTCTTCAAAAAACAGGTCATGCTATTATTTATATATTCCATATGTCTGTTTGCCAGGCTTACTTAAAACAGCAAAAGGTGATCGCCAGGGATAAAACATATCATTAATCCCCACGAGTATGAAAAGATAAATATGAATCATTCCCATTTAGAAGATTAGTTTAATGCAGTTTTAATTATTTAACTTTTTTTTTAACCTACTTTGACAAAAAGTCTTCTAGCTTAACAAAAGCCTTGCATCTGTACAGTTCTGTCCTTTTTAGAGTAGGTTAACATGTTTTCAGTGTTGACGTAATGGAAATTTTGGTATTGATGCCTTATTTGCAGGAGGTTCTGCACTTAATTCTATGGTATTTAAAGGTATCTGCTATTACTAGTTTTAAATGTATGTCTTCTACAAGTGTCACTGTACTTATATGGTAAAGAAGATAAATGAGAGCAGTATTATCCACTCCTTTGTATACTGTATGTAAATAGTTCTAGCTCTCTCCTTATGTAGAAGGTTCTCCATACTCTCAGCTATTTTTTTCTGTCTTTATTTCTGCTCTAGTTCTTCACTTAGAATGTTCCTGGCCTGAACAAAGTATTGTGATTGAGGTATACTGTGAAGTATACCTCATTGCTTTTTCTCATTCTTTATTTGTCCTGGCACGTTATTGTGATTTTTCTGATCACCAGTGTACATGGAACATTTGCCTTCTACACTGTCTGGCTGCAGTAAGACCCATTTCCCATTTCAGAAGCTCTTATAGTTCATGTGGAAAGAAACTGTGCATATGCATGGGTCTGTTGCCTGGTTTGTCAACTCTAAATGTAGTCTTTTATTCTGGATTGCACTGTGAGCAATGCTCATAGTCCTTCCTCCAGACTGGATCTGCTATTCCAACTGCTGCTGGAAACTAGCGTCAGATCTGATCCGTCCCATCCAGTAATGATGCAGTAGGCAATTTAGGTGCTGCAAGCGGCAGAGTGGCTGCAGGTGTTCATCCCCCCATGGCTATGGGAATGTGCTCCGCTTTGTTCTGCATTTGGGACCACTCTGAAATAGCAGTGAATCTGTGTATGTATACATGCACAGCCTCTGCACATGTTGTGTGCACATTCACTGCATTTAGAGATAGATACAGTTAACTATAAAATTCCCTGTTAAATTAGAAAACTAATTTATTCAGTTACTCTGTTTCAATGGAGTTGGGTGGATACTCAGCTGCCCTATGTATGTTCTGTGGCCTGTAGGAGATTTCACAGTAATTCCAATGCCACTGTGTTTGTCTTTACAGTATGTCTGTTCAACTAATCCCCTTAAGGTGAAGGAATAAGATTTTAATATTATTAATGCTTCATTTCATCTAGTTAATGATATTTTCAAATATTTCATCTTCTTTATGATTTAGTTGCCATGTCAGATAAAGATCTTATTTAAGCTAAGTATTATGAAATAATAAAAGTCTTTATTTTATTTGAATACAGTTAGGATAAATGAATCCAGTAGAGGATCTGATGTTAGGCAGGTGCAGCACTGCACATGTAAAATCAGAGTAAGTTCTCTGAATGCTCAGGTCTTAACAGATGTGTTCTTTTTCTCCATATGTTACAATAAAATAAGGATTTGCTCTGAAAGTATTGACACAAACACTAACCAGTCTTGGCAAACATGCTGTTTTGTTCCTTACACAGTATCAGCTGTGGCTATTAATTAACTTTAAATAAATGTGTGCATTAAGTAGCTGTAAAGCACATATATGTATAAACAAAATCAGGTTTTTTTGCTTTCTTGTTTACTGATGCCTAGACAAAGCAATGCTGCATTTTCAAAGCAACATCTGTCAAACTAATTTTCATCAGATTAAGTATATCCTCAGAGCAACCATCACAGCTTACAAAATACTGGAAATGTAGGTTGTGCTTTGCATAAAACACCAATAGAGTTTAAAGCACCTGAAAGCGTTTTATAAATGTAGCAATGATAGGCTGTGCCTGTTCTCCATATTTGCTTCTATTTTCAGGAGGTTCTTGGGAAGATAACGAGTGATGTTGCAAAACTGCAGTCCCAGTAGATGCCCTAGAGTGCAAGTGTGGAGTTATGGTCCTGGCAGCTTATCTGGGTCCACAAAAGCCAATGGTTTGGGAGTCTGGCAGTAGAGATTGAATTTATTGTGACGAAGTTCATCTGTGAAAAGATTTCTCTCATTAAGAATGAAATTAAAGCATGAATCAGTGACTGATTATCCAGGCCTTTCTCTGATCCGTTGAATTCTTCATTAGTATAGATGTGCAATTATATATGCTCTGGCCTGATTCTGGTTCTATAGATCATCAAAGATAATGAATAATATTAAATTTTTTAAGATTTTTTTATGGAACAATGTAATCTGGTAAAAATGGGAGGAAAGGCAGTGGCTTTGACATAGAACATAAATACTGACACACTCAATCATTCGCATTTTTGGCCAGCTTTCTGTCTTTTTCCCTGCTAGAGAATAATTAATGCATGGAAATGAGCTTCCTATTAGACTGCTGTGTCTTCCACAGGAGTGAAGCATTTTGCATGTGTAATGACTTAAGTACAGAGATGAAGAAGTGTCATTACAGTGTGCACCCACAGCCGATTGTGGAAACTCAAGTCAGCCAGAAACAAGTGCCAGGATTTCTGTAGAAATCCATCTTTGTAGATGGACGGTAGAGGCACTTGAGCTGGAAGTCAGGACAGCCTTCCCATTAGTTCTTCCTTTTAAAAGCTGTAAATCTAGCATAAAGCAAGAAGAGTACAGTCAAAAATCCATGAAGAGGACAAAATAGGGGGAAAGTCAAGGAGAAATCTGTTCCAGCTGCATCTGGGAGGAAATATGTTTTTGCAACTCTGATTTCCTATTAGTTTGTTCACTGTATATCAACACTATCCTAAAATGTCCCGCACAAACCCTAGGTGAGTCAGCGTGAGGTGTTTTGGTGCCTACCACACACCCATGGGATAGCCCTAATCAGTAGCCTGTTTGTAAGGCAGTGTAATTAAAGATGGTCACAGAACCAATTGCATACAAGCAAGGCTAAATATGTTATTTCGTGATAGAGTTTAAGATAAGTGCTTTATATCTGAAGAATATAGTCTTTACCAGGAAAATAGTATTGCTGATTTTTGTCTTCTTTATAAGGATGTACATAGCTGCTTCTGTAATACTATCTGAAACATGATCAAATTGGCTTTTAGATTAACTGAAAATGATCTTTGTAGGATCTTCAGCCTAGTTCTTGAGACAAAAGAACATACAAGTAAGTTAAAATAAGTACAGAAATGTACCAAATATTCTAACTCTGTCCATCTCTTATTATGTACTCAGGGAACACTGGCAAGCTTGGGTCCTTTGAATGCATGACATTTCAACAGGAGACCAGGGTTTCTGAGAGTATTTTTGCAATTTGCAGTGGTAAAAGCTCTGTTTGTAATAACCATTATGCAAGAGATTACTTCTGGTTGTCACTGTTGGCCAGAGCCATGGAGCATTGCACTTGTTTTTAAAGCAAGAAGTATGAAACACACAGCAGATAATACAGTGTGGTAGTCAGCAAACAAATCATGGTGCATTCAGCAAATACAGGCTCTTTTGGGGAAATGTTGATTTGAATTTCATGCATCATCCAAGCATAATAAACACTGAAAGGTCATGGTAAGAATATAAGAAAAAAATCCATCTGACTTGACTTTCTCACTATCCAATGTCATTAATAATGCAATGTCAAGCAAAAAACTGTGTCTCTGAGTGTGACTAAAGCCAGATTCCATGTATAGTTGAAGAATAACTTGCCATGGGTTTTTTTCCCCATTTATTGTGCATTTTCTTTATAATGTCATGGTGTTAGTTTGTGAACCGTACCTTGAGCCACTGCAGTATGTACATCTGTGTTTTCTCAGTGAGTTATTTCTTTGAGTTTGTTGCTCAGCATCCAGGAAGTCTCATGCAGACTGTAACATACTAATTGGCTCAGTACAATTAGGATGAAATGAAGGTGTTTGCTGTCTTTGCTTGTTATTAATTTGTACTGACAGAAAATTAGATTGAAAAAGTCTAATACAGCTATCAAAATATTATTTCTTATTGCAGGAAATATCAGTGTTGCTCTTTAATGGAAGTATTTTAGAGCAGAACTCCCTTCCTTTTTCCTAATCCTGTCTTTCTGACTTTTTAAAAATTTCTAGAAGGGATTCTGAACCTTGTTAAATAGCCAGAGTGCTCAGAGACTGTGTAGCAATACCATGACTTAAACGAGGCTCAGGCAATATTTATGAGTTCATTATATCAAGGTGTAATACTGTGCTGCTTGTTATCTTAACTTCACATTAATAAATTTTTACAAGCTGTGTACTTGTAAAGTTCATCATAATAATCACTATCATTCCTCTAATAAATCATTTGATTTGTGTTTGCTTTGTGTTGTTCCAACCTTGTGAGACATAACATCACAGGGTAGAAACCCTTCTCATGGTCCAGGTTAATGAACCACCTGCTGTGAGTCCTCAGTGACAGACATGCTCAGAGGGAGGGACACCTTTACCTCCTCACTCTCTTTCCCTTTGCAATGCCTCAGGTTACATGGTTTTCTTAAAGAAGAATTACCTGTATTGTGGAGATTTTCTGGAGCTCCAGGTCTCACTCCTTCTGTAGAATGTGCAGATGTATGGTTTTACTTGTCCTGGAGACCACTAAGTTGCAGAGTATCTGTAATTCACATGCTGGCAATGCCACTGGGGTGAACAGCTGGTGGCTCTGCTGTGGCCTCCAGGTAGAGGTGGGCACTTTAGTAGATCAGTGACCCAGGGAAACCAATCGCTCATGCTGACCAAACTTCAGAGTCAAGTTCTACCTATGAAAAGTCTGTTCCTGTTGGCATGGATGGAGGGTCTGCAAATGAAAAAGCAGGATACACTTTGCTGTATGTTTTTTTAATATTTGGTTTATTGCAGACATGATTCTTCTTCTTGTAACAGAGTAGATAACCATCTGCTTGAAACTCTGTGATTTGAAGTACTGAGTGTTGTTTTTTCTGAGACTCAGGTTCCTAATTCATTTGATTGACAGATGTAAACTTGAAATTTATTTCATTCTCTAACACAGCAGTGAGTTTAGTCCAGCTACAGTTTCCATTGTGCAGTACAAATACGCTAAGCCTAAAGTACTGCTGGCAGCGTATATAAAAAATTTGAGCATTAAGAAACCAATGCAAACAAAGACTCTCAGCTTTAAGTAAGAAACAGTGTTGTTGGACTAGCCTTTTACTGCTGTCACAACCAATGTGAAGTAATAGCAGACAAAATCTACAGGTTTGTTTTTGATTGGAATAAGTACTAGTAAGGCAGTAGTCATTTGAAGAGGCAATTTGTCTTGTCTGTTTGAAACATTCCTTAGTTGCCAGAAATGCCACTTTTTTCTCATTACATGTGTGATGTACTTTTCATTTTTATGTTCTAAATAACTGGTAAAAATAATCCCTCTTATTTTTTTCAGCCCACCTAAACCAGCGGTGTTCATCTCTGGTGTCATTGCTAGGGTAAGATTATCATTACATTTCTCTCAGTCATAGAAAAAGTACTGTAGACTTTTCAGAATTATCACCAATCAGAGCAAAATGGATCTTTTTCATACCCCTTCCTCTTCTGTGTGAAGAGGCTTTATGTTTTTTATATTCATTTAAGGCCCTTTAAGCATTCTTTCTGGGTTTGTGTGAAATTGAAATTATTTATTGAAATTACTTCCACCATTTTACTTTGAATTTTAGCACTTTAAGTTTATTGGATTATCTTTTTATATCTAAGCTAGTTATTACTGCATTCATTTCCTTTGGAAGCAGTTGCATGTTAAATGTACTGCTATAGCTTGATCTATGATGAGGAGCAACACTGCTCTCTGTAAGGATACATGTTTGAAAATGTGTTTCAGCTGCCCTTTGTGTCTTGAGGTTCTTGGGGATTCAAGGTGTTATTCCCTAGATTTTAACACTAGGCTAGACCTAGAAATGCATAAGCTAAATAAATAAATAAATAAATAAATATTAAGTAACCATTAATCATATGATCATGTGGGTGCCCCATTTCTGTAAATGTTTGAGGCCAGATTGGAGCAACCTAGTCTAGTGGAAGATGTCCCTGCCCATGGCAAGGGGGTTGGAACTAGATGATCTTTAAAGTCCCTTCCAACCCAGGCCATTCTATGATTCTGTGATTCCTACAGTAGGTTTTCTTGTGCAGTTAGTTTTTCCTGCTGCCTTAACTT
Organism: Manacus vitellinus; assembly: GCF_001715985.3. Classification (NCBI taxonomy): domain Eukaryota; kingdom Metazoa; phylum Chordata; class Aves; order Passeriformes; family Pipridae; genus Manacus; species Manacus vitellinus. The sequence goes on along the minus strand of NW_021939256.1, from coordinate 14,433,350 downwards.
ATTTTTAAAATAGTCTCCTCTTTTTAGTGGCTTTGTGAAAACCAAACAGGTCTAAAGAGAGGAGTGCTTGGGGTTTTTTTCCCTAAGGTCACATCAAGATACTATGTTCTTGGATGGTGTGTGTAACTGGAACAAGTGAGACTTGTGAAAGACAAATTTTGAAATTGACTGAAAGACTGGAGTAGTAGGATGTGTACGGGGGACTTCAGAGTAACATGCAGCACTGTTTTCTGCTTTTCACATTTTTAAAATCTTAGATCCATTTGAACTGGAAAACACACTTTTAGGATTTCTTAAATTTTTCCTGGTTGTTCTTTAAACAGGGTGATAAGGACTTCCCTCCAGCTGCAGCTCAGGTGGCTCATCAGAAACCACATCCTTCTGTGGAAAAGCTTCCTCACCCACAACATGTCAAACAGCACATCCATCAGCCCCGCAAGTGATCTGTCCATCAAGATCTCAGCCAAACTGCTGTCAGTGAATAAGTTTTCAAGAGAAGACAAAAACCCTTTAGGATTCACACTGTCAAATCAGTAGAACTGACCTCTAAAATAACATGCTGTTTCTTTTTCTTTAATTGTCAAGGGTTAATAAGAATGAAGACATTGTTCAGTTGTTATCCCAGATGGAAAATTCTCTCTTAAATATTTGCTGATCAGGGGTGCTTTTTAATAATATTTTCCTATTGCCAAGATAAAAAGTTTAGTATGAATAATATGATTAATGAGCTTATAACTTTTAGTTGTGGCATCGCAATAGCAGATAGTTAATGTAGTTTTATTCTAAGCCAGTAGGGAAGAATGGCCCTTTGGTCCTGGTGCCTGTACCATTTGTTGTGTGTGTTGAGACAGAAATCGGTGGTTGTCTGGATTATGTAGAACTGTTGTAGTGTTCAGTATCCTACAGTGTTACACCCCAGTGACTGTGCCCTCTGAATTCAACTAGGAAGATGATAGAAGGGCCCCAAAACCTTCTCAAGTGAGCAGAGATCCAACTGAATCTTCTTTACACCCCTTTGCACAGTCTGGCTGAGGTTTTTCCCTTTGGAGGTCTGTGGGTATGAAGAGGAGAGAGAAACCAGAGTTACAAGAACACTGCTGCTGTAGGCAACCAATCTCTGATCTCATGGGTTTCACTAAGGGGCTGTATTTTTGAGGTGATGATTTCTCAATCCCAATAACAAGTTGAAGGAGCTCAGGACCCTCTGGAATTGAACTTAAAGTAAATTGGTGAAATATGTGTTTACTTTTTTAAGTTAGAATTTGATATCACCATATGAAATTAAGAGGTGCCATTAGCAAATATGTTTATGACACAACCTCTGTTGCACATCATATTTTTTCCTAATTGTCTTATTGTGAAGGACAGTTGTGATATGAGGGATTAAAAAAAAGCTATTTTTCCAATAGAGCAATTGTTTTAGTTTTGGCCACATAATTAAATCTTTTGATTGCTCAGCTCAAAATCACTTAGGTCTATCATTTTCCTTCTGTAACTCATCTCTGTAAAAAACAGGAAAATTATTTTTTTACATCCTACCTATGTTTTTAAAGTGTCCTGTTTTTAGTTGACTACAAATACCATATGGCCTTTGGTACCTCTCAGGTTTATGAAATTTCCAATGGTGTTAAAAACATGGGAGCTAGCACTGCAACCATTCACCTGGCAAATCAGTGAAAGTTTGGGATCACTTTGGGCTTTACTAATTCATTTATGTTTAAAATCAAATAGTGTATAAAACCAATGAGGAGAGTTTTAAAAAAACATTATTTTTAAGAATTTCTGCAGATTAAATCATTATTTCTTGAGCAGCTGATTTAAAACAACAGCAGTGAAATAATGGGGAATATGGCCCATTTCACAAGTGGAATAACTCACTTATGTGGGTGAGAGGGACCTGACATTTCCATCTCTTCATAAGCTTGAAATGGAAATGATGTTTTGCAAATCCTATGTGTGGATATATTTATTCTACACCCGAGGAAGGATGTACAATCTGTATATGCAGTCCTGAATTTCAGTTTAATTAGATAACCATACTTGCCTTAAGGAACGAATGTAGTTTATAAGAGTAATTCTGTATTAAAATATGCATAATTTTTAAAATATGCTTTCTGTTTCTGATGTTGGTGCAGCAGAGGCCTTGGTTGTAGCTGCTTATGAGTGTACAAGTGATTCACACATGAGTAACTCATTCATAAGGGTAGCATTTGTTAAGCCTTGTGGAATATCTACACGAGATAATTTGCTGGCAGGAATATTTGCAGATTCAGGACAGGAAGTGGTTGATGGTGCAGCCAGGAGCTGTCAGTGACCTGCATCAGCAGTGAAGCTGATCATCACAATCATTTGATGCCGGTACCTGCTGCCTTGGGAGGGAGCTGGATGGGGTTCAGCTCTCCTTCGTGTTGTGCCTACATCTGCAGTAGTGACTAGACCTCAGCTGTAGTCAGTGGTGATGCAATCAAACAGTCAGTAGAGTTTAGGTATGGCATTGTTGACCAAAGGGAAGTGTCTTTTAAGTTGAGCTGGATCACTCTTGGCTCCACTGACTGCAGTGGAAAACTAAACCCAGGTGTAGAAGCACAGGATTAGGTGGGACTGGGTACCTCTACTCCACGTCTTGTAATGAGCGTTAGAACTGCTTCTAAAAGCAACAACACATTTCTGTTGCAATACTAAAAGTTAGGAACATGGATGTGTTTGAATTACAAACTACTGCTCCTGGTCGTTAATGCAATATATACAGTATACATAGACAATACATGAATTTTGTCTTTGATTACTTAGATAGATCAGTAAGTTTGTACATTGGAGTATGGCTCTTAAGATAGCTTTAGTGGCTTTTAGAGTGCAGGAATTCCTATATGGTTAGAAAATGTCTCTGTATGAAAGCCTTTTATATATTGTTGGGAGGTTTCCATGTTCATACATCAGTGTCCTTACCAAAGCATTGCCTTGCTCGAAATAAAGAATCATAACTGGTGAACTGGATTTCCTACTGATGATTATTGATGCTTTTAAAATATGTTACAATGACATATAAGCACAGGAGATGTTCAGATGTTATCTTGAAATGACTGCAAAATAAATTTTCTGTAATTGTCAATGTGGCAATAATGCAACAATAAAGCATGAAGTTGTGTATTGGGCTCTTTTTTTCCTCTAAGTACAATGTAAATCAGCAGGGTGCAGCTTTTGGGGATTTATGAGGTTTTATTACAGACTGCTGCATGACTAATAACATTTTATAGATAGTGAAATTTATTATGAAATTTTATGGCACAGTGGATGAGCTGTTTTGAATAGTCCAGTTTTATGTAAAATAAAAAGTAGATGCCACCAGCTAGAATGAGAGGTGTTTTCCACTATGAAATTGGAGATGGTAGCTCAGTCTTTGCGAAGTATAGAATCTAAACCTGGTAATAAATCAATATGGTAAAGGAAATCTAACATTTTCCATTGCTTTTTCAAGACCTAATCTTCTTTCAGAAAAAGAAGGTATTGTAATCAGAAGAGGTGGCAAGCTTTTCATAAAGCTGCACTCAACATTACTTAACGCATGCCATAACACAAGTGATTCACAGAATTCAGAGAAAGTGCTGCAGTGTGTCTGGAAGCTTTCTGATACTTTGGGCATCCTGTATTTAGTGTATGTGTAGTTGTATATAATACAACAAATTTATTGATACAGTGGAGATATGATAGATTTACTGTTTCAGGACTATTGCAATGTTACATCCTTAGACTGCAATCACATAATCATAGAATTGTTTGGGTTGGAAAAGACCCTTAAGGTAATCGAGTCTAACCATTAACCCAGTACTGCAAAGTCCACCACTAAACTATGTCCCCAAGTGTCACATCCATATGTCTTTTAAATATTTCCAGGGTTGGTGATCCCACCACTTCCCTGGGCAGCCTGTTTCAATGCTTGACAACCCTTTTGGTGAAGAAATTTTTCTTCATTTCCAATCTAAACCTCCCCTGGCACAACTTGAGGCCATTTCTTCTTATCCTGTCACTTGTTACTTAGGGAGAAGAGACTGACTCCCACCTGGCTACAACCTCCTTTCAGGTAGTTATAGAGAGCAATAGGGTCTCCTCTGAGCCTCCTTTTCATTCTAGATTTTTCAAAAGACGTCTTCTTTCGTTAAAATTTTGGGAAAATACATGTGCATGGTGTCTGGCATGCTGTTGATTGAGTTGTCCGTAGTTATTTGAAATTCCATGACTTTGCTTTCAGCTGTGTTACAAATGTTATTAGTAATTAGAAATTAAATTTACTTCTAATGTCAGTGGTATGGTTTACTCTTTTGTCACCAGGTCTCTTGAAGCAGAAGTCTTGTACTTTTATCTGTGGTATTGTGATCGTTATATGCTCTTGGCTGTTTAATGAAAATATTCACAGCAGTCTTTCATACAAAGCTGAAGGGAATGAGTGGACATACATTTTTATCCCTTTGGAATAACTTTATTTTGAATACTCTCTATTTTCATGGAGGAGGGAGGTGTGGGCTTTATAAGCTATTTCTTATGTCCCCTTCAGATTTGGGTATATTAAGTTTAAAAAGAGATTTAAGTCTAGGCTAATACCTTATATATTGGATTAATACACGTAATTGCATTTTAGAAAATGGGGTATGTCAGAATGGGTACAGTTACTTTTACAACAGAATGAGATGTTGCTGGTCAAATACTGCAATGATGTAAAGAATTAAGGCAAATCTCTGTTTTAGTTTAAATTCTTTGCACACTTCCCTCACAAGATAAAGATGCAAATATAATTGGTTACAGCTAACATCTGCTCTGTAAGGATGCAGAGGGATGTAGATCATAGTGACTGGAGGAGCCTCGATGAGAAGAACCTGAGTCAAGTCTACAGCAGTAAATCTTCAGATTTCTTCAACAGATGGGTAAAGTAAATCTGCATTGTAGCTGTAACCTTTGGTAAGTGCTGTACAAGATTGTATTATATAAAATAGTAAAGGTGATTTCTTAGGAAGATGGAGGTTTGTATTTTGCTTGTTGCTGCATTCTTGTGTCTCCTTCAAGACGTGCATTTATTGATTTTCCTCATCTCCCATCAGAAAAGAGACTGCATCTATTATATACCGTTTTTTTGAATCTTTTCATAAAATAGAAGCACTAGTATTTAGATAGAAAGCCTAAGAGGAGAGGTGGAATACATTTTATTTGACAAAACTCCCCATGAACAAAGTAATTTCTGTTGCAACGACTGTTTCCCTTTGCTTCAGAATGCTGATCCGAGGTGAGAATATGATACATTTTTCTGAGAACGTAATTTATTACTATTTGGAGCTGATGAGCATGCATGGATGCTGTTGATTTTTTGTAAAACACACTGCCAGTGCTGCCAGCGACAAAGCTGAAATGCAGATACGAAAGCCGTGGTAAGCATAGATCTTGCAAGTGACCTTGAAAGAAGCCCTGCAATATAATCTCTGCTGTCCAGCTTACATTGGAGGTATTTTTAGAAAACTTGAGTGTCTGGCATTCCGTAGATCACTCGTAGCTTTAGAAAAAGGAAAGCATTAGTAATCCACAGTGATTTTAAGGATTATAAAAATTGATCAGCAGTTTATTGATCGCTGTCAGCGTCAGCGAGGACACGTCACATTATCTTTGGTGTATTCTCACATTGACATGACTAAAGCTGGTTCAGCAAAAATTTTTTTATCCTTTCTGACTCAGAAATAAGCATCAGGTTATGAAGGTGTGTAAAATGACTTCTTACAAACCGCTTGTAGTAGGCTGTCTCAGGTGTCAGTAGCTATCTGATACCTCGTTAAGATGGATAATGACATTGCTTTCTTGCACAGTGAAGTGAGTTCACTGGGGAGCTCAGCAACTAACTTGGCTTCCCTCTTAAAGCAGAAGGGGCTCTTGAAATATAGAACAGTGGATTTAGTTAAAATGAAAAGCAAAAGCTAGCTACTGATCTCTGCATCTCTGCATGCTGGTAGCAGCTGAAATAACAAATATCTTGCTATGTTTCAGACATGACTGAAACCATGGGTATGTTCAATGCCTTTCTGAGTAAAATTGCAGCATCAAGCCAGTGTCTGGGTCAGAAGGAAGAGAGGCATCACCTTTCTCCTTGTTTTATTCTTACTTATGAGCCTACTGTATTTAACTGAAAACTTTGCTTGGTATTTAAAGAAGTAATGAAAGCAGCCTTATTTCTAAAGTCATGTCCACCTCGTCTTAAACTTTATTTAATTTTTCAAGTGATGTATCTCACTCTGCAGTGGGGGCACATGCCAGTGGAATGTTGCACACTTTGTTTTAATTTTTGATCTATTTAAATCTGTAGTGAACAGGAGCTGTGACTAGACCAGTAACCCTTAAGTATTAAAAATAGAATAGTAAATGGATCAGCATAGAAGTAGATTTAGTTGTGCTCTGTAAAACTTGTTAGAACATGATGAGAGCAAAGAAACAGAGCTATCATATCATTTTAGAACTGTATACTGACCATTTCTTATGCTGCTCGGTGACCTCAATTTCCACTGCCTAATTACATACTGAAAGGACTACAATTTGTAAATCTGCATGTCTTTGAATCTTTTTGCTTGGGAGAGGCCTTTGAATGAGTAAACTCTGCAAATGCAAACTTTAATAAAACTTCTGGTTCTTCTAACCTACAAGGGTTAGCAAAAAGAAATATGTATTATCTCTCTTTGCTGCAAAAGGCAGCCCTAGGTATATGTGTGTGTAGGATGTGGAACTGAGACATATTCTAGTGGAACTGAGGCCTAATTATTATTCATGTGCATGAGTACCTACAAAGAGAGAGAACAGTCAATTTCAAAAACTAAGATGTAAGATTTTGTTTACTCCAGAGATTCTAAGCAATGGCAGATCAGATACTTTGGAACACAGAGTTTGGGTGAACACTTATCCTTTTTGCAGCTAGCTTTTCACTGTGTTACATCTGAGTTGCTAATAAAAAGGCTCACATTAGAAGCTAATTCCTTACCTAATTCCTTCCCTCTGAATAAAAGATAATGAATAGCAAATTCAAGAATTCTCTTTTAAGGTCTGATTTATTACCCAGAACATAATAAATATTAGCCCGCTGCTGATGTGACAGTTGTGACAGCTGGAGGGTTTTGGAATGAAAGGCTGAAGCCTTAAGTAAGTGTTTCAACTGAGCTTATTATGAGGATGTTGCTTAAACACTCGGCCTAGCTTTCCACTGCACCAAAGAGCTCCTACAACATACACACTGGAAACTTCATAGTACAGGAGCTCTGCTTTGCATTCTGATAGTTGGTTCACCCTCATCCAGTTGTTGCTAAGGTAAATATTTATAGAAAGTATAGAGTGTGATTGGACTGTTATAATGACTTATCCCTTCCCCCCAGGGTCACACCTTTAGTTTGTTTACACACCCAGTTTGGTACTTGGCTGTCATGGTGTGCAGGCTGTGTCACTCTGTAATGGCTGGTCCTTCACAACAGGAACGACTTTGTTCAGTGGGTGCAGATTAAAAGACAGAATCTTAAAAGGCAAAATCTATACATTAAATAGTATGGAAAATTTTACCAGTATTATCTAAGCAGATCTCTTCTGGGAGATTTTGGATTCCTAAAATTGTAGGTTCCTTCAAGGCATCTTATTTTCCATCCCCTGCAGGCCACCAATTTTTCAAATGATTTCTACTTTGTGTTTAGAGTCCTATTAACTTCAGTGATACTCTCCAAGGAATTGAGGTAAATTCAGATTTATTTTGCAGGATTGGAGTGTCAAACCATGAGATAGGTAGGGACCTCCAAATGTCTCTCTTCTCAAACACTGTAAAGCTTGTCAACCTGAAAAGTGGTGGAGGAGTACACTTGCAGGCAGATCCTTTCCTTTATGTGAGTTGTGTTTGTGGAGCTTTGCGGAGAAATGCTGGTGTTAGATGGTTGTGTCCCATCTTCAGTTATGCAGCTTGGTTGCTGCTAAGTCACTTTTTTTACCATTGATTTATGGGCTTTTTGCTGACAAATGGCTTATAAAGCCCTGGCTTCAGAGAGTGAAATGAAATTTGTCATGCAAAATATGACTCCAGCCTGTTGTTGTGTAGGTCCCATGATTTCCAAAATAGGAAACTGGAATTCAACAACACTCCTTGAAAGATGGAGCATCGGTCTGTGCAGTGCTCCTTTCTGGAACAGCAAGTTTAGAAGAAAAGATGATATAAGTGAAAACTTGAATTCTTTTGAAAACAGTAGAAAAAAATTCTTCAGAGTAAATTAGCTTACTAGACAGGAAGGGGGGGGAAATAACTATTGTAACATACATGTAATATACATGTACTTGTTGTATAATTGTAAACTCAATTTTAATAACTAGGGGAAAAATATGCTAATTTTGCTGTTCCTAATAAACAAGTGCTCCTTATTCAGCAGAAACAAACATAAGCCCTATGACAACCCTTTCTTGAGGTATGATATAAACATTATAAATAAACATATATTTTTAAAAATATATATCTTTTATTTATTTACAAAAGCAGTCCCAGGGTTACTGGTCTGCAATTTCTCCTTTACTTATGTGTTACTTTGCCTATAATGAAGCAAGACTACAAAGCAATTGGTAAGATGTCTGCTCAGCCTGCAGGTGCTATTGAAATGCTTTGAATAGTCAGATTCAAGCAGGAACTTCACTCTTGATTTATAGTCCTTTATGTTCTGAAAATACAAAAATTTCTGTGGCTAAGATTATTGAGTGAAAAGATTAAAGCACAGCACTTCAGGGAGAAGAGATACACCAATTACCTTGAGAAGCAATTCTAAACAGCATTAGTGACCCAGCACTACTACTCTGAAAGGTGTCTAAATAAAGATGGCACCTTTGTGTTCATTATGAGCACTGCATTTTGATAGCTTAGCATTTGTACTCAAGGTAAAATGCTAGAGCTGATGTAAATGGAGAACATTACTTTGATAGCATTATAGTTCTAATAGGTAATATAAGCTACAAGAAATGAATATGAGCCCCGTGTATTTTCAGACATATTTACTGGCATTAATAACAATAGAATTGAAGACTTTTTGCCTTTCGTCAGCTGTGCAGCAGAAACTCTTCAATGTAAAGGAAGAGGTGAACTTGTTTTTATTCTGCAAACTTAACAGAAATGCTTCTTAAGAAGGAATCTTCAATCCCTTTACAGCTTGCTGACAGCATCTGCTGGAGTTGGCTGGAGCATTACTTCAACATAATGCAGATTTGGGTGAGACTTTTTCTGGCTTCACAGCCCTTCCCATCAGCCACAACAAGGGAGGAAAGAAAGAAAGATGGAGAAAGATTCTGCAAAAACACCATCTAAGGGGGAGGAGGGGGTGCTTCACTTGTAAGCAAAGCTTGTTGGACCTGGAGTCACTCTGAGGCAGCAATATCTAACACATAGGCCTGTGTCATCTATTGGCATCTCACTTTTCCAGTGCTGCCACTGTCAAGGACAGCCTATCATGCCTGGCTCCTGCATGTGCCTCGCAAAGCCACGGATTAAATTTGGTGTAGCAACTGGTACTGTTTTGTGGTAGGCTAGACTGCTTAGCGGTAAAAACTCATCCAGGTGTGAGGAGGTGACTCAAAGCAGCGGCTAGGAGAGCATCCTGGGGAGAGACGTCAAGCTGAACTCGCATCTTTTCACTCCCTAAAACTGCCACTGAATGTGAGAGTCAGGCAGGCAGTGGAGATTCACTGAGGGTTGGTTTGGAAGACAAGCAGAATTTGGGGAAGATATTAACAAAAAAATAATGTTGTGGTGCTGCGGCAGCTGGGCTGTTCTAGCCTTGATATTTTGAGAGGGAAATGCTACATTTCTACTTCTTAGAAATGCCTTAGAAGTGTTGAACCTGGGGCTGGAAGGAGCAGAAATGAGATTTCTTAAGGAAGGTGCAATTCTTAAAAGGAATGAATCTAGCTCACATAATTATGGGTGATTACTTTGTCTAAGGCACTCAGAGTAAGCAAATCATGAGCATGTATGCTTTGGACACAACAACTGGGACGTGCATGAGAAATACACACATGAGCACCGAGCTGTGCATTTGCTGTTGCTGATGTCCCAGATGGGAACCTCTCGGCAAGGGGAGAAATGGTGACACCAAAGCGGCTTTGCTCAGAAACTTCCCCTGGAGTCAGCTAAGTTGGAAGAGTCTTGGCATGACAGACATCGTACATCAGGGAAAAAAACAATTAACTACTCAAAGACAAGGCTTTTCAAGGCTGCCTTGGAGCAACAACAAAGCCTAAAAGATGTTATAAAGTAGCGGTGGTTTTGAGTGTTCTCAAGATCCTTTTGTATTAGAGGTAAGTCTCCTGGTGTTGTTCTCTCCCAGTCAGTTCTATGGATGATGCAGTGCACAGCCTTGGGTCTTAGCCAGAGACCTACATGGAAGACCAGAATATGATCTCTGTACCTTTCCTTGGTGAGGGTCTCTGAGGTTCACACCCCAGTGTTACTGATGTAGGAATTTAGAGGGCCACTGCCAGGGCCACTTCTCAGGACACTGCCTTGCACAGTCTTTGGGGGTCAGGCAGCTCAGGGAGCCCCAGCACATGAGGCAATTGTGGTGACCAGCGGCATCCAGCTGTCAGACACTACTCTTTAGGAGAGTCTGGGAAGGCTTTTGCTGGTGAGCAGCTGATGGGAGAGGGGACAAAAAATGTGTTTTCTTCTGGACCACGGGATATGTTTTGAGTTTGTATCAGACATAAAACACGGGGTTACACACCGCATGTGACTGTGTCTTCTGGTGATGCTTATGAGTAACCTAAGAAAAGCACACACTAAGTCCCTCAATAAGCAGTGTTTACAGCAATGCCTAGAGCATGGTGTTTAGAATATGGACTCAGATTTTAAGGGATTTGGATTTCTAGCCCCTTTCAGTAAAGCTTTTGTTATCTTTCATGGAAATTGATTGCTTACCAGTAAAATCCATGTGGTTTATTGTTACAATTTAATAGGGTTTGCCTGTGAAAACAGATGTGAAAAAACCCTTAAATAGCTACACGCTCTGCCAGCATCCCAGCATTCACTGCCCAACTCAGTAGATATTTTCTCAAAGGAAAGATGTGCACATAATTGAAATTAGCAGAAACACTTAGCAAGGAATCCTGGGAAAGGTATGAGTGACTCCCAAAGAATTTAGCAGATGTAGACCTTGCTGTAGAGGTGTGGATGTAGTATGATGCTCAAGAATTCCCATTTAAACTCCTGCAGTGTAACCAGTGCAGTGATGTACAGGTTTTCTGACTGCCTAAAGCCGGCTTTAAAAAAAAAAAAAAGTACTCTTCACGTATCTTAATAGCATTGTTGGCTTCGAAACTCAGGGTTAGCAAATGACAACATCATTAAAACTGAAGCTGAAAGCAGGGTAAAACACATTCAAGTTCATATTAAAATAAGATGACTGACTCCTGTACTGACCATAGTATTAATTTTTCTATTTACTTCAATAACTTTGTATAAATCAGATGAGAAAGTGCTGTGTTTCCTCCAGCCTGTGACAGTGCTTGGGTGTAGCTGACTGGGTCATCCCCAGTGCCTAGTTTATCACCACCTGCTTCATGCTCACTCATGACTCTCTCTTCGTGCCTAGAAAGGTTTTACAATCCCATCCAAATATCAGCATTCTCAACTACGTTTCTGGACAAGTACAAAGGAACTGAGGAAAAGCTGATGCTTGAAAACTGCACAGCCTATTTAAAAAGCAACCTTGCCCCAACTAGAATACCTGCTATTCTCTTGAAACATTTATTAATGCATACTTAAGGAACCTTGCACTCATTTCATAAGCTTTATTATCACAGGATTGGGTTGGTTTTGGTAATTGTGGCATGACCAGCATGTCTGCTCTGGCACAGGGGAGAGACCTTCAGGCCCCAAGGGTGTCTTCACTCTTCCCTGGGTCTAGGAATCCAAAGACTATTTTGAGTAAGTCCACAATTCTATAAGAAGACTCGTGTCCATACATTAATGTGATTTTTAAATAACTGGTGGGGGATGATCACTGTTAAATTAGATCTTGACTTTGTTTGACTTACTGGTGCTTCTGGGTTACTGCTGCTGCCTCTCCCTCCTCTTTTTCTCTGCCCTGAGTTCATTTAATTCCTTTTAAGTGTCATCCTCTGATGTGTCTTCTCGGCTGGCACAAGGCTTTCAGAAGAGCCCAGCTAATGGGAAATGGCAACACTGGGATTTAATGGCATTTATACAGCACAGACCTGACTTTTGCTTTCATAACTTCATAAATCTGTTAAATAGCCCACTGGAATCTTCAAAGGCTGGAACTCTAAACTCTTCAGAAAAGTAGGGCATGATGGTGGTATAATGCAAAACTTTTTTAGTCTTGCATTTCTAGGCAAAGCTTTCAGTGTACTTTTTGCTATAGAGCAAATATTCATTTACCTATTCATTTTATTAAAATATTCATTTTCCCACTTAGTGGGAAAAACAGACCAAAGATACTATCAGTTTCCTATTATTCAGAGAGAAGTATAGAGTTGTATTCCCAGTGGCTTTTGAAGAAGGATACCTTTGATGTTATATATCTGTACTGTAGAGAATGCATGAGCACTCCTGCTCTTCTTTGTCTCCGGAAACTTTATGGGTTCAACCACTCTCCAGCCATGAGCAGCAGCACATGATCTACTTTCTGAGTGTGTCTGGCCTAACTATCATTTGACATCTAAAGACTGCCACTGGGACCACCTCAGGCTCCACTCTGGCTCCTGCTGTCCAAACTGCCTCTGCCATCTGTAAAGAGCTTTACATGGTTTTCCAAAGCCAATAGATGTCATGTGCTCTGTTTGTTTGACTGACATAGTTTTCATTACGTGGTTTTATTTCTGTGGATTTTCCAATCCATCCTTTTCCCTCATTACGTGATAACCAAGAGCTGACCTTATGAATTAACTTGGGATTTAGAAAAATATTTCTCTTTAATTCAGGGCGAAACTGAGGCACACAGGAAGTAAGCAAGTCTGGCTGGAACAAGCCCTGCACTTGATTCAACACAGGAACAGCTGCAGCTTTGATACTTCTGGAAATACTCAGATGGTGATGTTGGATTTAACTTGTTTTCTTCCCTCAGTGTTTTCTTTAGCCATATCTTCCGGTGGTGGTGGTTTTCTTTCTCTCATTCAACCTCACATTCTCTTTACTTTAGTCATATGTGAGTTGACTGGTGTACAACACAGCTCTTCACATGGCCTCATTTTGTTGCTTTTTCAAGTTAACTAATTCTTGCCCTGAGGAAATGTGATTCAATCCTCTAATAGAGGAAGAGTGACCAATATAACATATGTTCTGTGTCCTGGGATAATGGGCTTAGGAGGGAAAGAGCCAGAGTTTGCCAACCATATTTGTAGAACTTTCCTAGCATATTTATAGATTTTATGCACTTTTTTTCTTTCACGTATCCTGAAGCTGGGATTTTTTTTTAGTGACTAAAAATGGCTACAGTTATGAATGGGATCTACACCTGGCAATTGAAGAGCATACCTGGAGATAAAGAAGGAACAGAGGTCTCCAGACAAGACCCAAGTTTAGAGTCTGGCAGGTGAGCTGTTTGTCTGCAGTACATGGTTAAATCCCATGGCTGGCTTCTGTACAAGTTGTGTTTTGTAGGAGGTGGCCTTGGGAGACCTGCAGACAGGGAATTACTATAATCCAGTCTGGATGTCACGAAAGCATGGATTAATATTTCATCTTCTGCCTGTGACTGTTGTCAGGCTCACTTTGTTCCTGAGCTGGGGCTGTGATCCTCAAAAGACAGCCTTGAATTAAAGATTAAGCTAGTGTTTTACTTGATGGAAAGAGAGCAGTTCTCTGCAGAGGACGGTGACAATGCAGCTCTTACCCAGCACTGCATGCAGGCATTTAGAGCTTCCCAAATCCCAATGTCAGAGCAAAGCTGCAGCGTGGTGCTGGAGCTGGCACGAAGGGAAGGGTCCATGGCAGTTGTGAGACTGGTAATTAGCCAAAGGTGAGCAAGAGGCACTAAAAGTGCTCCAGGAGACGCCATTGACTCTGCTGTCTGTGAGAGAGCTCATCAGTAACCTGCTGTAGAGAGAAACAAGTACCTTATTGGAAAAAACAAAAGCTGCAAGGAAACCAGCACAGGTCAGAAGAAAGCCTGGGTCAAAGCCTTCCCCCAGGTTGAGGATATGGAAAGGCAGCCCTCTTCACTGGAAACAATTTAGTTAAGCTGACACAGCTTTCTGTGTGGAAGCTGATTTCAGGGTAAATAATTTATATTGCTTTAACCTCCAACTGCTTCTGATTGATTAAGTCAAGTGAATATTAGCCTGATTAAAACCAACCCAAGAGAGTTTGTGCACATTTGTTCAGCTTAATTTTCAGTTAAACCAGCTCAACTGGTTTTTTTTGGTTTTGTTTTTAAATATAGACCAGACCTTGTCTGGTGGCTATTTCCTCTTTGGACAGCTGACACACAGCACTTTTCTCTCGGCTTTCTCACTAAGCACAGTAGCTTAGTCAGTCAGGGAAACTCTAAGACAGTTCAGGATATTTAAGGCTCATAAGCAGGCAAATTGTTGGGCAAGTGATTATCCAAGAATGTGGAGAACCCGGTTTGAGCATACAACCAAAACTAGTGCCCATCAGTTACCATGACCAAAACAGCTGCTGTCACACAGCAAAGACTGTTTTTTGAGGATCAGCCACTCAGCAGCTGACAGTTTCTTCTAGCAAAGAACAGGGCAGATATAGGAAACCCTATATAAGCCTAGATAGGCTCTTGCTGGAGGTCACCTTGTACTGGCTGGGAGACCACAGGCAAACACACTCACTGTGCCTATGAACAAAAACAAGGGATAATGTAGTCAATCATACAAAGAGTAAAACTCATGTTTTTCAAAAATCACAAGTGAAAAATTGATTGTGCAAAACATCCACAAAGAATGTTTTTAACTGAGCACATTAGTTGCAATTGAGTTTGCCAAACAAATTTTTGAGAGGAAAACAAAGAAAAATTAGTGTAATATGGCTGGTCTGTTTGGTTCTATTGCTCACCAAACAAATGTTTTATTTCACTCACATGGATACACTTCAGGAGGCTGTGACTGCAGCTTTTGGAAAAGGATACCAGGTGGTCAAAGGCCACATTTCCCTTGCACAGAAGCTGGGTAAATGCTGCATGACAACTATTCAACTACATTTCCCTGGAAAAGCAGCCAAACTGATCATACAGCATGTCTGCTTTCAGTACAACTATGTTTGTATATTCTTTTGAAACACTTCTTCACCTTGTTTTGGAACAGAACTTTTAGTGGGGCCATTACTTATATTCCCCATTTTCTTATTGATTTGTGTCCTAGTAATACAGAACATCCTGACGCTACTGGCTTCTGCAAGAAGCTTCCATATAACGGCAGCAAACAAAAGTAAACCTTAACTCCTACTGCTGGATGTGGTTGGAAAGTAAATATTTTATCGCCTCTGTCAGCAGAAAGCTGTGTATAGAGATTCAGAAAGCAGCTTTGGTGGTTAAAGCTGCACTGAGCTGACTTCAGTTACTATGGCACCAGGAGTAAAAATACCATGGGCACACACATGCACGTGCACACACACAGAGCAGAGATGTTGAAGCAATTCCTGTGCCCCTTTCTTGATCTACATTTAAAGGAGCTCACTGCATGACCAGGGCCTTATGAGAAATCACTGAATGCATCCAGGATGGCACCTGTGAGCATGGATTCTGCACATCTGCCTCTTGAGGGTTTCTGTTTATTTTTCATCTGTTAGGGAGGAAGGGCTTAGGCAAAGTAGTGGGAAGCTGCTACAATGGGAAAGGGAAAATGAACCACCTGAACCCATTTTCCCAACCTCCTGTTTTCCTGGGAGCAGACTGAAACAGCAGCATTTGGCCCACTAATTATCCACAAACCTGTGCACACTTTTATAGACACAAAAGCATCCTATGACCATTGTAAATTCAAATGTGCCAAGACAAGTGGCAAATTTAAACCTGACTAGGCAAAATGATTATGCATAATAACTTTAATTATCCGATGAAGTACAATTTTTCACATAATCCCCTTCCTCTTCACATGCAAGTGCTCCAGTGTTCAGTGAAAAGGCAGCTGGTCTGTTTTCCCTTTGTAGCCTTCATATTGTAACCTGAATTTGTTCCTTTCACAGAACAATTATTTAATACTAGCTTTTTTAGAGGTGGTCATCAATAACATATTTGAGTGCTTCATATTATCACTGGGAAGTAAGAGGATTTTTATATGTATAAATTTTATAAATTTGTAAACTTTTATATAAAACAATTACTTTATATATGAAGGAAAAATGTGTGTGACTGTGTTGCCAATAGGTAGTTTTATAGGTAAGGTTTAATTTAATATCATTAAATTGTTTAATTATATAGGTATTTTATAGGTAAGGATCTGATTTGGAGCATCCAGTTTGCCAACTTTGGGATATCTTTATTTAGTGCATTTAGCATTTTAAAACACGTGTTGGTCTAAGTATGAATCTGGCTGATGTCATTTATGCTTCCCAGTGATCATCAGCTCCACAGCCAATGCAAAAAGGGTCTAGAGTTTATGAAGTTTTCCATAAATACTATATTTAGCTGTACATAGGAATTCTCCAGAAAGAAGAAAATTCCTGTTCTCCAAAGCAAGATGAGTTGAACCTTCTCATTTGCCATGTGGTGTTCTCCAGGCTTCCTTGTAATACTGGGTTGGCCTGTAATACTCCTAGAGGTGTTTATGAATACTTTTTCTTTTCTTACTTGGATGACTTGAGAGCTGTGGTCAGAAACACTTCAAACACTACATTTCGGAATAGAGTTTTCCTGTATTGTTCCTTGGTGGACTTTCCAAACAGTCTTTCCCTGGAAGTAACCCCTACCTTGACCTTCTGCAAGCAGAAAAGATGGTTGGGGGACATGATACCTGGGGATGTGTAGCAGGATTTCTTTTGTTTTATTTTTTTTTTTCATATGGGTTGGGGGTAGACTCTAGAAAAAGTGTCTCCAGGATCATCAGACAACCTTTACAGCTCCTGAGGGGTATCCAATTGAACTGAGCTGATACAGGACTACCCCTGTGTGAGCCAGTTACACTGCTGAAGAGTTTTATTTCTGAGGAAGCCTTTGCCTCACAGCATATTTGTAGCCCTGGTTTGTGTTTCCCAGCCTAAAAAATTACCTCTTGGCCTGCCTGTTAACAGAGAGGAGCAATCTTAGACCCATTTAAAGAGTATGTCTATACCAGAATCAATTACTTGATGTCTCCTTTTCTGAACAAGATTGTTTCAGTTTTTCATTGTGTGATCTGTGTGTATCCTGCAGCCAGACTGCCACCCCCCTGCAGGCTGCCTCTGGTCTTCAGATCCTACAGGCAACATTATTTCTCTAAAGGGCAGGCCTGGACACCTTGAACACCTTTAGAACAGGTACACAGGGAAGGGCCTATATAATGTTCCCTGTTATTTGTTGTTATTTTGGCTTTGTGTTTGTCTTAACTCATAACTGTTGGTAGTTGGGTTGCTCTGCAGTCTGGAGAGGGTCCCTGGTGGTCAGCCTGCTGGGTGACAGGTTTATTTGACTATCTTATTGTCAAGATGGCATTTTGCCCAACCCCTGATCAATTCTGTTACAACTCTGTCCAAAATCACTGCTGTGTAAATATTCTGTAATATTATTAATGTTTTTAATTTATTTCTTTTATGTTCATTTTATATTTATTATTCTTTAGAATACTTTTCTTTAGTATTTTGCAGAAAACTAGTGCAGCAAGATGCTCAGTTTGCTGGGGGCCAAGCAGGAATACATGGGCTGAGGAGATGGACACGAATGTCCTTTCCAGCTTGTTGCCCACCTGTGGCTGTGGGGTATCCAAACAAACTGTGGAGTGTTAAGTCATCAAGCACAATGAGCAGACCTAACAAAACCAAGCTGTGTCTCATGAATTACAGAAAAGGGAAGGCTTCAGTGCAGACCATCTGCAAGTCAGCATATTCTACATATTGGGTCCTAATTTCAGTCCTTTTTGGAAGTGATCTGCTGAAATGTAGATGATAAAAAAGAACATTTCATATCTGTATGCCATTTTCTATTCAAGGTGTTTTTTTACTGGCTGCCCTAATATCTGTCCATCAGCAGGACAGCATGAGAATTCAGGACTATTAAGAAAAAGATGTTCAGTGAAGAAGCCCAGTGAGGATTTTTCTCAAGGCTTAAGGAACAGTTTTTCATTGGCATTAAAAAAAAAAACCCTCTAAATGAATAATACATAGTGACCCAAGGAGGCAATTATATGTAATTCTCTGTTCCCATATGAAAAACCTTCCATGGTAGTCTCTTCCTTATGACATCACTGCTCACCAGAGACGAAACCACTATATAATTTTAGAGAATGTTGGGAAATGCTTGGGCTTTTCACTTTCCACCATCACTAGATTAAATCCCTGCTTCTTACTGCAGAATTAAGTCAGCCTATTGGGCTGGGAGCTTCCTGGTGAGTGAGCATTGTGGTGACATGTTCAGAGTGTACTGAGGAAAGCAATGGCTGTGAAGGAAGAAACAACCCATGCTCCAGTTTCATTCACAGTGTTCAGAAGTATCTTTTCTGCTAATGTGTGAGACTGCAGCCTGGTATTGAAGGCACGTAGAAAGCCTTCCTCAACCCTAAGAATCAGTGTCCCTTTCTCTGTGGGAGCATCCTTTTCCAGCAGCACCTCTTCCTTCCCTTCGTCCAGCTGCCAGGAGGTGCTGCCAAGGGTTTGCATGCTCTCTTTTAGGAGGTAAACCATGCTGGGGGACAGTGAGGCAGCAGGGGAGGAAGGCAATGGGGACCTGTGCCTGCATTTCCAAACTAGCAAGTGCAAAGCTTTACACAGATGCATAAAATGGAGTCATACTGTCCATAAGGGTGTATGGGACCACCTGTTTACAGCAGAGCAATGTGGCCGCAGGCCAGCAAAGCAGCGACTTCTCTCTTCACCGAGATAGTCAGACAAAGCCCGATGGGGGACAAATGTAGTGGTTTTGTTTTACTCCCATGGAAAAATTCACAAGGAGTGGAAGTTAACCCACAATGACTCTTTCCAGGGAAACCGAACTGATTTCAGGTGGTGCTGATGAGTCCTTTGGTGAAAGTGAATGAGCTTTTAGATCTCCTGAAAAGTGAAAGGCAGCATCCCCAAACCCCTCTGAGGAATAAGGTTGCCAAATAAGTTTAACAGTTTGCGCCTCTTTTAATGGAAATATCACATATTTATGCACATAAACACAGTAAAGTACAAAGGATTAGAAAATGGGCTTAATTTTCAGCCCCCAATTCTAACATACTGTATGTTAATCCCTGAGAGCACCTGTCAATTGTCTATCTCTTGCAAGTGATACTGAAAGTGCAAATTCAAGTGCTCACCTGCAGCACAGGTTACTTTTCAGATACTGAATCTGAGTGCTAATCTTCAAAATGCTAGGTTGGCAGTAAACAAAAATTATTAGTTAAACCATTCAATCCAATTTAATTCAAAATCCATCCTGATACCTTTGCCACAGACAGCTAAAAGATTGTCTTCCTACTCTCCAAAGTAATGAGTTCAGCTTATATTCTGGTCACTCCAAAGCCATTGTAAAATTGGTGCCTATGAATTGCACAGCACTGATGCACTTGCAGACTAAAATCCTCTTCGTATTCACAGGAAGTGTATTAGCAGGTGCATATTCCTCCAGCTCTGACCTGGGAGTGTACCTGGCAATGCAGTCTGGCCAGCACAGCTACTCCAGCAAGAAGTAAAAAGAACAAGCTGTGTGCAAAATCCTTGTTTTAGACATCTGTCATAACCTCTGTCAAGCCCTGACACCACAGATGCGAGGTGGCAGTGCTGATCTGAGCACTAGTTTTCAATCAACTGAATTTATTTCTCCCATGACATGCACAGTTTCATTACAAATTCAGTGAGACCACGGCCAGGTTTTGTGCTGTGGGAGTAAAGGATGGAAAAGTTTCCCCTCTCTTTAATTAAAGGGAGAAGCCAGTGACAGCAGGAGGTGGGGTTTGCCTGGCTTCCAGCACAGCTACACCTTCAGGAGGACACACCACAGCACATTTCAGTTCAAACAGGCACAAAACCTGAGCAAAACCTTACCCTGAGATGTGCTGTATGACTTGCTGTTTGTGTTTGACCTCTACTTCTATGAACATCATCTTTCTTCAGCAAGCAGCAGGTTTACAGCCCTTCCTTATCAGAATTTGCCAGGGTTTGGCAGGCTGCCCAGGCTGACTGCTGGTAAAACCAAAGGAAGCCTTAACATGGACTGCAAGAACCTGCAGCAACCTGTGGGAACTGCTGCTTGGAGATGCACTTACATACTAGGGAAGGTTTTCTCCCAGTGTTGAGAGAGAGAGGGGTGAGGTACTGCTCTCCCTGGGCACCCAGAGGTGTAGTATCAAAGATTACAGTGACATCTGACCACATTAGTGCCTGAGCTACCTGATACTGCATTTCGTAGTATATAGCTGGACTTGATACCTGGGAAAATTGAACTTCTTCAAGCTGCATAATTTTCTTGTCCTGGCTATAATCTGGAAAGGCTCACAATAAACCTGGTTTTTAAAACAGGAATTTAAATATCAACCTGAAAAAAACCCACCTGTGCCTCACCATCTCCCTTATTTCACATTTTAATGCAACGACAAAAAATTCCCTGAGACTAAAGAGGAAACAACAGATAATGGATAAAGGGAAACCTAACAGGGGAGGCAAATCTTAGGTGATGGTGGCATTCAAATCTTATCTCAGCTTCTCTGTGACTTCAAAGAAATCAGTCCCTGCCCTTGATTTATACCTGCAGAAGATGTGAATACCTCAACTGCAGAGATATTTCATATGCAGCCCTTTTTATATTCAACAGAGCAAACAATATGCATTAAGACCTGTATCCATACAGACTGTATAGAGCTGTACAGTTTAATACTTATCCTTAAACTTTGTTTACTGAAAGAGAAATAAAGTGCTTAGTATATTCAAAACAATTGAAGACCTGGATTTTCACTGCCACCAACACTGGTATGTTTTAAACTTTTCATTATTACTATAAAACCTTGCAATACATCTACCTATGGAAGGAGAGGAAGGAATGTCTAGTGTCAAAAGAACAACTCCTTCATTTTGTCCATTACAAAATGAACAAACACAAAATATAATCCTGTCACATATATGTTGTTTTTCAAGCTGTTTCTCAGTCATTCACCTGGAGCTGGTAAAACAGGAATCTGCAAGAGGACTGCACCACTTAGAACTTCCTCTCAACAGCAGACAGGCAAACTTAGCGAGTCTTCCATCTCAAAATATAATTGTGCTCCAGCATCAGACATGCTGTGACATAACCCTTGCTGTATTTCTGCACTTTAAAGGCCATTGCTCAGTATTCCAGCTCCATGAACAGTGGGCCTGCACAAAGGCATTCAGTCTGTTATCTTGCTCAGATAACAAGACTAGTAGCTCAAGAACCTTCTAAACAACTGCCTTTAAATCAGGTCCTGCTTCGGGTAGGAGACACCTGCCTCAGCTTTTGAGTCTCTGCTGCTCTATTCTTGTCCTGTTCCTCTGCCTTCTTCCGCTCCTCTTTTAGCTCCTTGTATCTCCATTTGGGAATCTGCAAATAGGGGTCATCCTTTGCACTGCTCCTCCTTCTTGCCTTTTCTGGCTGGAAGGTGGGTGGAGGAGCCTTGCTGACACGGACTTTGGGGATGACAAATCCTGGCCTGACGCTGCTCCGTCTAAGCAGGTGAAGCGGTAGGAGGCTTGCTTTCCTCGTGACTACTGTGTTCACTGCAAGGCTGATGGGCTGCAGACTGGCTCGACGTTCCTTCTTCTTGGGGATCACTGTGACTTTGGAGTTCTGAAAGAGCTTCTCGTAGCTGCTAACGTGATCTTTGTCTTGAGATCGGATCTCCTCTGCTCTCTGCTTCTTAAGGATTTCCTGCACGGCCAGTCTGCGTTTACCGACAGAGGGTGGGCTGCCTGGGCACACAGTCCGGCATGCCAGAGCAATGAAAGGACTGCCCAGGCTTGTTGTCACCTTCACCATGTGGTCAAGGACCCCATCTTCTTCTGGGCCATAGAAAGACCGGAATGAGACAGCTGCCCGTACGCACTCAGAAATCTTCTGCAAACAGCTTTTTGGCTCTGCAGCCTTGGCAAGAAGTTCCTTCATCTTTGGCCATTCTGGTTTATATTGATCAGAAAACTGTTCTGGGCATGGCCTGTCCATCAACTTTTGCATGATGAAGGCAGATTCTGATCTTCCTGTGAAACAAGCCCATTCCCATGAAGTCAGTCCACGGCTTGGGTCAGTCGCATGGACATTTGCCCCTCAAAAAAACAAATCAATGAAAACCAATTAGTGTTAATTAATGAAGTGCTCACACTTTTGTTGTTATGATCAGAGGTGAGTCCCTGCAAGAAAATGTCATATAAGATACACAGTAATATTTGTATCAAAATGAAGATGCACTAAGGACAGATCAGGTTCCTCACTTTCAGAACTCCTGATTTATTTAAAACAAACTAAAAAATAACAAAGCTGTATATATAAAATTCTCTTAATACAAATAATGAAATTACGAATTTCAGCTGCACTTAATCTTGACTGGCATTTTAAAATCGATTCACTTAGCTGACAAGAAGAGAGTGATGAATATGGAAAGAAGCAATTCTGTACACAAAAATCCTCCCCATACAGAATACTGGACTTTGCACTGATCACTGCCACTTGTAAGGGAGATCTTGGGCTAGTGATCACAAGTTCCATGAAAATATCAACACACTGCTCACTAGGGGTGAAAATAGCGAATAAAATACAAGGAATTTCTAGAAACGCATTTAAAATGGAGAAAAATAGAAAGAAAAAAAAGGGGAGTAGAGAAAACAAGTGTGCAATTCATGTTCTCTTGCCCCAAATCTTCGTTCGCGAAGCCCAGCCGTGATGATGATGATCTCTGAAAGGACAGAATGGAATTAGGAAATGTTGCGAGGATGGTAACAAGGGTGAACAAATATAAGGAAAGTTACCATAAATGTCAGAGAGTAGATAATGAATGAGATGGACCTTCAGCCTGAGCCCAGAACAGCTGTTCTCATCTACCTGAGATTACCAGCCCTATTGGTAGCAAAAACACACTGTTACTGCCAAGTGGACCAGCCATGAGAGGCAGCTGAGGCACTGGTTAGACAGCAGAGGCCTAGACATTTGAAGTACAGTCTCAGGTCCTGAAAGAAAATGATTTCTAGTGACCTGTCCTCCGATTCCCAATTTATGATCTTTATCCCTCAATTCTGACATCTGTCCCCATCACCATTCTTTTTTTTCATATGTTTCTCCATCCCTCTCCATCTTTGCCTTCCTTTTGATCTCTTCATGTTCCCATAAGCCCCCAAAGACAGGTTTCTTCCCTTGTTCTTCACTCTTATGCTTTCAAGTTGCGTTACACTCTTCTCCTCCTTTACAACTTAGTACTATATCCACATTCCTTGTCAACCAGGAAATTGCAGGGAAGTCCTCTCAGTTATGGTATTAGGGTGGGACTGTGGGCATTTGTCCATGAGGGTGGCATGTGCCCAGTTCTGCTTACACAGAAGAGTTCTGTAAAGGACAGTGGAAGCTCAATACGGAGTACACTTGTGGAAGAATTGCTGCAGAACGAGCAGCAACAAGTAGTTTTGGAAGCTGAATCTAGCAGGACACTGTTGCAAATACCCAACACATTACAGCTGGTGAATGCTAAAGGATGCAAAAGGTATGTCCAAAAACTGGCTTGTTGTCAACAATTAAAAAGAATCTCATAGATGTGTCAGGGACTTGACAACTGGCACATATCCTGTGAATTGCACTGCAATGACCCTGGGCACACCACCTGGGCACACACATCTTGATGTTTTACAGTATGTGGGCATGTAGGTGAATGAATTAAATCAGTAGGACAATGAGTGAATATGCTGGTTGCAGGCAGAGATGTTTTTAAGCTGAAAATTCTTTGTTTTATATTCTACCTTTGAACTTCGACTGATCTCAGAGGGAGCTTTGCATGCTCCAGCGTGCAGACTTCGTTCAGCAGGTCTGCAGCACGTTCCCTGGGACAGGCACTTTGCCCAGCTGCTTTAAATATAACTCAGCTTTGCAACATTCAGTCACAGTTCACACGTTACTGGCCCTGTAGATAATTTCTGGGTTCCTTGAAAGAGTTTAAAGCTGGAATATGAACAACGTTTGACTTATTGAAGGGCTTCTATAGCAGATGAAGCACCGTTTTCAAACAGTAAACACAAAACAGACCTACACAGATCTTTCCACAAAAGAAAAGACAATCTATCCCATAACTTTGGAAGAAGTCCAGAGATTGAGACCTGAGGAAAAGAGTAGAGAAATACCATGATAATTTTTTTTCTTCAGGATAGATTATCTTAGTGACAGCATTTCAAATTAGAATAAGGAGGAACTTAATATAAGGAATGGTAACCAGGAATTGGTTTGTGATGGGTTCAATATAACCTTCCCCACAAAGGAAGTTTTGGCATTACAGGAAAACAAAGGAAAAAACTTACTTTTAACCCTATTAAGTACAAGTTGAGTCCTAACTCAACTGAGAAAATTACTAAAAAGAGGATGCTAGAGACACAGATAAGAGTGAATATGGACAGAGATAACCTAAGCAAAAGAGCTGATCTCAGTTTAAGTGTAATTTGAGTGAAATTTGCAGAAAGGACAATTCAGAGAGAAAGAGCACAGGCGTACTGCATGAGTCAAGCATGGGGCCCAGATTGGAAGACAGAAAGGAGGCAAAGAGGAGGAAGAGTCAATCAAATCAAAGAGTTCATTAGCTCTGGACTGAAGAAGGGATTGCAAGATCTCAGAGGCAGCAGGGTTTGATGAGGTTCATGACTGCAGAAGTTCCAGTTAAACCACTCTGGGGAGGAAAAAAGACATACAAACATTTACCCTCCTGCTTCACTAGCCTGTTTTGAAACTTCCTACCCAAAGTTCCTACCCTTGAATCTCTCACATCTCAGGGTAGCCTCTTGCCCTAGTTCCTTCTTAACACTTGCCTGGATCTGTCCTCCTTCCCACTAGAGGTGACTGGGACCATGGCAGACTATGTGGAAGTTGTTTCCTTGTTGTACATGTAACAAGCAAGGAATTAATACAGGAAGAAGAGAAGCTAAAGGAATTGTTTTCAAATATAAAATTTAATTCTCAGCTTGTAAACAAGCAAGAGGTATAGACATCTGTTTACCATTATCTTCAAGAAAAAGTAATTCCAGCTCTGATATGGTGCATCCAGGAGACCTTGGATCAGAGTTGTTAAAAAAGAGCAATGTGGGAAAGCGCTCACTGGGGGTTCCCCACCTTTGCCTGGGAACTGCACTCAGCTCTTTTCCTTGTCTGAGCTAAGCCTGGCCATGTGCCTTGCTGGTTTGGACCCTGATCCACAGACTTAATGTCTTGTTTGACCTCAAGACTATCTTGTCTCTACAGACTATCCCTTGTCACCTAGACTGCCCAACAACCACTGCAGTATTGGCTGATTCTGTCACAAGCCCTGCTCTGTTCCTTCAAGGAGTGCCTTTTTTGATGAGGCTAGTGCTGAGGCCATGCTGTCACCATTGGCTCACCTCCCTTTGAGGAGTAGAAGGCTCCTGACAGATAAGTCACCAGGGCTTTTGGAAAGTTTATCTCAGAAAACAATACTATGGAGTATTGAAATCCCAACCTTTCAACAGAAATCAATGCTCACTTTGTACCTTGTATCATGAAATCTCTTCTAAGGTGTGATTTAGTATAGTTGTATTGATTTTCTGTACAAGTCCGGAGACATTTCTCAACAAAACTGTCATTCAGTGGAATGCCTTATCTGGAATAGGCATGAATAGTCATGTCCCTTTGTAAATGTGATAGCTGTCTTATTGAACTAATTGTCATTTCACTGTAAGCATAGCCTACAAGTTCTCTTTTAGGAAAACTGCACTTGCCACTTGCCTTGCTTTTCCTAAAAAGTTGCCCTGAAGATCATTTTTCAGCACAATTAGTTTGAATACACATGCTCCTTTAGGATATCAATATCGTGTTTTATTAAGAAGGTTGAATGTCCTTTGAGATGCAAAATTGACACCTGAGCTTAAAAATGGGGAGTGAGGAAGCTCATGTATTGTTACCAACCTGAGCTTGGTTGCCTACTGAGGCAGGCAGTATTTAAAACTCAGTCTCCAAATCTGTGGCCACTCTGACAACTTTACTAAAGCAGCACTGAATTTACACTGGAGATTACAGCAGGGCTTGACACGTGAATAACAACCAGCATTTCTGGCTGGCTCGCTTGATGAGTGCTGGCAGTGGCGCGGTCCTGGCAGCGCAGCAGCCTGTGACAAACTGCTGATGAGAGACTGAGTTCCCCCTTACTCGCTGTGCACTCACGAATAGCAAATTCACACGTTCCAAAGACTCACTTTGAAAGAGCGACATTACGTCCAAGTGTCTCAGAGTGCCTTAATCTTGTAGTGATTGACCTTGGCCACCCTCCAGGAACTCAAATTTCAGAAAGAGCAGTCACTTCAACAATCCAGCTCAAACCATCTGTCACACATTGCTGTTACCTTTTTCCCCATCTGACTGTGCTACATCCAACATTCAATCCAGATTTCAAATCCAGCTGGGAAAGTGAGTTATTTTGCTTTACTGACCTCCTGCGTTGCTGTAAGTAGCTGGCCATCCATAGAGGTCTTACCCAAGCCACTGAAGAAACACTGGGTTTAAACACCTCTTGGCTGTAACTCTTCTCTAAACACACATACCTGCTTTGTAGCTATGCCAGTAGACCCACAGCTGATTATGGGTGTTCCTTCCTATGTTGCCATGCATTTTTATGTTTTAACAGAACTTTGCTGGTTTATTTGTGAAATCGATTTTTTCACCAAATCTTTTAATAACAGTTCCTTTGACCTTCTTCAGCACAGTAGCACTTTATTGTCAGCAGTCACTCAGTATCCCTTAAGTCCCAAACAACTTCTAAATCCATTCTGAATGAACATCTTCCTCCTTCCATTTCAGCAGACTCTGCAGTGCTAAAAAGTACTCAGATATTAAAATGGGTGCAGGCAATTTACCACACTTCCTTTGTGTCCCTTATTTTGAGCTGAAAAGGTGAGGAACTGCAAAATACTCACCAAAACATGTATATAAATTGCAATGTAGAAACTCAAGAACATATTAACTCTAGACCTCTTTAGTCAGTGGATGATCTCTGGTATCCTCACTGTCTCTGATGCACAAACAGGTTGATACAACTTTCTGTAGGTAAACTCAAGGTAGAGGACAAGAAAGCCATTTTCTGGATGGCTAAAGGTTTGTTCTCCCTGATATTCTGTTTTCTTTTGAATCATGAAAACAAGAAGGCTATTCAGATGCCAGAGGCAGCAACTACAACAGTGAACTTGGATAATACTTTCTGTACCAGAATCAGAATAACAAGGACTGAGTTATCTACAAAGCAGAAAGGTCGTGAAATAGCTTCTAGTGACCTAAACAGAAAGAACAAGCTTCCATCACACGTCTAGTGAGAATAATAGAAGGCTATGACATTGTAAGGCAAATTAGACAAGTCATAAAGTCTTAGGATTGAAGTTTCTTTTTAAGATTCATAATGGGCACTGGAAAACTCCAGACTAGCATCTGCACAAAGAATGTGTTAGTCCAGAAAGTGCATCTGTTTCTAGCAGTATGCTAGCTCTGACAGTCATTTCATAATTTTTTTAATAAAAATTTAACTCCAACATGAATAATCTGATTCCAAAGCCCTGATTCCAGTGTAAGAGGCTACAGAACCTTGGAGAAAATGACGTGCCAGTCACCACATCATCTAATGACCACATCATTTTCTGTGTCATATCGATGTCTAGAAACTGGATAGTATTAAATGAATTATAGTAATATCACTACGCTCGATAAATTCCTGTGGCTTAAAATATTTTGATTATGAGCATTTAGACTTCCATGACAGCAAAATCACTGAAATGAACTACTCATTCAAGATCTCTCTCTATGAAATGGACTTGTAGGACTCTTGGTCTAGACAATAATGATATTCACATGTCATTTGTTATAATTTCCATATTATCTAATTTGTGTCAAGTATCTGCAACTGAAATACAAGAATATATACTAATATAAGCTAGCTATTTAATTAGTATATAATGATTTATATACAAATTACTCTATATTAAAATACCATACAACATTGTGGCTGAATGATACTCTATGCTAGGACTCCTCCTGTAGAGGCTGTTACCCCTCCAGGGGCCTTCTGAGTCTCTTCTCCAGGACCCCTTCAACTTGCAGTGCAATACAGCTGGAAATTCAACTGCAGACAATAGCTAATAGCAAAAACATAATTCCTGTTCTCAGATGTGAAGAGAGACAGCTGGGAAGAGATGGACCTGCTCACTCCCTGTGCCATGACTCCCTCCTTGCAGCAGAGACAGACCTGCTTGTACCCTGTTGCCCATAAACCTGGAGACCAAATTCAGAACTGTAGAGGCATTGGAAGAAAATCTACATTACCAAATTTCCCACCAGTGTTCCCTGTGGGATATGGCTCCAACACCCAACTCTCCTGATGGGAGCCAGAGCCTCCAGAGCTCTCCAGTCCCTGCCCCAGCTGGAGGCACAAGTGGAAGTCTGGTTGTGGTCTCACTACCATCATGCAGGCAGCAAGAGACCTGCATATCTTCCCCAGCTGTATAATGAATTTCGTTAGCTCCTTTTCTACAGATTTTGATGCTTCTGCTCCCCAAACTCTCCTGGAGATAATGAATCTCACCCTGACAGCTCTTGGAGAACTCCTGGATGAGATTCTACAGGCAAACTGAGTGCCCCTGAACCCACAGCACGTGCCTTCACCACTTTGTCTATGACTTATTTAAAAGTTGCACCCATTTCCAGGGAAGGCTGCACCACAGCTCACAGAGCAAACATCTTGAGCCAGTTTTCTTCTTGGTGTTTGTGTATGACTGTCTAGTATTTAGTTAGATGAAGACAAAGAAGCAGCAAAGCACTTTGCATACCTGCCATCATCAAGGCTTTCACACATTCTGTTCGGCCCTGCATTGCAGATTTCATCAGTGCTGTGAATCCAAATGCATTCCTCTTCTCAATATCAAGCCCGGGAAAATAGTTCAACAAATAGTTTGTAATGGTTATGTGCCCTTTAAAGAAATGAAAAAGCAGAGAAAATATGTCACAGAATGAAGGTACTCCCTCAAGGTTAAACCAAAAATTACTCCTGTGGGCTTGATAACTGCAAAATGCAGATAATTAATAAGATCTCTTTTCTTTGTGTACTCTTCCAGTCACTGCAGTTATCAGCCTTTGGCCTGAGGGTTGCAATCAGCCTTAAGTGGCACTGACTGTGTTGAGATAGAAGATGAAAAACTTGGGTTCTCACCTTCTCTCAAGTTGCTCTCCTTTCTGAAAAGTCAGTTTAAGGTAAGGGAATAATTGAAGGCCAGAGATGGTTCACTCTGAGGTTGCAAGGGGCCCCAGTTTCTTGACTCAATGAGTAGCAATGCAAAGGGAATCCCTACATCTTAAGGAAGGATGGCCCATCACCATGGGTAACTGACTGCAAACCTTTTTCCCTTCCCTGGTAAAACTGAGCCTTACAATCATGGTGCTTCATTAAAAAGTGATGATTACGTATAGTTTCAGCCAATAATACTTAAAAAACATGTCAGGCCTGATATGAGAGAAAAGACTATTTTGTGTAGGATCCCACATTTTTATTTTTCCATCTGACAGTGTAAAGCCACTTGTCTACTCACCAGTAAGAGGAAAATGATGTTCGGTTTTGGTAGTAAAAAAATTCATGTGCCTTGTATGTCAGGATAACTGGTGTTAGCAAGGGCCTACTGAGGACCTGAAGACATCTCTGGCTAAATGGTTGGAAGATCAATTAAGACATCAAATCTTTATAATTGGACTCTCAGGCAAATAGCGAGTGCCATTATGACTCATTTAAAACAGTTTTCCCTTCACTTGTCAATCATTTTATGATGCTTTGATGCTTTATAAAATAATGCAGTCTGTCAGGCAGCTGCAACAATCACAATTTAATTACTAGGAGCTGTAAGAATATTCTCTCATATCACTCTGCAGTCCGGTTGAATATTCTGTGATGCATTACATTCAAATTCATCTAGAAATGGCACTGAAGCAGATTATAATTTATACAGGACAATTTAAAAAATCTGTGGTGTCACATCTGGTCCAAATTTAATCAGCAGTCGCTTTGTAGCAACACAGTCCTGCACTCACTTTGAAAAACAAGTTAAGAAAATCTTTACTGATTAATTTAAGATATTTTGCAGATGTTACTCTTTTTGTCCTATAATTTTTTATGCTCCGCTACCTTTCTGCATAACTGGAGACTCTCCTGAAACCTGAGCATATGTAGAGATAGTGCAGACAAACTCCAGAGTCTGAGAAAACCAAATAAAGAACTCCCAGTACCTTGTGCAGTCTGATGAGAATAAAATATAAAGACTCAGCAAACCACAACAAGAAGAACAAAGCAAAAGTGAACTGGGTTCAGGGCAGGATTGAGTGACCTGGTCCTGCTTACTCAATACAGAGGCTTCAGCTCCACTGACTTTATGGAATAAGATCAGATCCTAGCAGGGTATTGGTTACTACTGAGAGAGTCTTTGTGCCCAAATTGTTTTGCACGACACTCTCTGTCTCACTGATGTAGAGCATGTGTCTTCATGAAGGCTTTGGAACAGTTGAAATACTACTTTTTGACCACAGAAACCAGAGACAAACTGAAACAAGGAGAAATAATAAAGTGGAAGATTTTTCAGCAGTTATTACATCACTAACGATTTTCTTCCCTTTGTCAAAAGTATAATTGCAGTAAGAGATGTTTTGCAAATCTGGGGTGATGCTAAGAGTTAATCCTGAAAGACCTTGCTCAGTCTAAACTCTCTAGGGGACTACAGATGGCCTTAAATGAGACAGAAAAAAATACCAACAATAAAATAACTAAGAAAGTTAAGGAGTTTGAGATTCTCAGAAGTTTCATGTCTCAGGAATTCCTTAGAACCTCTTCAATTTTATTCTGCAAAATCTTCTATCCTCTGAGGTTTGCTTCAGATTTCTGGTTCAAACAGATCTAAAATTCAAAGCAAAACTCAGAGCTGCCAAGTTTTTGTTCAATCCCTGTCATACGCTTTTGATTTAAGGCCATGAAGTTTGCTTTGGTTCTCCTGTGTCTGGGTGCACTAGCAGTGTGTACCTAAATCATAAACCAGGTGAGTCTTCTGTGATGTAAAGTCTGCTATGAAAGGCGTATGCAGCTCTAAAATAAACGAGCCTGGCCTTGGCCAGTTTGGGGATACTGAATTCAAATCAGGCTTTTGCTGTTTGCAAGCCAGATCTATCTTCTACCAGAACTGGCATGCTAAAGGTACACTTCTTCTCCCTGGGAGCCATACTTAGAGATCAGCACAGATGTCTGTAATAGCTTAATTTACTTAATTGCTGCCACAAAGGAAATGCCTGTAATGATGACAATATTGCCTAATAATCTATGTAAAACAGGCAGAAGGATAAGCTGCATAGTAAGGAAGATGCTTTGTCAAATAACATTGCTATTTTGGATTGTACCTGCAAAACACTTTTGTTTAGTTTGTGGATGGTGAATGGATGGAACAAAAGACACCCAGCATGCTTTATCCTCTGGGTGTTTTAGGTGTTTGTGTTCTCATGTCTTTCTTAATGAACAGAAGCTGGGATAACTTCCAATTTTGTGTTTTCCTAGCTCTACAGCCTTGCCCCAAACTGGTCCCTGTAATGTAAAATATCTATACTCTGTAAGCAAATATGACTCTGTCTGAACACCAGTGCATGCCAATTACCTTACACTGATGTAACTATGTCCCCATCAGCAACAGAACTGACAAAAAAAAAATAAAAGTAATTTTCCTCCTTCTCCCTTCTCTTTTTTAAATCACTCTCCTTCCTCCCTTTCTTTGCACTTGTTATTTCAATCTCTTGTTTGCATCAATCCCTACTTTTTTTCTGCATTGTCCTCATAATGATGTTTAATGATTTTGCTTCTGCTTCAACAGCATCACCATTCATTTCTGGGCACCACCTGCTGCAGGCTGCAACGAATTTACAGTTTTGGAAGGCAAGCTGTCTTTGAAAAGGGATATAAGAAATAAGAAATATTGAGAAACCAAATGAACAGACCAATTTTTGAACCTGAAATTTACACACAAAGCAGGACACTTTGTGGTTATTTTTGAATACCAGTAAGCTTTTTAAGAAAGTACTGCTTTTCACTGATCTATCCGAGCTGTCTTTCTCAGGACAGCCCATGCAAAAAACTTCAACTTTAGATACTTTTTTTGAAGGATGAGAAAATCTCAAAAGCAATATGAGAAACTGAATTCATTTATCTTCTGAGACTCAGATTTGAGCATCGCATCTGGGCAGTCATTAAATGGCATAAGCAAGTGTGGATTTTAAACTCCACTAGCACAAGTAAATAGGCCTCTCTGTCATCTCCCTTGGCATCTGTACCTCATAATACAAATGCAGCCTCTGCAACATAAGGAACAATTCCTCTGGACTGCAGCTTTTTTCCCATCCAGCTCCTCTTTGGGGTCTGGACATACATGATTGCTCACTTGGCCAGTGGATCATAACAAAAATAGTAGCACTTTCTGAAAACTTCTAATATTACCTTACAATTAACTGAAATATTGTGGATTTGCTATTAGGAAACCCCATACTTTTGGTATAAATAACAGTGATCTCAGAATAATTTATTTTGCAAAAAAATGTTATATTTCCATGTCCTAAAGTTAAAAAAAACCCACAAATAAATTTTCATCTAAAGGCAAGCTTGTATAAGCTTTGCTTCCAGATCTTTATAATACACTACTCAGCATTACTACTTAACATTCAGCAATAATTAAGCAGCATCCATTGCACTGTAGCTCCTCTGATTGCAATGTTAACCTCACAGTAATCTCTATTAACACTACAGCATCTTGTGATAATTAATTAAATAACTAGTGTTAACACTGTAGCTCAGGATTATCACAGGCAGGGGAAAACATGCAAGTTGCTGGGGGTTTGTATAAGTGTCTGCTGACTACAGTCATTTCCAATTGCTTTGGGGATCAATAGCAAGTACTGGCAGAGAGTGTCAAGTGAATGTCAGTCCGCTGGATTAATTCTGAGCTCATTATCATGAGTTATAAAGGTCAGGAAGGAATGAGTGTTAAGTCTTTTGTAGTCCAAATTTATATTAGGGCAGATAAATAGAAGTAGATTAGTGTTTTGGATACTTCTCCACTTTCTTTGGAAAGCTACCATAACTCATGACTTTGCTATGAATGTGACCACTGTGGTCACAATTGTTTCTTCCAGATTCAAGACCCATCTTGCAGTGACATGATAAAAACTAAGTGTACGTTTCCCTGTAAGTCACTGCCTTTGAGGAGCGTGCTTGAGGGATGCAAAGGAAATCTGGGATGCAGAGCTAGGCAACCCTTGCAAAAGCTTTTAGACTACAAAGTGATGATGGCATCCTTGGCGAAATTTTTGCCGATTTACGTGCTTTGGCACTTTGTTAACACTTGTAAGAGAAAACTAAAGCTTCCCTTAAAGATTAAAGAGCAGCCTTTCAGTTCTAACAGAAATAATCAACTGAGGGTTTTTAACTGTACACTTGAAACTAGTAGCTCTCTTGGGAGTTTCTCTTACATTTAAGTGATCTGATACACTGGTTCACTGAATATTACCATGCTGGGAGGTATAAAAGAAAACCTGGGGCTAAACCTGCTCTCACTCCAGTTTGCATCAGGATTAACATGGTTGGTGTCAATATCAGTCTGTTATAAAAGGAGCACTGGCAAACACTAAATCTTGTTGAGGATTTCTTGCTTTTAACTATGCAGTGGATGAAGAATGTCTTAGCAGATAAGGTATTTGTTAAACGATGATACATTTTCCTACAGTCAGGAATTACTACAGACCCACTGAGGTAGGTGTAACAAGCATGGGAGAAAATACATAATCAGCAATAATATAGCACATTACACTTCCACAGTGTTCACTTGTTGCTTGCCAGAGCAAACATAGGAAATAAGCTTGAAAGAACAAAGCAGTATAATATTGCACACTTGGGACAAGATTTTCTTTATTTTTTAAGTTAAAATAATTAATGGTATCTACTAGAAATGTATAAATTTTGCTGCCTCAATCTACTGGATAAATATTACTATAGATAAATTAGTTGAAAGAAAACAATTACAAACTTACTTGAGAGTGGGTTTGGCCAGGATTATTTTACACAGATTAATTTCTTTTAGCAATTTGAAAAACAATCCTAAAAAAAGTAGCCAAAACACGCACTTCTCCCAAGACCCTGAGTGTAAGAGGTGATACAGAGAGCCTTACCTGCCTGTGCAGCTGTAATTAGAGCTGTGTTCCCTTCGTTGTCCTGCCAGTTCACATCAAGGTGAGGGCATTGTGCTAAGGCTATTACAATATCCACATAACCTTGGTAACAGGCAATGATAAGACCATTCTGTAAGTAAAATATAAAGTGAGAGGGAGGTTTACCAGACTCAAAAAAGTTCAGTGAAGAAGCATACTAGTCTGCTTTTTTATTTATTTTTTTTCCAGACCGAAGAACTGAAAAGGTATCAGCATAACTAGTGATTAGCTCCAGGCACAATGTTCAGATCTCAAACACTCCTTTTTATCTCTGCCCTTTGGCAAGTAACATTTGATACTCCTCAGAAATACCTAAGAGAGTAGGTATTACATTATGCTACATGCAAAGTAACTGCTTAAAAATGGCTCATGTTTATATGGCTATATACTCTATATCCAAATGAGAATAAATCTGTTTTTATTGTATAATAAAATGAAGCCAGTAGGTAAGATGAACTGGACCTGCTCTGAATATTAATTCTCTGAAAAATCACTACTTCTTCTCTGAAGGGGAAGTGTTAGGCAGGAGTTGTGTTCATACTGCCTGTTGCTATCTTTAAGTACTTCAGGTTTCCCATTTGAACTGCATCTCCTTTTTTTTTTATATAATCATAAATAAAATTAAATTGCTTTTAGAGTTCCTGTTTAATGTGCTTTATGACAGTTGGAATCCGTAAAACTTCCAGGAGGAAACCAAGACAGGAGGTAAACCTTGTAACTCTGCTTGGTACCCAGATAATGTTTCATTCCACAGGGGTAAAACTGACAATTTCCCTAAAATATAGCAAAATGCAATTGTCATTAATTAAATGGAACTACAGTACTTAATCCTGGCTGCTCACTTGACCACTAGGATGAACACCATTGTCTCTGGTCCTCGGGATTACTTGGGCAGCATTACTGCAGAGGGCTGATGGGTTTAGAGGAGGGTAGGTGCAGATAAATTAATGCTCCCTGTGCTCCCTCTTCACTGCCAACACATAACTCAGTTTTCTTGAGCTCAGCATCAGTATCTGACTACCAAAAAGAGAAGAGTAGAAACACAAATACCAAACTCTGGTAACCCTGCTTGCTGAAATGCACTCACACAGATATGTCACAAGTTCATAACCACAAAAGACTAGCAAGAAGGAGAACCTGGTTATGAAAACAGAATGGACCACCCTGACTCCTCCATCACTTGCTAAGCAGGTGTTACCTACACGTTCTCTTTATTTCTTTTCCCCATGGACACTACTGAGACAGAGACATTCATCAAATGAAAACTGTGCCTTCTGATTTATTATCATTGTAACTATTTAGTTAATATTTCAGTGTCCTGCTCCACTATTTTTCTGGATAGTTCTGTTGGCTTAGGTGGCAAACAACTTCATTGCCAACTCTTTAGGCTGTTCAGAGGCTATGTAGGTTATTTCTCAATTACATCTTTCAATAAAATAATTACTCAGATTTCTTTTATTCTCAATTCTCCCTTGTCCTCATCATGAAGCAACACCCACCACTGCTTTATAAAGAACATCTCCCTTTCCTTGAGAAGAGCCTGTAATACTTCAAAGCCTTCTATTGAAATTGTACAGAGGATTCTTCTAAAAGTAATTTTTTTCACATATATATATAAATTTTCACTCAAATGTATCTACTTTCCTGGTGGGATTGTTCTGATTAATCCCAGTTTTACTACAATGTAATAGCTTTTAGCTTTTAAAAAAATGTGTCAGTGTCCACTTGGTAAGAACTTCAGCATTATTTTAGTTTCTTTAATAATTTCATTTTTCGCCCAATGTTGAGGACATAGTCCTTTACAACTCCAAAAGCTCTGCAGATTTAAAACACTACCCAGTCATTCAGTAAAATGTCAGTTACTAACAATAGTAGAAAACTAAGTCTACAATAATTTTGAGACCTGAAACTCTTGACAATAAGAAGTGAGGTTCTATTGTTCACTGAAAAAAAAAGACATTTTTTAAGATAGTGGTTGTTCCAAAAACGTTGTAAGAATATCATCTCTAATGGATAAAAACTGTTTCACCCAGTATCTGGAGGATATTTTTACAGTGTATTTTCACTGAAAAAATTTGTCTTCTAAAAATATTTATCAGATGCTTAAAAAAAAAAAAGTTCTTTTTTTTGATCTCTCTGTAAAAGAAATGCAAACTGTAAATGAGTAAAATTAAAATATTGTGAAAATACAGTAAAATTTTATAAAACAATAATGAATAACAAACATTAGGTCTTTTTTGTGAGAGATTTTTGCATTACAGTGTTTTGGGACTTTTGTCCTACTTTTAGTGGGTATGTCCATCAGATAGGATCTAATGCATCCAACGCTGGCATTCTGATTTCAGCAGATATGAGTCACAAATTATCTCAAAATCCATCAGACTCATTCACCATTCTGAGTTTACAAACCAGAAGGATTATTAAGGTATCAACATTTTCTGAAGTTTATCTTGCGAAGATGCTATCAAAGACTGCTTGCTTGAGGATAAAGAAAGACAACAGAGAGTAGGAGCTTCCTGAGGGATTACATGATGCAGTAGCATGGAAAATCATTCTTGAAGGATGGTTATACAAATCTGAAGTGAGTCAGATAAGAGTGTGAGAATCCGACATTCAGTGGAGTGTGTGCCCAGCCACCCCTGGTTGAGAAGAAAAACAAGCAATCGCATGAGGACATAAAAACAAATCCCTTTTCTGCCATATGGTTGCCAGCACTGTCCAGGGCTGTAAAGCTGATGTGAGGGCTCCCTTCTTGCCCTCACCCATTACATGTTCCATAGGGTGAGACAGACTGCTTACTGAGGGATTGCTTTCCTTTGCATAACACTTTCAAATGTGTCAGATACTGAAATGGGCTTCAAGGGGCTACAGCTTTAGAATGAAAGTTGCAATAAGCTCCTAGATTTGATGGTTATTTCCCAAATCCTTGTTCAATGATACTATGATGATTTGTGGTACCAAGTTGCTTTTTCTTTCATCTTTTTTTTTTCTCTTTGTGTCCACTTCTCGCCCTGTCTGTATTCTGCTTGTTGAAAGGTAGTCCAAGCAGATCACCCAGGATGTACAATCAGTCAATAACAGTGTGAGTTATTAGTCTGGAATCTTTAAGTTCTTACACCAGTAAATACCATAATATATTAAAAACTCCTTCAACGCTCCCAATTAATAAATATAAGTGATACAAAATTGCTTTCAACAAACTGCCTTTTGAAGCAATCAGTAAAGCAGTAGTCTGTATCACAGCAGTCTGGAGGAAAATACAGCTGTACACGTAATGTCATTTAAAAAGATAAAAATAAATTAGTTTTAGTTAGAAAATACCGAACCTGAGCAATCCCATTACTCTCAGGAAAGAGATGACATTAATGTTCTACCAAGGCATCAATTATTCTGCTCCTCATATGAAGGGTCATGGTGCAATTATGAAGTGGTCAGTGTACACGGGGAAAAAAATGTATTTTTTAAATTGAGTTTTACTATTAATTTTGTTCAGTAAGATCAATTTTCAGAAATATTCACTACAGTGAAAGCTTTAAGAAAAAGGAAAATTGGTGATTCTTAAAAATATGTCCTTTCCCTCAGACTTCAACAGCCTCCTTCAACAGCAATCTTTCTGCTCTCTTCCCTTTCATATATCCACAGTCACCACTTATTTTAAATCATAATAAAAACTCAAACTATTCCCATTAATATATAATAATATTAATCAATTATTCGATGGTACAAGTCTACATATGTCACAGCATGCAAGCACAATATCCCTGTTTTTCAAGGACTTGCTCTCTCCCCATCAGTGGCCAGAGTTGCTCGTAGAGCAATGAAAGAGAATAGGCAAAAAATCTGTTTTAATCCTCTGTGCAGAAGAGACCTTAAATATAAAACAAGAATTGCAACAGATCCTATTTAGTTTTTCAAATATCTCATACAGACTCTGTGTGACAAACAAGAAAGCATGAGTCAGCCATCACATCAACTACATTAACATTTGCTGTCTTTTTTCCCACATAAGGGGTGGTTGAAAATCAGCTCAGTACCTTTTTTTTTCCAAGTAGAAATCACAATACTCCCAGGTGTTGAGAGCTCTCTCTTTCCTCTGTGAAATATTTGGCATTTCACAGAGTTTTCCCACAGTTTTTCTATAATATATGACATACCTGATTTTTATATATTTAGCATAGTTTTGAAAGATGCCCCTTTGTTTTGAAGTGACAGAGTAAAATTAACGATACTTTATTTGGAATACATGACAAAACAGTCAGTCTGGGATAAATTATTTATTTTTATAACTAATTTTCTTATTTTCATCCCAGAGCACATAAATGGACATTTCAGGCATGGGACTACATGAAGTTAATCAGATGATGCAACACCTTCCTTGAGCAGTGAAACTTTTGATTCTGTTTAAACTGATAATTCTTCACGTGTCTTTGATTTCATGTGAGAGTGGAATAGTGCTGCCATTATGAAAATAACCTCTGTTTTGCTCAGCTGTGATGACATAACATGCCTAAGTGAAGTCATGGATACCTCAGGAGACAATTTTATAAATCAGATATTATGACAAAATTACAGATGTAAGGCTATTTGTCCACTAGATCATTACAGATAATAGAAATCACAGGAAATATTAGAGGATCAATATTGAACTCAAGCTGAACAGCAAGCAAATCACATACAGCATGCAATTAATTCAGCTTTTAAAAAAATCTCTTCAGGCAACTTATTTTCCACCAAAATGCTGAGAATGAAAACAGCTTATTATAGTTTTTTGCCTATTATCCCAGAAAAAAATGAGCCTGGCAAAAGACTAAATTGATATTACCCATTGCCCTTCATAAGCATCTTGATAAATCAACTGCCCAGTTTCCTTTGCATGCATCTGTAAGTATTAATGACAATTCTGCAAGGTTGGTTTACCAGCAATGATTAAAACCACATGTAATTGAATTAAGTCAGATAATGATTCATTGTAATCCATAATCACATGCAAGGACAACTATGAAAATTATGTCTAAGTTAAAAACATATTACACAAAAAATATAATTAAATGGAAGAATAAAAAAGATAAAGGAGTAAAAAGTTGTGTTTAAACTTTTTCTTGTTGATTCATTAAAATAATAATTCGTACTTTTTGTACAAAACTCACTATTAGAACTAATATAGGTATCACTCACTATAACATAACTTATATACAAAGCAAAAAAAAAATTAAATAAAAATAAGGTCAAGTATTTAAAAATAAATCTCCCAAAGTCATTTGAGGGAAATTCTGATGTCCACTAGAAACTCTAAAATTCTCTTAACAGAGATTCTAAATTTACATTGTACTAAGAGCAAAATTTAGCACCGAGCACCACTACCAGCTATATACTAATTTGTGTGTCATGCACAAAACTCTCCAGATTGCATATGGCAATCTGAGAAACTTTCATAAGTGGATTGAGCTTGTATTATATTTGGCTTAGGCTGATTAGTTCAACAGTGACTGGAATGAGGTAATTATTCAGGTCATCGGTCCCATGAGAAGTGGTGTTGATGTGCTACAGAAATCCATCAAGCACATAAGCTTTAATATTATCTGCATAAAATAATTTAGGCTGACCTTTTAGAGAAAGGGCTACAACAGCTTAGTCACATACAAATTTGTGTTGGGAAAGTGACAAAAAAAGAACTGGGAATTTAAATAAGTTTTGTGCTACTGTTGCTTAGACAAAACCCCACATGCCTGGAGTGGGGAAGGGAGGAGAGTCTAATTTTGTCAGGGAAAGTGATACGAGAAATACAAAAGGGTATTCAAGCAGAGATGAAACATCAGCCTGCTAAACTCACTGCCTGCTCTGCAGAGGAACATAATAGCCAGAAGCACAATCCTGTATCCAAAAGCAAGCTCAAATGGCACTGCCCCTTCCGGTGCCTGAGTACTGAAGGCATAAAATTGCTGCCTTTGCTTTGCAGCATTATGATCACTCGTTGATTCATTTCTCATCATGAACTGCACTCCACTACATAAAGGCACAGGCTAGTCCACAGACACACAGATGATGACCCACCATTCTTTCCCTCCATTTTTTTGGATATGTTCAGATTCACTTATTTTGTAAACACTTCTTGAATCAGTCAGGTCACATGTCTTCAAGTAAAGGTATAGCTTAGTATATGTATCATTTCTGCAGTAATCCTTACTTAATCTATTCTAATCCAAATCTCCATGATCACCTCTAAAAATAGTCCCAGGAAAGTTCATTTTCCTATGCCTGCAAAAGCTTGCATTATGCAATGAAGAAAACTAGTGCCTCATGTGTAATAAATCAGACAACAGGAAACAGTGTGACTTTCCTTA
Source organism: Manacus vitellinus (assembly GCF_001715985.3). Lineage (NCBI taxonomy): Eukaryota > Metazoa > Chordata > Aves > Passeriformes > Pipridae > Manacus > Manacus vitellinus. Next base: position 14,392,435 of record NW_021939256.1, on the reverse strand, counting down.
TTTACTGAAATGTACGTTGTCTGATTTGGTTTCAGCATCACTGGTGATATAAGCAGCTGGCACAAATCTTGGGAAGTAAATTCCGAGAGCCATAAGGGACGCACAAGACAAATAAACACATGCTGTGTAGTCAGAGACATTCCAGTTGGTGGGATATATAGGAAATTATATTTTTTTTTTATCATATGGCAATACTGGTACTTACAAGGTATTAACCCTCCTTTCTATTTTTTTAATATCAAGACACATAATAAAAGCAAATAGGAAATCTAAAACCCTGGAGCTGATGGGGATTTAAGGGTCGTACACTGTTCCACAAGAGGATGGAATACATGCCCAGCTCCTACACTGCCCTACATCTCCCATCAACAGCCACCTAGTTGCCTTTTGGCACAGCTCCCTTGATCAAAGTTGGGGCAAGAGGACAATCGAAGAGTCAGATAGTTTTCAACCTGTGGGATGCCTGATGGAAGGAAAACTGGACCATTACACCAAAAGTAGTGATACTTTTTTCTCTCCTTGCTCCTGTGGGGAATTCTCATCTTCCCATGAGGCGAAGTCCAGGTAAGATAACACCTAGGCACTCAGGAGCCCTGCACCTCATCCTGCTCCTCTCCCCAGATGCTCCAGGAGCCATGGAGGGCATCTTCTCTCTCACACTCTTTTCCTCAGCATCTGCTGCACCCTCTCACCCCTCACACAGCTCCACCAAATCACACCTTGTCCAAAGGGCTGGAGGGCTGATGAAACGTAGAAGACATTTTTTGACTGTATAACCTGACCGATGGCCAATGCTTGCAAGACCTCTTCTCCCTATCACCGGAGAAAATGGCCATTTTACTCCTCACTGTATCATATCTCCTCAACAATCCTTTTCATGGCAGAAGCAGGACAGAAGCAGAGGACACTCAGGATTACATCTAACAGTGGAAACAACCCTGCAAAACAATATGAGCCAAGGGACACTGTGCCAACTGAGTGGCAGGAGGCTGGCTGCATTGCCAGCTGTTTTCCTATGAGTTAAGCTGACCTCGGTGACGCTCTTTGAAACAGCAGCAACTGGATCTATGTTGTCACATGAAAAATCTTTTATTGCTCTTTCCTCTCTGAACCTCAGCTTGAACTGAGGACCTGAACACGTGAACAAGAGCTAGTTGCAGCTGCAACTAACTCAGGCCTATTTTAATGCTAAGGTGCTTGAGTTAGGAAATTTATTGTGATTCCATTAAAACATATTTAAAAAAATTGTTCATGATGTTAGCAGGCATGCACATTCATGCTCAGGACCAATTTTGTTAAAATATTATATTATTTTTCAGTGAGAGTAGTAGAGACTATATTAGGAATGTACTCATCAGTCTGAAGTTCCCTTGCTAGTGGCAGAGATGGTTGTGCAATCAAGTGATATACAGAATCAAGAAGTATATATGGAAAGAGTGGAATCTGGGATCATTTTCCCTCAGAGTGATATCTCATGTAGTGCAATCAGTCCAAAATAAAGCTTTCCAATGTATGTGAGATCTCTGGTCATAGCAGAAGTAGCTAAAAGGAACTTATCTTAAGATTCAATATCATGACAAATCAGCCCAGAATTCCATTTTTGGGAAAGGGTTCTATGTTCTGTTTGGGGGATGCCTGGTTGTAAAGGACAGAAAATAGTGTGGGAAGATGGTAGGGGAAGTAACACAAATTTTACCGGGTTAAATTTCTTATTTTCATTTTATTTAAACTGTCATGTTGGTTACAACTAATAAATAGCGATGATTCCTCATAAATAATGCAGCCTTTACTAACCCTGGTTTACCTGTTTGTACTGCATGTAGTAATCAGTGTTAATACTGTCAAATGTTTGTGCTAAATTTTGATAATGTTGACAGTAGTAACACGTGATACATGGCAGCCACATTTATACAGTTCTCTTTGCTATCTGTATTTTAGTATCTGTGCTAAACACAGGTCACTCTGCATTAAAAAAGTGAGAGGTCTGGCTTCAGAAAAGAATGCAAGTTATCCATTGTGAGGGTGGTGAGGCACTGGAGCAGATTGCCCAGAGAATTTGTGAATGCCTCATCCTTGCAAGTGTTCAAGGCCAGGTTGGATGGGGCCCTGAGCAACCTGGATGGCATCCCTGCCCATGGCAGGGCTTTGGAACTAGATGATCTTTAGGGTCTCTTCCACACCAAACCATTATCTGATTCTATGATTCTATGTTCAGAACTTTAATGAGGGGATCCTGATCTAAACCCTGGAGGCGTTTTTACCACAAATCCCACGTCTATACTTTAAGGCGCTTTAAACATTAGCAACCAATTAACCGCAGAGGGTTTGGGAGGCAATGGGACAGACTCCCACCAACATCAGGATCCTGCCCCAGCAAACGGGGAGCAGATTTTGATTTCATTTCTTTTTCTTTCACTGGCTTGTTATGCAATGCTCATAAAGACTTCCAATGGCTGGAAACCATTCTGTGAACAAGGATGATGTATTTCTGGATCCTTAAATGAACAGCACGTTATTATGCTTTACTTGGAACAGGTGTTTCCAGCTATAGTGATAAATTAATTCAAAGCAGCAAAGTGCTGACTGCTTCCTCCTGTGGACATCTGAGGCTGGGAGCACCTGCTGCTTTGGCCATTTGCTGCACAAAGCTGCAACAGGTTTGGGAACCACTGGAAAAAAAGTGTGTTTGTAATAAAGCTCAAACTACACCTTTTTTGGAAATAATTATGTGTAAAACATTTTTGAAAATTTTTCATTCGCCAGATTACTTTAAAATCTGTTGTTTCAATTGTAGTCTTCCAATCATTTATATCATTGAAGCATTTTGTTTATTTTATTTTCAGAAAGACAAAGCCCCTAAGAGGTGAACAAAATGATAATCAAAGGCAGATCATCTAACAGCGTAACCCAAACCTGATGTGACCTGTATGCAGTGCACTCACTCACCATAAAAGACCTTAAGGGAAACCAGTTTAGATGTGAACCATAAGTCCTGTTCCTGACAGACTCTACTGATAATTTCTCTCCGGATCTCTAAATATATATATATATTCACACACAGTTAATATGAAAAGGAGAGTTTGCAACATTTTAAAAATATATTTTGTAGCCCATTCACGTCGTTGCGTAGTGTATTAGAAGCCATATGAAATGCATTTTGTGCACTGACATAACTCTGTCAAAAAGAGCTCCCTTTGGCTTTAAAGCATATGATTTAACTCCTCTCTGTGTTTAATAGATGCATTTTCCTTTTTGTTATGTTCTGTCAAACACCAGCAGGCTGAAGCTTAGATCTGTTGCAAGAGACTAAATAGAGTGTTTGAATACATAGGTTTTTTCAGGAGACCTCTTCAAAAGTAAAGACTCACACAATCTTTGTAAAGATAAATTTCAATTTGACACTGGGTAAAAGATGAATGTACAACCTTCCACTCTGTCAGAACCTATCATTGTATTTAATCTGTGTCTTCTGCAAAGAATATTTTAAAGGACTCAAGACATTTTCACTGTGAAATGCTCTGGAATGACCAGTGATGAGCTTGCAAGCACCCTCTTGTGGCAGTGAGCTCCCATAGTTTTATTAGGAGAGACCTTCCCAAGAAGTTTCTTTTCCTCCAACTTCTGTAAATTCATTTTACTTCTGTTTCTCTGAGCCTTTTGGTTGTGAAATCAAAATCTTGTAAAGAAAGAGTGCAAGAAGAGATCTGTCCATCAGTAACTAATCTGCCACTGGGAAAAAAAACAAAAAAAACAACAAATAAAAAACCCAAACCCAACCAACCAGCAACATCAAAAAAAGAGCAAAAAAACAAACCAACAAACAAAAAAAACACCTAAACCAAAAAAATCGTCTCTTTCCTCAGTAGGAAATCATCGTGATGAAGAAAAATACCCATCAGGATGAAATCTCTTCCTTTCAGAGGCCCTATGCTCACCAAGAAGAGCAACTGCACACCCTTCTTGAGACACCAGGGATGGGGAACTGCCTACATGCTACACACAGTGCTGCATAATGAGTTGTAACTAGATGAGTTTTAAAGTCCCTTTCAACCCGTGATTCTATGATTCTATAATACCACACATAAAAGTGCCATCCTATTTCCTCACCTTTAGATCTAAAGAAGCTGTAAGAGCAATAAAGGCCCAGTCCCCATCTTAGACTGCCATTTCACATTAAGCTTCATAATGACATCAGTGTATACATAACACCCTCATTGTGTCTTCTTCCCAACCAACCCTGTGCTCTGCTTCTTGAACCTCATTGCTACCTTTTCTATAACACCTCTAATAATAATCCTTTCTCTTGATCGTGGGTCTTGTAATAATAAGCTTATTGATTCTGAAATTGACTTAAATGGACCAAGAAAACATGGTAAACTTTCTTCCCCAGTGAAAACAAAGGCAGGAAATGACCAGATGCCCTTGAACAGCAGAATGGGAAATGATTCTCAGATGAGAGTATTAGTATTTCTCCCATAAGATTCACCTTACATAATTCAGTCTAGAAGTGCTATCACATAGCAACAGCCAGAATCCTCTTTTCAACCAAGAGTAACAACACAGTAACAACAACCAGTCATTGCTGTTCACGGAAATGCAAGACAAATCCTGACATTCAGATAGAAATGTATGTTGAAATATTACTGAAATGTGTGAAAGAGGTTCTCCACCTGGACCAGGTGTTACTATTTTACTTCTATCAAGCAAAGATCCCACTGATGGGATTTCATTATCTTTCCTCTTCAGATTATCATAAACTAATGCAAGGGACAATGGTTCTTTGGATGTCAGAGTATCCAGGTTCTTGAAAGCCCTTATTGTTCACTTTCTGCAGTGAAAGAGCCTCCTTCATCAATTATATGCATCTGTTTTTACCTAGGCTGGTTTTCCATTCTCTTATGCCCATTCTTGTTCTTTCCTGAGCTCTAACAAAGTGAAAGGGTTTTTTTGTGCATAAATATGAAAAAGCTCTCCTGCTTTTCATTAGAAAACAAGATTTTTGGGCAATAGATTCATCTGTGGTGAATTGATGGGAGATGTCTGTTTTTCACTCAGGGATCTAAAGTGGATTTTGGTGTGTGTAGATTAGTGTCAAGTCTCGTGATTCTAAAAGGTTGCAATCCTATAATCCCACAGCTCAATGCAATGCAGCTGCTGTGGAATATCATAGATGACCCTGCTGGTGGCAAAAAAAAAAATATGGATTTTTATAACTGTTACTCCTTGGATTCAGGCTTGTCTTTCACTGTTTCCCACCTATGTGTGGCTTATTACTAGTGCTCCACAAATTGCCCTGAAAAGTGGGTATCCATAAAAGAAAAAAAAAAAATAAAAAAAAAAAAAATAAAAAATAAAGAGCCACTAATAACTAATTTTTTAAACACAACCTTGATAAATTCACACTCTCTGAATCCTGGAGATGTTTAATTCTAGGTGAAAACACTACCTTCAAATAAACTATGCAATTTTAAAGTAATGCACTGTGAACAAACACCATAAATTTCATTCCCATATTTTTCATCTTTTATAACATTTAGAAACACTGATGACTATGATCACATTTTAAATTACCAGCAGAACATGTGATCTGTATTTCAGTAAGACTTCTGTTTTTTATGTAAATGTGCTTTGGTCAAGGGCAAACAGGGTTATGCTCTTGTGACTTACACCTACACTGTCAGCTCTGAAATGTTCACGGCTGGTTAGCAAGCAAGAACTCTTACTATAAAAACCATCAACCTACAGTTGTGTCTATTTAAGTAATAAAGAAACTAGTAGGCTGCACAAAGCCACTGGAGAGGAAATTCAGCATGCCTCAGGCTTACCATTAAGGAATGGTTCCTTCCTGAAGGTTTAGCATCACCCTGTGAAAAGTGTTCTATTTTAACAAAAGTCAGAATTACAGTTTTGAAAGATCAGACTAGCACTTGGCTAAATCAAGAGCACTGCTGCTACTGGCTTGCAAGTCCTACTGAATAGCCTCACATTAATTTAGTGCTGTATTTAGGGAATGGGCTCATCCACAATGTTAATTTGAAAGAGGTTCAGCCCAATTTTTTTGTTTGAGAAAACACACACCATGACATTGAATCAATCTGTTCAGAAGGACCTTTTTTCCTCTGGTAGCTCACTGGTTTTTTACATTCAACTTTTAAAGATCCTGAAGAATGTGTTTGAAAAGCAGGTTTGCGGGTTTTGAAGTGTGCATTCCCTTATTAAATTTCACTCTTGTATTATCTCAATTGGATCAATAAGGATTAATCAACCACTGCAGCTGTAACAGGTATCAGTGTATGAACAGACTATTCAGGAAAGGTGAAAATCATGTTTGGAATATCCAAGTGGGACACAGTAGCATCACCACACTACAGAGCTGTGACTACCCTATTTATCTCAGCTGAGCATCTAGCTCCATGCAATAAAGGCAGGAAGGCATCTTCTGCCTCTGTGTTTGAATCTAGGAATCTCATCTTCTAATGAATATACTCCATTCATCTAAATAATAAAGAAACATAGGGAGGGATTAAACATTACCATACCATTGAATTTGAAGATGATAGAATTAAATATCTGGGGGAAAAAAGAGGGAGGAGCAATTTCAAATTTATATTCAAGTACTTGGAATTTCTAGATACCATCTGTCTTTGTAAAAACTGCTAAATCATTAATAAAATATATACACTTTACAAAACAGTTTCAGCCAAGCAATCCAGTTCTTCTACTTCATAAAATTGGAGAATATTGGGATAAACTGTAAAACAGCTATTATTAAGTCAGAAGTCCAAAAATCCAAATAAACAATCTACTCTTTAATTTAGGGATCTGTATCTATGAAAGAAATGGTAGACATTTAAATCACAGATTTTTTAACAAAAGAACGGCTTTTGCTGAAAAGAAACATGCTACAAAAAAGCAGCATGTATCAAATACATCCCATGGAAGTTTTTCAAAGCTCTTTCTGGTGAGCTTGACACATCTCTCTGCTCCACAACAGTTGAATTGCAATAGACTCTTTGAATATGTCAAGACATTGCTTGACTGTAAGATGGCATTTTTGTTGACAGCAGCTCACTAATGAGAACAGTATCTGAACACACGAAGGGACCTTTGCATGATGCTCCAGGCCCCTGGAGAAAAAAAAAATTTAAAAAAAGGATAGGTGGCTTAAAGGGAATTTTCAATATACAGTTGGAAACTAAAATTCATCACAAAAGCTTTCCAATTTCTGCAGCTGAAGATTTGCAAATGAATACCTTTACGTTTTATACAGAATAAAAGGATACAGAAATACAGAAAAATATTGTCTACCTGACTGTTTCCACCTCAGTTTGTGACAGCTTTTAGTATTCACAAGAAGACTATATCCTCTTGCATATAGTGTTGGTCAAACATCACAGCTGTTTTGGACTAGCACTTTCATGAAGCCAAGCATTTATCTGCAGCCGTATTATTCATGTCTTGAAAAAATTAGGAATTAATGAATGGGCCTGCACATCCATGAGCAGTCTGTGTTGCTTTCCAAGATTTTCTGTTACAGGAGGATACTTCCCAACGGCTCAGTATGGCATTAGGCCACACAAACTGTCACGGCTGACCTCACGCTGTTAGAGAGCTCCATCTAAGCAAACAGGTTGGCAAGCTCAGGATTGAGGTGTGTTTCTACCAAAGGTATAAACAAAGGTACACCAGCAACTGCAGAGATTCCTGTAAGGTAAATGAAAGCCTTTGGTAGAAATGGGATTTGGTTCCTTAGAGGGACCTGTCCATTAAAATAGTATAGAGGTGATTTGTAAACACAATTTTCTTCCTTTCTGTGGTGCCCAACTCCAAAGCAATGGAATTTCCTAAGAGATGAGAACAGAGAATCACACTTATTTTGAAGAAATATTGCAAAGAAGATTCCATTAATATTTGTGCAACTTTTCTATTTCATAATTATAAAGAGTATGATAGAGAAAGAAACTCCTCAACCATTGGATAAGGATTGAGTGGTTAGCAGTAAATAGAAATAATTAGAATAAAAAGCTAGGATGAAGAGGTATTTCTACTTTTAAAAAGAAGATAGTACAGGCTGGTGTAACTAAATATCCTATTATAAGTTTGGTGTTTTGTTACTAGCAATGTATGATATTCTTAAGGTAAATTTTCAGCTGTGCAGCCCAATTACATACATTACACTGAGCAAAAACCATGACATTCCCACTCCATAAAGAGTAACAGTCATTTTTCTTGTCCATTTAGCAGTCACTCACAGGCCACATTCATGGATAAATCAAGCAGTTCTACAGGAGACTGAGGCAAAATCAGAAGATTGGCATTTCTGGATTTGATTAATGATTAAATATACCACAACTAAATTGCTAAATGGTAAATATTTTGCCTACATTTATTTTTTCTTGGTACTTCTTTCTGTTTCATAACTGCCTATGTGGAGCACTAGCTGTCCTCCTTCAGCAACACACCTTTAGAGCATCCTTAAATCCATCTGTGTATAGTCTGGGAACGCAAAATCTCAGCAGCATTAAACCTCCACTCAGAGCTCTCCACTGAGCCTCAGCTTGCCAGCCTGTTTGCTTAGATGGAGCCCTCTAATAGCAACAGCTCAGCATAAGAGCTTGTAAGGCACACCAGCAGCACAGCCTACTACCAATGCATGCCTTGTCTTGCCCTGTGGATGGAGGCGGATTTAGGAGTGAGTCTTTTCTGTTCTACAGGGCCTATGACACCACCACACTGTCCTTCATTACCACCAAATCTACAGAGGAGCTATTTCTTCAGCCATGATCTCTAGAAGCAAATGCACTGAGGGCTGTACCTTCAATTCTGCATTTTTTTAATTCCTCTAATGTTCATTTTATCACCCAATGCCTAATGTCTTTTTTTCTAGATCTGACTCTCAACTTGTTCTTTTGCCAAAGAAATGTACAACAAATACTTTTAGTTCTGAAAAGGTAAGAAATGATGTTCTAACTATGTAGACTTCAAAGTGTCTGAGCCCTTTATTTCACAAAGAGTATTCTAATTGTGACTGAAGCCCAACAGACTGTGCCCAATTCAACCCAATGACAGCCAAAACCCCCTTCTATACCTCAGTTAGAAGATAGTTGTCAGATGAAATTGCATCAGCTGCATGAAGGCAATGACTCATACAGTAGCAGTAAACTGAAGGACATGTGTACCTTGATTTCAAAGACTCTTTTTCAGGTTATGATCCTTTTTATTTCTGAGTCAAGGGTGGGGGGGTGTCCCTGACAAAGTGTGTGCTAACTTATCCTAGTCAGCTGGATATTAGAAAGCATCGGGAAGAAATAATCAAGGTCTTGGCTCTATTGGAAGACTAACAACTTATAATTTCCTTCTCTTTTTAAGTTCATGTACAAGGAAAATAGCTTTTACACCCAGATTTGAAAATTACTGATTTAATAGCATTTTACTTTTCATATATTTTCATTCATTCATATTAAATTGTTTGTGGCATGAGGAACCTCATCAGTACATGCCTCTCCCATCATATATTTCTGACCTAAGTATTTGCTTAAAGGACAAAAACTCCTATTAGCTTAGAGAGATTTAAAATCTTTTCAGAGAATATAAAATCAATTTTCTTAGTAATTCGTGGTTTCTCCTGCTAAAATTTTCATCACTGTTTCAAAATGCCTTGATCTGGAGATAGGCTGTGAAGTTGTCAGTTTCCACTGGCTTTTATTTTTAATTCAATAGGAATCAAGGTGGCTTACGTCTGTGTAGAAAAACTGCAGTGTAGTAAAAGCAACAGGAAGGTCTGTTGAGATCTTCCTTTACTCACATTGATGAGAAAGGCAAAATTTTACAGAAATGAAAAGAAATGGAATCCAAAAAAATATGAACAAATATGGTCACCTTCCACTTAACAAGTTCATATTTCTCATGATCTCAGAAGATATGGTTTTTCATTTATCTTTTCTTTTCTCTTTTTTTCCTTTTCCTTTTCTTTTCTTTTCTTTGAGGAGTGGAAGCTAACATTTTTAGAGGGTTTACAATAACTAACCAAATGCTGCAGTTTCTTATCCTAGATGTTCTAAGAACTCTGTATCTCTATTACCTAAAGAGATCACAGAGTAGTTGTGGAAGAATGATAAAACTTATGTTTTTCTCCCTCAGTTTTCAGGCACCTGGAAACAGCAACAGGTTTTCCCCTAACACATAGCATTTTCAAATACTTTTCCAGGTGTTTGGAGTTGTTTTTCTATTTCTCTGACACAAAATGAGAGAATGCTACTTGGCAATATGGTAATAATTTTAAGAGCAGAAGATCTTGTCTTTTCATTTCTACTTGAAAATTGTGGGCAGGCTGTTTCCTGTTACCCTCAGAGTCCAGCTCCTTCAATCCACTTCTGGAAAGAAGCAAACTATCCCAAATATCCAAAATGAAGGCTTGTCACAATTAACTAACATCAGGATCAAAAGCCTACAGCCAAAAATCCCCTTCTCCCCCTTAACATTTGTAAATCTCACATTGTATATTGGCACAGTAGAATTTCTGTAAATAAGGTGATTATACTGATTGATATTGCCCTGTAGCAATAATCTTAAAAGCTCAGCCAATACAGGTAGACTTCGAAATCATATAATTAAGAATGATATTATGACTGCAGTACCACCAATAATAAGGTAGAGCCATTCCAGATACACTCCCTGAGGACTTTGAAATCTGAAAGGAAACAATAGGAAACAGCTCAGGGAAGGAAGAGAAACAAGTTTGTGAAAGTAATGATGACAGTATTTGAATGATTTTATTAGAGTTTATATCACACAAACGATGCTCACTAGCTTTTTCCTCTGTGGCTGATAAGCTGCTGAATTCTAGAGGCTTTGCTATTTCCTTTACGATGCATGCTAACAATTTAGTAATAAACCAGAACTGCTGCAATTGCTGTATTAGAAATTGAATTTACATGAGAAAGAGGAAAATACTGTATTTTTAGACAATACTCAAAATCTAAACTGAGTAACTAAGCACTATTTTAAAAACCTCCTCCCCAGAGAAATGTGTTTTGTGGATGGCAAGGAGTAAACAGAAAAAGAAGGTCCAATACACACATTAAACTCACAACTGCAAGTACAATTACTTTTTTGTGTTACAGAAACATCAGTACTGATTATTATTTTTTCTAAAATTGTCAAACAATTACAATTTACTCTTACCATTTATAAATTCTCAAAACATGAATTTGGAAATATTTTACCTAAATTTTCAAACTCTGCAGATTGACGGATGAATGAAAGTAGGCTAGCATTACAGGATTGTGAACTGTACTCTTCTGGATGCCCAACTTGTCCAAAGAATAATGGCAGTATAGAGAGCTAGATGCTGAAGTCCTTAAAAACACTGACCATGTTACCCTCTAAGCAGTCCAGCTTGAAGCTGGCGGCCCTCATCTCACTCTGCTGCCACAACTCACGCTGGAGTCACTTGTTCTTTCCATCAACACTAAAAGAGCCCCTGTGTTTTTAAAATCCTTCCTCTCTGTGATATTTATCACTAGATCACACATATTTATGACATTTATTTGGTGAGGTTAACCTGTTTTGCCACATGGTTATTGTCTGTGTACCTACTACAGGAGGGTAGTTCCTACTGATCTAGTCTCAGGTACTAAAGCTCCAAAGGAAGATCACAGAACTTCTTCCTGACATTTGATAGCTGGGGGATTTCACAGTTTTAACAATAGCAGAAAAGAGAGTGTTAGACCTGAGATATGAGAAGCACTGGAGAACAGTATCACCTTATTCGAAACCTTCCAGTTATTTTTTTTTTCCTTATTTGAACTCAGATCCTTAGAGGATGATAAGTGATCTTGAAATGCACAGTAACAATTCCATGGATGTATACCTGAATACCTCAGCTCTGCCTGCACCCATCTATGAATGGAGCCTCTGCTCATAAATCAGCTGTGCTGACTGTAATAAGCATAAACTAGGTCAAGCTAAAAATGCCCAAAGAAATTAAAAACAGCATTAGCAAGTGAAAGACATTTCATAATCTTGTGCCTTAGAAGAAAATAATTTGAGTGATTAATTTTAAGAGAAAGGCTGACATTTATTCACCATCTCTCTTTGTTTGTTTGTTTGTTTGTTTGTTTGTTTTTGTTTTGTTCTGGGATGCTGATATTAGAATCAGAGAATCATTACGGTTGGAAAAGACCTCCAAGATGATCAAATCCAATCTTCAACCAAATGTCACCATGTTCACTAGGCTGTTTTGTGAAGTGCCACATCTACTCATTTCTGTAACATTTCCAGGGATACACCTGCGGTGACTATACCACTTCCCTGGAAAACCTGCTCCAATGATTCACCATTAACGCCCTTTTCCCTTGTCCTGTCACTTGTTACCTTGGAGAACAGGCTGACCCTCACCTTACCACCTCCTTTCAGGAGTTTTAGAAGCTCACTGCTTCTAAAATGTCTAAGTTGGCTATTAAATATTTCAATATCTGCTTCGTGTATCACTAACAGGATGATTAGGAGGCAATGCATAGTGGGAAGGGACTATGATATCTGATTATATTTTTGAAATTCAAATGCAAATTTTTCGAACTCTTCAGGCAACTATATATACTGCCACAGTTGTAATTCAGTGAGGCAGCTCTTGCCTGTCACATTTAATTATCTTGCTTTACAGGGAGTTTTCCACATATATGTAATGGATCCCATACACTTCATGGGAAGTTTTATGGAGATAAATATTGAAAATACACTGAAACATCTGACTTTAATAAACTGCCTACATGCTATTTCAATTCAAGTAAGGTACTAACAAGATTATCGTGTACTTAGTACTCAGTTCCAGTTCCTATTCCACAGGCAGTTCTATTCATGGGAATCTTCACTGATGGTACAGCCCTGTTGCATCTTCACAAGAGGAAGAATTTTCTGGACTGCAAAATGCCCACAGATGGTACAGCATCAGTGAAGTAAAACAAAAGTAAGCACAACCATAAATAGGTGGCAAGGAAGATTCAGTCCCACCCTACATAAATGACAGCAGGACACAGTAGGTTTTCCGTCGCACTGACTAGTGCTAGCAGAAGGTTAATGGGGCACCCCAGAGCCACCAGAACCCTTCTGCACAGATGCTGCTTGCAGCCTGTGGGACAGTCTTTACCTGGGGGATTGCACCTGTCCCTGAGGTAAAAGGGAGATGCTTTCACTCCATTCCCAGGGACCTTGAAATTAAGTGTTTTCCTTCCCCGTCACCCATGAAAAGGTAAATGGTTTTGTTCACTGCTCAAACTATTGGCCAGGTTGCCCTCCAGGAACATTGTGTGTTTAATTCCAGGCTGGCAATTCTGCCTGGGGAGCTCTGCTGGAGCAGCATGGCAGAGCAGTGTCTCTGAAAAGGTCATGCTGCCCAGTTTTCCCTGCAGATAGGGCTTCCCTAACACAGCAGTGTGCCTCCAAAGTGCCTGCAGCACAGCAAGGAAAATATCCTGTTACTTCGCAGATATAGGTTTCCTCTGGCTGCTGTTGCTCCATACATCTAGGCATTTACTATGTAGTACAGCTTGTCTCAGTGTAACCAGAAAACTCCTCTACCATGTTTGTATTTTTTATTTATTTTTTATTGCAGAGCTTAGAAAGGGTCTTCAAGTCTATACACTAAGATCTCACTAATATTTGTGATATTTCATTTTCCAAAACTGGCCAATACTTGTTATCCTATACTCTTTGTCTAACAAGCTATTGTTACTTCATGCTCTTTACAGAAAATCTTTCTCTGTAGAAGGAAAAATATTTAAAATAATTCCTTTATGGAGCTGAGCTTTGACTCTTCCTTCTCTTAAAACCTTTATCAAACCCATGTCATTCTTGCAGATAGACAGAAGTACTCTCCCACCTTTCAAAGATCATCTTCCGTTTTCTTCTTCCCTTTCCACACCTAAAGACACTTATGAATACATGACTACCTTTCCTGTGTTTCCCAATCACGTGGCAAAAAGGTCATCTAAGCCTTTTTACTATTAGCAAGATAGCTGCCTACAAATAGCAAGATACCTATGTTTTGTAAAGAAAAAAGAAGAAAAAAGAAAGCCAAATAAAAGGGGGAAAAAAGCGCCAAACCCCAAAAGGCTGCTTTTATGAACAGATTGAATATATTCTGTTATCTGCCACTTTTCCACTTCAGAAAATTAGTAACAATGGCTTATGTGTAGGCCTCTCCTCCACAGTAATAGAAACAAAATTTCAAAACTTCCCGCAGGGCCCAGTTCTGAGGCAGGGTTGCTGCTGACAGCATCTCTTGCCACCAGTGGTTGGTCTGTCTACACACAGGCTGTCCTAAAGATAAGGACTTAAGCACTGAGAGGCAAAGAGGCAAAAGACAAAAAAAAAAACCCCAGACCCTCATATGTGAGAGGGTATTACCGGATCAGGCTCGGAACGTTATACATCCGAAACGTGTGAAGCAACAAAAGCCCAACGGTGAGTCATTCCCGTTCTGCATCAGCTTGCTTTTAAATTGCTCCCTGTGGAATTTAACAGACATAATAGAAAATAAAAGAATTGAAAAACGGGAACTATTTCCACATAGTGAGTTTTTCCCACAGTGGATACAATTTGAATTGCTAATTCACTGACAGATGTGCAACCACAGACTCTGTGACAACCATCTTCTTCTTATGGTACTTGATAATTTCTCATTGTGACACACTGAGTATGCTAAAAGATTATATTTAGCCAAGGTTGGAGAGTTTCCATTTTTGTATTTAAAGAATCCTTAGAAATGGATAAACTGAAACCTATGTGGCATAACATTTTAAATAATTGCAAAGAGTAACCTTTTGAGAGAAATTTTATTTATGAAAACATTAAAAGTGAACTCCTGTCTCTGATAAAGCTTGTGGGAGTTCTTCCTTGCTTTCACATTCTCCAGAGATTTTCTTTTCTATTTAAAAAAATCTACCAGAAGTTTTTAGTATATCTACCTCTAGTTTTTAGTGCAACTCTACCTCAGTCACACAAGATAAACCTAATTCCACAGTGCAATAACAGACAATACAGAAAGAATATGCAGGAAAACAGTTAGCAGGCAATATACTGTCAATTGCTAAAAAAACCAACCAAAACTAACCAGAACATAATAACTTGTACATACGAAGTATAAAAACTGGAAAAGGTAAGAAAATTAATGATAAAAATACCAATTTTGGAAAAACTGGAGCATTCTATGATCTATGTTATCCTACTTGGAAGCTATCTTATCATATCTGAAATAAGTCTCCAGTAAATAGCAATTATACCAACTTAAATAGCTATTATAGCAACTTTAGTAGCAGTGTGATTTTCAAAACACAACAAATCATGCTAGTTTTGGCACTTTGAATTGAAAAGCCTAAAAACCAATGGTAAATTAGGAAAACCACTTGGGATTCAGAGAAAACCTGGGTCAAGCACTGCCTATGTGGTCATCATTGGTCCACAGCAGAGAGGTTACCTCTGAGTAGCTGGACATGAGCTCTCATGCCAGAAATGGTTTCCTCTGGCAATGCACTCACACACTCCATGCTCATCTAGCAAGATTTTCTACAGGGCTGCTTACACCTTCCAAATCTACCTATATTTCAAAATTAATTGTGAATTTTACTTGGTGATCACATATTACTTCTCTTTGGAAGAAGAAATATGTGTTTTAATGAAATGTAATTTAAAATAAACCTGATGAATGTTAGGCTCACCTGGCAGGAAGCAACTAGCACCTGTAAAGTCATACAAGAGTTATTACTCAGTCTCACTATCATTCTCCTCTGTGAAGATGAAGTACTACCAACACATAGTATGACAGTAAAACAGCTGATTTTTGTGGGCCTCCGTTACACAGCAATCTTTTCCAAAATGTATAACAGGGCTTTGCTTTTTTAATCTTTCAATCTCTCTCTTCTTGAGTAGTAGAACAGATTTTGAACATAACAGTACCTGCTGAAATGTCTGAATAGTTACAAATAGATATTTTGATTATTTGTACTCATTGTTCAACATTTGACATTACTTATTTTCACAGTTTATATTCCCAAGCACACTCACAAGACTGTGTGACTACATAAGACGACAAGTGCTTTCTGTGCCACACACAAAAGTGAACATTAATGCCTCTTTCAAAAACCTTTTTGAAATGTCCCTTGAAACCCAGTAACAAGTCAGACTGAGTGAAAAACAAGCAAAACTCACACCTTTGAAAAGGGAAGTCCCTGTTAAGGGGCTGAGCATCTCCCTCCCTGCCTTTCCATCTGTCAGTGTTGACTCTGAGCCTCCAAGAGCCACAGCCCACACCACTGCTTCCAGCACCAGCAGGAACAAAGCACATGAGAGTTAGGCTCTTCATGATGCTGAAAGATGTGGCACTGGAGACCTGCTGACCCTTGCAGCTGGCACCTGGATTCACCGATCCTGTGGTACTTCTTAGCAGGCAGCTTTGAACCCAGTGCCTAAAACAGGAAAATTTCTTCTTTCTTCCTTGGAGCTCTTGCCTTGAGACCTAAAGCCTTGATAGATGAGGTACAGATGTTGCCTTATGGCAATTACCTTACGGGTAAATTCTTAGCTTGTAGCCAAAGACTTTAGGAATTTAGGGGCTTTTGAATCCCTTTTCTTTCTCAGCATACTTAAAGCCCAGCAGCTCCTACTGAAACTAAGCAGGACCCACTTTTTCAGAGCAATCAAATAGTTCGTAGCAGTGCTATCTGTTTTAATTTCCCAAGATTTCTCAGTAAAATTTCCCTAAAAATTTATTGAGGAATCTTGGGAACCTTTACAGGAGGAAATTAGTTGCCAATATTCCTTCCTGAGTATACCTTAATGAGAACATAAATTTTTATTTCCTAATGGGATGAAGGAATTAGCAGTGTCACTTTGTGCACTGTGAAATAAAGCTTAAATATTCTCCTAGAGAAAGGCAGTAAGGCAACTCAAGGTCACATGTTATATTAAAAACACCACTATATATCTGTCATAATTACTGATGACAGATTTCCCAGACAACCAATCTTGTTAGACTATCATTACATTTGAAAAGTAGCTATATTTTTTAACATCTGGAGTCAACCTGTACCTGGGTAGCCAGGATCATCCCTGCATCTCTGAGGAGCTCTGCAAGTTCACATGCTTGATTTAAGACACCAACATGAAACACTGCTTAAACTGGAACTAAAGGTTGATACGAGCTTTACTTCTGTGCTACTATCAGACTGAAAACATCCCTCCTGTTCCGTATACTTTGCATTAAGCAATTTGTCAACATTCTTCAAGGAAACTACTCTTCATCTGGTTTCTCTAAAAGTTGCATCACTTGAAACTAGATTAAATTTGTACAACTTTCTCATGTGGCCTTTAAATCTGTATCTATCCATTTCAATAAGAGTTACATCTATTAGCTGATGCTGGTTTTGACACTAAGCACAAATTATATCTTACTACCTGTCAACTCCATGGAGAATGCAGCAGGTCTGGCTGTGCATTTCCAGCAGTCTACTAAAGACCTGCACTTCCATTCTTTATGTCTGTGCACCCTCATGGTCCTTATTAACTGTTCTCTTTACTCCACAGAAATTGTGTTCCATGCATATACTTTTTCTTCAGTCAAGTTATTCAGTCAAGTTATTTCAAGGGATATCTTCTTGCGCCAGGTTTACAAAGGCATTACTCGCCTTACACTCCAGATGAATGCAGACAAGGGCAAGCAGACAGCTAACCTGCCCACGCTCTTCTGATAATGCCTCCAAGTGCCTACTTGTATCAATCTGGCCTATGCTCTGGTTAGCTCACCAAATTCCCTCTTAGCCAGCTGACTTCATATTTTCCATGCTTTATCTACTCCTTTCTGATGGCTTCCCTTGAGCTGTAATTACTGTATTTGAAGAGTTCCGAATTTGTTGTGAGCAGCTTCTGTATTTTGATAACTATTATTCCTTGCCTTACTTGCTTACCTCCTTTTTAAGCACAAACACATATTTCCAGGGGTATTTTTTACTGTATTTGGGTATTTCTGTACTTTTTGAAGGATTTAAATTAAATTACTTTTGCTGTTAGGGTCTTTTTAAAAGTACTTATACCCTAAAAAATTCTCTTTCATGGTTTATAGTCTTGATTTTAAGTTTCAATACAATTGTTGCCATGAGAATACCTTGTATAAGATAATAAGAAGGAACTGAAACTATGAAAATAATAATTATAAAAAAAAGGATTCCCAGCACTGTAGCAGATGATGTTCTTCGAAGCCTTTCTCTGACATGGGATGTCTTACACTATGTGCCAGCACAACTGAAAAGCAACATACGACAGGGAATTCTTCATCCCTCACCAAAAATGCTGGACTGCTTATTTTTTATTTTTACAAGTTAGCATTGTAAAGATAATGAAAATAATAAAACAGGTTAAAGGAGTGTTACACAGGCTCTGGCATTTTTTTGTGATACAAGCCTTCCTAGAAGAGTATTATCCAGCACAATGTTCCCTCACCCAGAAAGTGAGAGCTGAACCACTGCCTCCCTGTCCTTCATAACCAGTTGCAATTTCACAAGCCTAGGCCTTTGGCAAAGACAAATTCAGGTGTCAGCTCCATGGAGGATTCACTTGCATCTCTCTGTGGAAAACTGAAGGACAACACTCCCTAAATTGGCTGAGTTGCCTGAAGAAGTTTGTTGTGGTAGTTCGGAGCCAGCAGCCCACTTTGCCCTGCTGAGGAGTAGTTTGCAGCATAGGGCAAGGAGACCAACATGACATGCCTGATGCCTTGGATACTATCACAGGTCCAGTAAGGAAACTGGATGAGTGATGCCATTCCCAAACAAACATTCACAGTGCACAGTGCACAAACAAGCCTAGGCTGCATTCAGAGAAACATTTCCACAATCATCTCCATAGTTACTTATGGGACTGGACAAAAGACTCATTGAACAATGACATAAAAAACCAAAAAGCTGAAAAAGACTACAGCAGAATATTCTCACACCTAGATTACCTCTAAAACACAAGCTTACAGAATACCTACTAATACAGGCCATACCACATGGAAGGTTAACACAAAACCTTTCTGTGGATTAGCTACAGTGACTATTTTCAATCTGGCAAGGGAATGTTCTTGAGCTTCTTTTCTTTCTCTCCCCCATCTCTTAATGCCTTCGCTATTGTCATGGCAAATTTCTAAATTTGCTTGCATTCTGCAGTTAGGTAACACCAGATTTTGAAACTCTGTTTTTCTGAGTATATTTATAATCCTGATCACTAGGCAAACTTTGATATTAAATGTTAAAATTATGAGATACGAATATCTGAAATTCTAGAAATGTAGGTAGTGAGGAGGCAGAACCGGTCTCCATGCAACACAGTGAAAAGTAGCACCATTACCCAGATGACACTATAGTCTCAGTCAGAACAGGAAAGTTCATCAGAACCATGATTTTATTTTCCCATATATATTTTCAAATCCCTCTTTAGTGCTAGCTTGCGGCAGGTAAACATGTAAACATTAATGAATGAGAGGTCACCCTGCATGATGTACAATTAGTGTATTATTATGTCATAGGTATTTTCCAATTATTTCAGTATTAGCTTGCGCAAGGAGAGGAAATCAGCAGTACCAAGCCAGTCTTTCAGGATTCCATATACAGACAGCAGTACAAGAGAAGATCGAGGGATCAGCCCTTTGGGGGTCCCCCGCAGACAAAAATATATAAACTGTTGTTGTCTTGACAGTAACGAAAACGAGACAGGGAAGGTACAGATCTTCAGGCTACATGTGGTGACTAATAAATCAGATGTTGTGAAGTCTGGTTTACTGCAGGAAGGTGAATTTAATGAAAACTTGTGCCTGGCAGGAGGTTCTGCAGCTCACAGAGTATGGGGAAAACACACTTCTGAAGAAACGACACAAAAAGCCACTACCCAGCCTTGGCAAATTGACTCAAAAGAGACAATTGATGTATTCTGACAAAAAGGATGGAAGAAAATAAGTACGGTTGCCTCTGGATCCTAGCATTTTTAGGACTAATTCCTTCCAAAGGAAGGGCTGTTTGTGCCCAATTTAGGGCATTTGGAAGTTTCTTCTTCATGTTACATTTTATGAGCAGAGTTTAATCACTTTCAAAATCCAAATATGGTATCATCTTACTACAATAACCTGTTACTTGCTTTGCCTATTCTGAAGAAAGCCTGATCTTTATTTTGTGAAAATGAAACTTTACTGTACTTACCAGAGGTTATCAGATCAGGATGGTGAAAATAGTTAATATACTCAGTTGCACAGCCCTCTCTTCACCATCCCTCTTCTCAAAAAGCAAGTTATTCTTCCTTCTCTCTCCTGCCTCACAGAAAAGAAACAAAAACTTGGAACAAGCAAAAGTTTGGCTTATTTGTTCACAGTGTAAAAAAAAAGCTTTCCAATAAAAGCATGCAAGATAGCATTGTAAACAAACATTATCTTGGCAAAAGAAGATGCTGAAAGCCACCATTAAAAGTTTCAGCAACCAAAAAAATTCATTAGCATGACTGGTGTATGTAACTTTTTCTGTTACTTTGTGGCAGTAAAATTGTTTTGTTCATGGATA
Source organism: Manacus vitellinus (assembly GCF_001715985.3). Taxonomy (NCBI): domain Eukaryota; kingdom Metazoa; phylum Chordata; class Aves; order Passeriformes; family Pipridae; genus Manacus; species Manacus vitellinus. The sequence goes on along the minus strand of NW_021939256.1, from coordinate 14,371,856 downwards.
ATGTCCAATGACTTTATATTCAAATTCTAGAGCTACAAAAAATCCACAGAAAGTGCAATAAAAGACCTGAGCAAAACTTACCTTTTGTCAGGTAAAGTTCTCTGAAAAAAGGTGGTTTTCCTTTGGAAAATAATGAGAATTTCCCTGATGTCCTGAGGGGACATCAGGACTGTAGTCCTGAAACCTGAAGTTTCAGTTTCCTGGTCAAAAGGTTTCTCCCATCCCATTCACATCTATCTGGAAAAGATATGCTATCCTGCTCTGAACCACTGTGATTAGGGCACTTCTGTGAGGGAGGTAGAGAGAGCAACTGAACTCATGTCTCCCACATCATTCATAAAGTTTCAGAAGTTGCTGAATTTCAGAACTTCTTTTACTTTGTTTTCATAAAGAATGGAGAAAATAGAATTTGATGCCAGTGTTTAATTGTAGGTCAAATGGAATATTTGTCTAAGTAGATAATTTTATTTTATTTTTTTACAGTATGAACAGAGAGGAGAAGCTTTCTTTTTGGATTCAAGCTACAATTTTGTTTCCTTTATGTGAAGCTGGAGAGATAAAGAGCAACTTCTTTTTGGGGAAGTGGGGTGGTGAAGGGAGGAACTGTCCAAATAGGTAAATTCACTGTTTTCACAACCTTGATCTGATCACCTCTGCCAAAGGAATTGCTGCAGGATGATGGGCTGATGCCTACGTTAACTTTTCTATACCCCTTGACTCACCTCTACAGGACCCCAGCCCTGAGGTGGGGGATCTCTGCAGCTTCACAGACAGCTGCTTACCCTTTGTTGGGTGGGAAGGCCACCTTTTCAGAGAGGACAGCTCTGGGGCACTTGGTCTTTTATGCCATGGGTATGGTGGGGCCAAACCTCCTGCATCATCACACACTTGAGACACGCTGAATCAGCGGACCTCAGAAGCAGTTGGAGCCCAAACCCCCACACAGTGTCACGGCTGGGTTTGGGCTCCAGCTTAAGCACAGAACTAATATAAAGGATAGGTATATCTGCAGGATCTTCAAATTCTCCTGTAATGAATATTTGGATCTCATGTGTTACCAACTAAAGTATAACCATGCCATACCTTGGCCTGGGCAGAAGAGTTGAGTTAAAATATTTCTACCCTGCGTTGCTCATTCTCACCCTCATGCCATAGGTTGCTGCTCCCTCAGATGTGTTAATACAATATTTTATCTTTTCAGAAATTTACAGTAAATTAGATCACTAAAAATCTGTATTAAAACCAATCTTTTGGAGAGGAAATAAAGGTATTTGTAGGAAAAATCTTACAACTACATACACCTAAAATGCAAGAAAAGCCCTTCTCCAAACAGCACCAAACACAAAGTATGGCATTTTTTTTGAAGTAAAGACCACTTACGTTGCTAGAATGTGCAAGTCACTTGCCCAATTAAAATAACACAGGCTTTCTTTCAAAATATTCCTGTCACAGACTAGTCACAGAAATGTTTTGCAGATTGTTTATGAAAACTAAAAGTAGAAATTTCTTAGTTTTAATACAAACTGTAGTGATAGTTGTGAAAGGAACTGCTGTTGCTAGTCTTCAATATTGCTGTTTAAATGTCCCACTTACACACTACCCAGGACATCTTTCTCAAGTTTTCAACTTCTGATTTACTGAAGTACACTTCTGTCCTTGCAATTAACTAAGTAACAGGCAAAAACTGAACCACAAACCTTGTACTGACACAGACTCCAAAAATATTTTACCAGCAACAGAATAAATACCAGGAGAATACTGCAAATTATGATTTCAGCACAGGAATACCCTAAGCCTTGCTTGGCATCCTAGGAACCAGAAGCAAGCTTACATTTTGGGGGGAGAGAAAGTTAAAAAAAAAAAAAAAGTAACCCCATGAACTTTTATCAGTTGTTCAAATTATCAAGGTGAACAGTGTGAAGTACTGCAGGGGATAGACATCCCAGATGGACATCCAGAAAAGAGGAAGGCTTAGTGATGCTGAACACAACCATTACCAGCCACTCACGTCCCCGATAAACTGTGGGAAAACAAACCCAACTCAAAACTGATCGCGGGAAAACTCGAATCTCAGCCTTTCTCTCATCCCATAAACTGGACCTTCCTTAGCCAAAGGTGGAAAGTCATGCCTAGCAAGGCAAAGCTTCACGCCCTTCTCTGCTCCTCGCTGCTTGGAGTCCCGTGCCCCAGCAGCACCCCAGCAAATGAGAGGGGTGTCATCCAACACAAGCACGGCTGCCCCCGCCCCCCTCCCCTCTGACTCTGCTCCACGGTGCGGAGCAAAGGCGGCGCGACAGCCAAGCCGCTCTTCCCTCGGCTCCCGGGGCGCGGCGCGGGATGCTCACCCGGCGATTGCGGTCGGCCTCCCGCACCTCCTCCTCCCCGGGGCCTTGGCGGATGAGCGCCTTCAGCACGATGCTGTTGTTGGTGCAGCAGGCTCGGAAGAGGCTGAGCGCCTCGGGGCTGTCGCGCTCGTCCCCGTCCTGGGACCAGGTGTCATCGTCGTCGTCATCCAGCCCCAGCGGTGGGTAGAAGGAGTCGTCCGAGGCGATGCTGCAGGTGTCAGGCAGCTCGGAGAAGTCCTCGTACTCCTCGCAGTCCTCCTCCTCCTCCTCCTCCTCCTCCTCCTCGCCCGGCTCCTCGGCGGCAGCCCCTCCGTGCCCTGCTCGGGGCTGCTCTCCGCCTCGGCGCCGGGCATCTCCTCCGCCGCGCGGCGCGGGGCAGACCCTCTCCCGGCAGCTGGTCCCCATGCCCGACAGCAGCAACCATGTCGGGCCGGGGCCGGAGCGCGGGAGCTCCCCTCCGCCCGAGGGGCGCCCTGCCAGCGGCCAGCGGCTCCGCGGCCTCGGGGCGCTGCCCGGGGGGTGCTCACGGTGCCCCGCAGCCCCCGCCCCGCCGCCGAGCGCTGCCCCGCCGGGAGCCGCCGCTCTTCCCCGCGGCGGGCGAGGGGTTCCGCTGTCCCCGCTCCGCAAGTGTCAGCCCCTCCGCGGGTGGCCCGCAGCAGCCCGGCGGGTCCCCGGGCCGGGGACATGCCGCTGCCTGCGGAGGGGCTTCCTGGGGCCGGTCCGGGCTCGCTCAGCGCCGCCGGCCCGGCCCAGGGAGCTGCGCCGCCCGCGGAGAGCGGGGAGAGTCTGCGGCAGGCAGGGCGGCTCTGGGAGCGCAGGCAGTTGTCAAAGTGCCGGCCGTAATCCGCTCAGCATCGCAGTGAGGAGGTTGGGCTCGGGCGGAGTGGCAGGGGCGCGGTGTCGGGCGGTGTGCGGGGGAGAGGGCGGCTGCCTCCCTGCGGGCGCCGAGCTGCAGCCACAAGGTAGGGGACCGGCACGTCCTGAGCACCTTGGGCTCCTCATCCTCAGTCCAGCGGCGTGCCGCGCTGCTCGGCGGGCTGCGCCGAGAGGTGGCCCGCGGCGAGCCCACCGGCTGAGAGAGGCAGGGAGTGGAACCCGCGGCGTGAGAGGCAGCGGCTTCCGCTGGTCTTTCAGCGTGATCCCAAGAGCCGCGATTGCAGCGCGAAAACTTTTCAGGAATACAGCTAGCCTGTGTGGAATTCTTCTTTCGAAATAAATACTGAAACTAAGGAGAACGATCGCACAGAATTCCCATGCTTTGAAGCAGAGCTTTAAAAGCAAGTAATTAAATCAGCCCTGACAGTTTACCAGCTGTAGAGATGGCAGGCACTTAATTTTTATGGAAGGCATTTGGAGATTAGATTGTGAAGAATAATGCATGTATAAATCGAGTTCCTGCTTTATCACAGTTCCTCTAAAATCTTTTCTCCCTTTCAAATGCCATGGAATAACACTGCCTTCTGACAAGGAAACACTAGGGATCAACCCTTTGGCCAACCATATAGGATATTTTCTTTCTTCAACAGCTCTTTGAAGTGAACCTCATATATCTGACATCCTTCGGCAGGTGAATGTTCAGGGACTGAGTCCCTGTCTGATGGACAGGAGAGAAATAAGCTGGTATTTCTGCAGAAGGTGAGACAGTGTATGATCCATGCTTTTTACATGAAAAGAAGGTCTGAATGAAAAATAAAACGTAACTAAGTAAAGGGGGCTGAATAGTAGGTGTTTACAGTCTTTCAAGAAAATATTGTGTAAACTAGACATGATGGGTGATACAAAGCCCAGCAGCAGCTTCTTGCTGATTCCTAACTGGTGGGGTTATCCCAGAGCCCATCAGGAGGATATCTGTAATCAGAATTAGTATTAAATAGCTCCTGGATTGGCTGCTTCTGCAAAGGAGCTAAACTGGGAAAGAAGGAGATTAAACTATTCTCTCACCTCCAAACACCTCTGAGATCATAGCTGATGTACATTACCAGCTATACTCGTATTAATGCCATCTGTCTTCCATTATTTCCTCTGGTAAAGAAAGGCCCTTACTCCAATACTGCTGTATGTGTCTGTTCCCAAACGAAATGCTTCTGAGTTGGCTTTACCTGCAGCATGACAGCTCCACACGATTCACTTCTTACACTTACTGCCTATCCATTTCTTAAGTATTTGCATTCACAGAGTTAAAGGGCTCCATTCATTTAACTTCTTGTTTCCAGCTCAGTTAGTGTGGCCAATGAACTGCTCAAAAGAATGTTATCTCTTAGAATAGCACTTGTAATTTGGAAGAACTTAATTTTTGCTTGAGACTCTGAAGCTGGCAGGGAGCATTTGAATTGTTCTCAGCCTGAACTCACTGTAAAAGCCAAGAAAGACTTTTGGCTCTAGCAATTTCAAACAGCAGGAAAAAAACCCCAAAATAATTCTAACTATTTTTTTAAAATATATGGAATTTTTAGTAAAGATGCAGGGACCAGCAACTTTGAACAGGAAAAAAAAAACCAAACCCCACCAAAAAAACAACCCTGAAAAAACTTAGTGCTAACTAGAGGGAAACCACACTTATTTCAATACAGGAAAAAAGTTTTGATTCTGAAAAGTCATCTTTTTTTGTGTTCAGAGTTTACCTTACCATCTTATTAATGAATCCGTTTTCTCCCACAGCTGTAGTGGTTCTGTGGGGATCTCAGAGATGAAAACTGGTTTCTCTTACCTGAGCCTGACACTTTCATCTTTTCTCTCAAAGAATAGTGCTATATTGCTTGAGCTTTCAAAGCAAGGTGTCTGGCTGGTACAGAGCAGACACGGTGTTTCCTATTGAACTTTTCACTTTTACAACTGCTATTGAGACTATTTCAAATTATTCAATCTCTGTGCAGCTTGACAATAAGCTGCCACATAAAGGTGCACCTAACTGGACATAAACAGTTACATGACTCCTTAAGATGCTAATGCAACCATTTATCTTGTCACACAGAGGCTCCCACCAAGGCTACTCTGCTTGGGCACGGTTATAGATGTAAAACAGATGATGCCTGGTTTCTTGGTTCTTTCAGTGACACAGCTAGTACGTGACGAGCAGGGTTTCTGTAATTTGTGCTTCTGGGAGTAAATCAAATCAAAAGAATGTGAGGAAAGGCCATACAGTAAGTCTGCAAATGCTTTCATATTATATATGTTAAAAAAAAGCTGTTTTCATGGCATTTGTAGGAGGACAGACTCAACCTTTCATCTAGAAAAAAAACCTACTTAATGTAATTGAAGTTAAATGCTGCTATTTATAAAATTTAGTAATAAAAGCAAAGAAATAAACATTATCATCTCAAAGCAAATACCCCAGAACTATTAGTCATTATTGTAATCTGTATCCCATCAAAATTTATTGCTAGGAATTACCAAGGCAGGAAATTAAAATACCCAGAGCAGATACCACCTGTCCTTATGCAGACAAAGCTTCCCTTGAAGAAATAGATTTTTGGAATGGCTATAGCGTGGGATTGCCCCCATTTTGCCTCATTAAGGCTTGTAAGCCATTCTGTTTATAAATAATTCTGAAATTGAGATTTAATGAGATTCATGTGCAGTAGGAAAGATAATAGTAAGATAAATAGCAAGACTCAATGACTGTTATGTGTCCTTCTCACATTCAACAATTTAACCTAAGGAAAAAATTCACAACAGACTGAAAATTATTGCCAGTATTCTTAAAAAAAATGACATCTAATCAGAATAAAATCATGGTTTCCAAAATAAAATAAAATATGTTCAGTTTTGGTTGTTTACATTGTTTAAGGTGTCTGAATAACAAGAAGCCTGTTTACATTTTATTTTTACCCATCTGACATCTATGCACTCACTTTTGAAATTCTGAGCATCCTTCTCTCTTTCTTAGTTTATCTGCCTGTAAAAATCTACCAGACATGAATCTGAGACTGAGTTAGCATTTGTTGGTAAGGCATTTAGGCTGCTTAGGTACCTTCCTGGTGTATTCCCACAAACTGGCAACTTAAGCAGTTTCAGTGCTTCAAGGGTTTTACAAACTCTTGCTTGCACATCAGGCAGGTTTTTCTGCAGCCATTTGGCTCCTCATCCATTGCTTTGTAGGTATGTGCTGGGAGCAGGTGAACGGATGGAGCAGCATATCCTTGCCTGGCAGTACCTGCAGTGGTAGCAATACCAGAGTATTAAACCTGAGAGCCACCTCACTTCCTTAGTTCCTCTCTCTATTGAACGCGTTGTAAAAACTATTTTCAAGATGCACAGAAGCTGTTGCTGTGGATGCTGGAACCTCTCTTTCATGGCACTTCCACCAGCACCACCAAAGGAAATGTTCAGATCACAAGGAAACCTCTCTCGAGCAATCTGTCTATCTTTATATACGGGAGAGGAGCAGAAACCTCCTAAAGACCAGGGTGGGGAGTGGGTTTTTTGGCGTGACGCAAGTCAGCATCACCCCAGCGCTAACCTGGTCCATGCCAAGGGTCACGTTTTCCATGAAGGAAAATGTGGACACTGAGGGAAACAACGTTCTAAAAGAGATGGGGTATTGCATTTAACTGACAGCATCTTTTGGATCTCTGGAGATAGACTTTCAGCATTACTGCCTGCAAGTCTTGCACTGATCCTCAAGACAGACTGGTTGCAGCTTCAAAAACTGGCTGCTTGAAGTTAGTCTCAAGACAATATTTAGGCACGTATATAAGCAAACTGGTTTCTGGAGTTGCTGAGTTCTTGGCAGGGCTAGCAGACTAATAAATCCAACCCCATGTTTATTATGCCAAATAATGTACTTTTGATTTGGACGATCAGGCTAGCTGCTGTGAGGCATCAAAGTGCAATTAACCTAGTCAAAAAACATCAGGTGGTGTACCACTGGCAAGGGACTTGTAAAGAAGGCATTCAAGGTAAAGAGTTAATTTGAAGAAATGACTGAGGAAACATTTCCTCTCAATTACAGAGAGACAAGGAGAGAGAGTTTGCTTTCATATTTACTGTATTAGTGGGGATGGAGGGGTTGGGTGGGGAGAGATTCAGCAGAGTCTTGATAGGACTGTCCAACTTTAAAAGTTCTTTGGAAGGAGCAGGGTTGGAGCCTCAGTTTTTCTAAGACCTTGATGTGAAATCCTGCTTGATCTGAAAAGTAACATCTGCTAAGGAGCTATGGGTGGAAGTTGCAATATGCTTCCTAGAAACCAAAGGCTTGAGCTGAATGATGAGAGCAGAGCCTGAGAATAAGAAATATTAGCAATCATGTTGTTAAATGTTAGTGCTTTCTCATTTGCTGGTATTTTCCAGCTCAGTCAGATTAAATGTTGTTTAAAGCATCTGTAATACCAGCCCATTGGTATTTCTGTGCAGTTAGTACAATGAAGGGACATAAGTATAAAATTGTAATACTAATTAATTTAATTTCATTTACTAGCTGTGACTGAAAATAATTGATGTTCTGCTTTTAATATGAACTTGTATTTTGTTTCTACTGAAATCCAAAGCATGGACCTTTCCAGAAAAAGTATACTTCCTCAAGGCACTGGCTTGTATCTAGCTGATCTTGGCTTAGCTTGTAGTCAAACCTTGCAAGCTCCGCCAGTGCTGAGCTCCCTGAGGACAGCGGTGGTTGGTAGCAGGTAGGTCTCTCAAGGTAAATTGTGCTAGTTCTGATCAGGTAGGGCAGTTCCCTGATAGCAAGGAGCATGTGGAAGATGTGCACCTACCACCTAAGCACTAGTCGGTGGGGCTCAGCTTCATTGGAGGAAGTCTGGAAGTTTCCTAACTCTTTTTGAATTATTTCCTCAAGACTGTAAGGAACAACAGTTGTAGCATTAGTAAGGCACATCAAATATACTAATAGTCTGCTTTCATGTGTGGTTTGATATTTTTGAACATGGTAGGTAAAAGACTGACAATGGAGGAGCCAGTGCAAGTGCAGAGGGAAAGAGATGGATGGTGTTCAAGGTCCCAGAGAGATGCTCTGTTCAAATATATGCTACTGTAGAATATTTTGATGGTGAAGATCCTTGAGGCTTTTCAATAATTCTTGAACATGGAACTTTTGTTTTCATATTTCTCCTAATTTCTGCCTTAGGGGATTTCTTGGGAGAAAACTGTTGAAAATTTGTTATTGTCCAGATGTTGCCTTATTAAAATACTGAGAAAACCCAGAACTTTGCATAAAATCTTTGTCTGGGAGTCTGCTGTCTCTGAAGAGTGGATTATAAAAATCATCTCTTCAAAATACTTCCTTTTTCTTTTTATTTTGCATATTATTTTTTGAAATGCTACACAACCACACAATAATGTGGAAACAATTCTATCTTGAAAGGTCAATGAATTTCTTTTTCATTGGATAAAGGTTAACAAAGATTGAGAGCAGGAGAGAAAAATGTTTTTCAAATGATAAGATTAATTTTCTTTTTCTGTATTTTGATATCTTTTACCAAAATACCACAATACTAGAAATTAATACATGTATAAAAATTATTAGGGAAAATAATCCCATATATATTCCATTACTAGATTATAATTATTAGATCATTGAGGTGTGTGGGGTGATGGAATTAGAGTGCATGTGAATTCATTTGTGACCGGTTATCTTATTTTTGCACTCCATTGTAGCAGAAGACTCCCCACACACATGTATGAAAATGTGTCACTCAGTTGGGTATCTCGAATAAATAAGTAATGTTTATACCAAAATTGTTTGTTCCTCTCTAAAGGAATTACTTTCCACATACAGTGGATAGCCATGCATTTGCTTCACATTTTCCTAAAGTTCTTCCTCTTCCTTTATTGTGAAATTATGTGACCAAAAATAGGCTGGTTTGATGCTGGTATGAATAAGCCTGCTGATACCATTCCATATGGAGAAAGTGTGTGTCATGTCTACTCTGACACTTCTGATCAGTTCACTCCTCTTCTACAGATTTCCTGCATGACTGTGGGAGCTTTGAACCTTTCCTTCCCTGAGGTTTTGCTCCTGAATGACAATAATGGTACATCTCTCTACTCCTGGGATATTTGACACCTAAGGACATTACCATTTGATAGAGGTTCTGATGGTATTTGACTTCAAGTCATGGAAGCACCCTAGGTACATGTCCATCTATCCTTACTGTTGCCCCACATCAGCAAATAGTAAAGAAGTCAGTGATAAATTCATTCTAATTTTAATCTTTCTGACAAACCCTAGAGAAAGCCTTAATATGTGACCTAGTTTCTATTTCTGAAATATTATGGTTTTAATCCTCTTTCTGTTTCAGTTTTGTCTAATTCAAACTGGGGGTTGGACATGCTATCTAATGCAATCCAGTACTGGAGAAATATTGATATAAAAGCAGAAACAGAAACAATTTCACAGAGTAAAGAAATAAAAGGGGAAATCTAGAAGTTGCTGTCATAATTTATTATTATATACCACCCTCCTGTGAGAATTTGGAGTGCTTTAGAATATAACTTGCACTGAATGACGTTTCAGCCAAATATCTCACCTCATGCTGAAAAGGTGAATGTCATAACCATTTTATAGATGCTGAAATTGTATTGCAGACTTCTCAAATCCAGCAAAGCATTGTACAATATAATGTCAAACATACAGATGTCTTATTTTGGCATTACTCAAATGCTTTAAATGACTCATGGTTTAAATGGCTTATCCATGCCTATATAATCAGGTAAATGAGGAATGGGATATGGTTTCTCACTGGAACCACTAGAGAAATCCATCTGAATACATGTGGTGTAGCTCCATCAAGGGCTACAAGAGGCAATCTTGAAACTAGTTCTCTTTTCAGAACATAATGAATGCTGGCCAGAAAATTATAAGTAGCACTTAAGGACAAACACAGTTAATATATTCAGCATACTGGATTTTTCTCCACATATTTCTTCTACACTCTTAAATATAAACCAGGACGCTGAGACACAAAGTGGTCTCCAGCAAGGCCATGTGGATGCAAGTCCACTTTGTTGCTTTAGTACAGCATTTCAGAGTTTGTATTTGTTTCTCCATACAGTATCAAAATAATTAGACCCTATATTTGGAAATGTGATTCCTTGTATGTGCAATGAATCATGCTCAGAGGATTTCTAGTTTTTTCTCTCCCACCTCTTGCTGAAATAATTGGTCTTTCTGGTGTCAACTGGTGTTTACCAGAATATGCAATCATATGAACAACCAAAGGCTTGTATTGAAAGAAAAATATGCTTACATATTCAAGAAAGGCCTTGTGCACGTATTTAAGCGATTTAAAGAATTAGTGCCCTCATAAGATGTGTATGGTTCGAAAACATTTCAGAAACTCACAGAATAATTGTGGGGCTATTATTGTTTTCATATTGTGTGCATTATCTATTAGGTTTCCTTGTCTTTAAGGGGATCATACTCATTTACATCTTTGCAGAAATGCAATGTTCTTCAAGGAGATTATTATTTTCCTGAAATCATTTAAATTGCCGTACTGGCAGGTTAAAATAAACAGATGCTTTTCTCAGTGGTTCTCTTGTTTCTCAGTGTTTTCATAATGCGATTTTCACAAATCACAAACATCATGGGACTCATCCTAGGAGATGTTCAAGTGAAAGCAGATTATCTGTAAAATATTCCTCTTTAGAAAGCATACCTCCCACGTGATCATTATTTAAGCAATTTTAAATATCCTACTCACTCTGTTTCATCCCTTTTTATCAGAATTCTTACGTTTAAGAAAATATATTTCCATTCATTTGCTACAGAAGGAGTTAGGGGAGTAATTCAGTAGATAACACTTATTAGACTTTTGTGGTAAATTCTATGCAGTTCTATTGGTTTCAATTCTGTTACTATCTATACTCCTCTGTATGGATATAGTGTATTAAGCTGAAGAGCTGTACCCGTTCAAAGCATGTTATGCCATAGAAGGCAAGTACGGAGGGTCCTTCTGAACCCCTTTACAGTGCTAGTTAACAGGTAATACCAAGTGGAGAAGGCAATGTCTCCTTCCTGCACTGTTCCCATTGCCTGTATTTTCTTTACAACTCTAAATGAAGTATATTACTGATTCAGTAAAGGAAATAGATGTTTCCGTGTGGTTGTATTTTCTTTGGAAACATCCTATGAGTCTAGTGTGATTTCCTTTGGATTGTTTCATGCATATCCAGCAAGAAGAAAGTCCTTTAACTTCCTCTGTAAGAAGGGTAGCATCAAGGGATAATGTTTCCATAGCCAAACTGCTTCAGAAGCAGCAATTAATAATCAGAAGACACTGAGATAGGTAAATATTGTTATCTCTGCTTTTCAGTTGGTGAAACTGAAATAAAGATATCAAGGTCAATGTCTTCCAATTTAAAATCTGTGCCTGGACTTCGATAGCTAAATTAATGACATGAATTGCAAACTTTTGAAACCTACGAAGTCAAAAGGACTGCACATTTTCAGGAATTCTGAAGTCTGAACACTTATATATGTGCCAGAATTGTTGTAACCAAATTAAACGTTCTTGCTTTAGTCATTAGGACAGTGTTAGATCATGGTCAAAGATATCTTGAATATATTATGTTTTAGAGTTTTGTCTTATGTTCAGCAGTAGATACCTGCATTTGCATTAGCCCCCTTTGTTTATTTGCTCTTATGTAGTACCAAGATCTTAGGAGGAAATTTTCCTTAAATATCTTGGTTGCTCTTAAAGTTAAGTTGTATTTAGATCTCTATGTTTTCTGTCACTACAATCTATTTCACATTGATGAAGGAACTTGCACACTAAGTGAAGGAAAATGTATCATCTACTCTGTGGGTGGTTGTGGAAGAGACAAAAATAGGCACTTTCCTGATGAAGAAAGAAGAGGGAAGAAAGAGCATCTTCCTTTCCCAGAGGACAGTAGTAGGGAAGGGACAGGGCAAGATGAGGCAGATCTCTATAAGAGGGTTTGCACGCAATTCTTCTCCGCATCCACACAGTCCTGTTTGAAGGGGATGCCAGGTGTGGTGGCAAGTGGTGATGTAGAGCATGAGCTGTATGGGGTGTTTTCCTTGCATATGAGTAATTTGTTAATGAAGTGCTGACCAGATGGAACCCCAATTGCATTGAACTAATGGATGGATTTTGTAGGACTCTTAAAAACTAGGGGGAAAAGGGGTAGTGAACTGTAAAACTTGAATGTTTTGGACTGATTGGCCCTTTTAGGTATCTCCCTCACATTAAGTCATGTGGCCAAAGCAGAATTTTTTCCCTTTTCAGTAGACATGGCACAGAAAATGCAGGTATGCTGTATGTATGTATGTATGTATGTAACAGTAATCAGTGGTGGAAGAAGACAGGTGCTTTCTTTATCTTAGCACATGATCTGACTCCCCTTCACGCTGTATATTTCCTTTTCTGGCAGAGGAGTTAAGGACTCAAGTCAGGTATCTCCTTTTTCAGGAGATGCCACTGCCTGAAGGTGGCATGTCCTGCCTGGAGGTAGCATGTCCTGCCTGGAGGCACTGATCATGTTCTGCCCCACACGTGGCAAATCGATAAGAGAAAACACAAGCTGTGGGCTGCTGCTGAGACAGATGATAACTCTCCCATCAGAAGCCTGGAAACAGTATTTTGGCAGTCTGGGAAAGGTACACACTCTGCCTTAATTATGAACACAGTTAGTTATATTGCTCGTGAAAGTTTCATTATACCAACTAGCATATTAGCATTACAAGCAACATAATGAAGCATAATTGGTACAAGGGTTCAGCATGAACTAATTGATCTGGAAAAAATGTCATTTCAGAATACAAACAAGAAAAATAAACCTTGACACTCCTCAGAAATTTACAAGAGGAATTTTATTTACAAAATAGCAAGAGAGAATTGAGAACTTGCTAACAAGCTGATTTAAGTTTTTTGTTGATTGGTTTATAAAAATGGCATCTTGTTCATCACCTAGCAATGAGATTTACCAGCAGGGACCTCTATATTGAGCTGTGTTTGATTAGAAACTGCTGAAAATGTTGTTTTGGGAATAAGAGGATACATGTTTAAAAAAGACTCTTGCTAATTTTTGTTGTAAAATTATTTATTATTCTAATAAGGTTACTGAGAGAGGAAAAGCCATTCTAGCTATAACAAAACTGTCAGCCCAGCTGTAAGATTTTGCTTTGTGCTATGCTGTATGGCGTGCACTAAAGTTAAACTGCAATAGATAAGTTTTTGCCGATCAGATATAGTGACATGACATTCAGTTTAAAAATCCTTCTGCTGCACCTCTTTTCTGTTGTCAGCTAAATTAAAAATACCTCTGGAACTATGATACCTATAAACCTTTCTGTGTGCTAGAACCAAAAGCAGCTCCTGGCTTTCAGTAAAAAAAAAGGGGGCAGCTCCTGGGTTTCAGTAAAAAAAAAGGGGGGGTTTAGCTGATAGTTGTGAAAGATAATGAAATGCCTTTTTAAGAACTAAGAAATGTTGTAATTTAAATGAGAAACTGCTACAGCAATTTTTAAGACATTCAATTGTTTTTATGTGTACAAAGAACCACATCTTTTCTGTGGAGACAATCCTTTACTGATACCACAGGGACAGCTTCTGTAGCAAGATACAATAGTGTAAAATGGGCAGAGTCTTTGATAATGGCTGGGGGTTGGCCTGAGTGAGGGGGAGGGACCACGAGGAGTAAAACACATGCACGGCAGGGGGGGCAGGGGGGTAGGGAGAGACACTACCGGGCTGGTCTATGAGCATCCTCCTTCTCTCCAGGAGTGACAGCAGTAGATGTCAGAGATTCAGGGTTCTTTCTAGTAGCATCCTCTGTGCTCTTCACCCCAGTTTGTTTATCTCTGCCTAGTAAATCCCTTGGCAGGTAAAACAAATCTATTAATAACAATTTAAACCACTTCAGCACTACAAGAAACACAGAGCTGAGGCCTGTGAGAGCCAAGTTCAATTCACACATAATTTCCCCATTTAAATGTTTTAGAGTGAGTCATTTTAGGATGTGTGTGCCGAGTGCACTGGCACCAGTGCTGCAAGAGGTAGTGTTTCTCTTTCTGTCTGGTGGTGTGTCAGCTCAGCGCAGATGGTGCAAATCCCCAGCAGTGAATCACCAGGTTTCATGTAACGGGTGTGTTTGCTTCCTCCAGGGATGAAGGAAGAGCAGGTGGGATGGTCTCCCGAGCAAGGAGACCTCCTCAGCCCAGCACTGCAGCTCAAAACATACCAGGCAGGGGCTATCGGCACTGTACACCTGGACTGTCAGCAGGGATTTGAGGGAAAATTAATTTTAACCTTTCATTAAGCCAATAGATATGTGCTGTATAAATTACATTTAGATATTACATCAGCATTTGAGCTAATTACAAATGTGGAGCAGGAGCACATCTCTCTGGTAGTAGACCCCTGGTCTGGTTGGGAAGCAAGGTATGGTGCCAACAGAGATTCCTCATTCCTCCTGGAGATCATGAGGATCTCCATTATCTTCTGCATGTCAATACTGACAATGAGCCCAGGCTAGAGACTCTGAAATAGGGATTACCCCCCAGGTCCACATGGCCAGGGCAGCTGCTGACTTAATTGGAGGGTTACAGTGGAAGTTTTAGCAAAGTCTGATGTTGAAAGACACATTAAGGTGCTTGGAAATGCTTTGAGATCCACTGGGAGTAGCTTTTGAGAACAACATACATACTGTCGGGAAAACACACTGTGAATAATTGGAATAGGCCGTGGTCCTGAGCAACCGTCTTGGTTTCCAACAGTCTCATGATGTTCCCGTTTTTTGCTGAAAGTCAGAGCTCTTGAAATCATCTGGTTATCTGTGAATCCCATTTCTAAACCAGAAAGATGAGTAAAAGTAATAGTAAGTCTGCTATTTTGCATGCCTGATAATTTTGAAGATAATCTGTTGATTTATGTTGCCACGTACAGGGATCTTTGAAAGTTTCGGTGTAGTGCTTCTTGAAATCTGTTAATCCACTGTCATACAGTCTTAAAAAATGATGCAGAAACTGGGAGCAGTCCTCAAATTCATCACCTATCTGAGCCAATTCCTCTGCAATCTGGGATACAGATCCCACTTTCCAGATGCTTACTGACAGTTACAGTGCAATGGTACTTCAATGACTTCACGTTTTAGCTATTAATTAGTAAAAACTCTGCCTAATTTGAAATTTTTGCAGTTAGGAATCAATATTTTGGAAGTACACCTGACTGACAGCTCCAGTGAGGAACACATATTTACATGTTAGTGGTACAACAGGCACTCAGTCCCTCACTGTATCACCCCATTATTCTGCTACATAGGCAGAATAATCTTTCAGAAATAACAGGAAATCCAGCCCATAACTCAAGAAGTTCTTGGGTACTTTTCTGCATCTACTTTTAATTCTATTTGCTGTATTAGAATCTCTTCATATGTTATGTTTTAAGGACATAACAAAATGATTTCATACGAGCAGCCTTTCATTACTGGACAACAGGTTTTACTAGCTGTAGATCCTGCTCTGGACTGTAAGAGAGAAGTTTCTGTACTTCATGATCAATATCCATCTTTCCTTGACTGAGGTTCAGCCTCTTGGGTCCTGATGTAATTAAGTCAGCTTAACACTTTCCCATTATAAGGAACCCTGTTCTGTTACTTAAAAGTTCATCAAGTTTTAAATGCTTGTGCAAAATTGCTGAGATTTTAGGAAGACTGCTTCCATGAGTTTGTTGGGGTTTTTTTTACCCTAATTTGATGTACTACATTCAAGAAGGGAAAAAAAAAAGAGAACAATTGTGCTGTTCTGGAACGTTAAAAAAACTCTGCTTTTATTTTTAAAGTGGACTTTCTGTAAATATCATGATTAATGCTTTTTTTCCAGCAGTGTCATTTTTCAGCCCTTTGAACCAAGCTGACTAGTGATCACTAGCTGTGTGTTTCTGATTTTCAGAGGGCCTTGATTCCTTCTTTTCAAAGTCCTCTATCCTTTTTTCAAAAATACTAATAATTTACTACTGCAGCTGAAACATACCTATGCTGTAGAGAGAGAGAGTATCCTGGGAAATTCTTAAGAGAAATAGAAGGTAGATAGGCACATGTGTTAGGTATATAAATGCATTTAAATTGTTTGCTAAGAACTGGCAAAATTCAGGTCCTAAGCACCTCCAGTGATATGCTCTAAATTAGTGGAAACTCACAACTCTGTGCTTCATTTCCTTCAAAAAAGCTTTTTTTAAATTTTTTTTCACAGTGTACCATTCTCTTATAAAAGTCAGATTTTTCCCACCATTCCTTTTTTATCCTTTTTTTAACCAGGAAATATGAAAGCTAAAGAGAGATGGGAAGTAAAACAGTTTCTGGACTAACTTAAAAAAATCTGAATTTCTGCCTGATCGCCTTCACTTTCAGCAAATTTCTGTTTTTACACTCCCCCTTTCAAAAATGTAGCTCAAAACGGTTTTTTTTAACCATGATTCATCAAGTGCTTGGCATTCTGCTGCAGCCCCTAATGAGGCAGTGACATCTTATTGTTTTTCCTACCTGTGCTGTGTGCAGCACAGATGGGGCACCGTCGGGGCTCAGCTACTGTGGGACAGGCTAAGTAGGCTCTTATCCTCTGTGCAAAGCAGCTTCTTGGAGAGGAGGCAACGCAAGCACCACGCCTGCCATTATGTTACACAAGAATTTCTGAGACATCTGTGGTTTATGTAACAGTACCCAGCATCGAGGCAGCATTTCTCATCAGTAGATATTAAAATGCTCTTAAAAAAAAAAAAAAAAGAGGTCAGAGTTATCACCCTCAATTTAAATATTCTGTGTCGGACTTTGAAGAAAGAGCATTTTTCTCATGGTCAGGGCGGTGGTAAAAGACAAGACAGCTTGTGCAAAGATTTAAAACACTTGAGCAATGTGCCTGAGTAAGCAAGGCTTATCTATTTAGTACTTAAGACCTGTGGCTGAATCCAAAACATGCCTGAATCACCTCTGTGTAGGCTTGCGGTCATAAAATTAAATGCTACTAATCACCTATTTGTCTCTGATGTGTTATATTTTGGGCTGCAGAACTAGCAGTCCCTATAGCTTGATTTGTTTAACACTTTTTGTACTAAGACCTTGTATTTAGATGCATGTAGTTTATGTGTGTGTGCACAGCTGTGCAGGTTAGGATTTTCAAAGCTGTCTCAACAGCTTTATCTTTAAAGACAGATGATCTTTAAAAATCTTTTAGAAAAAGTACTTCTGCAAAAACATATCAGCACAAATTGAAGTTTGGGGAAAAAATGTGCTTAAGTATATCAAGGAGGAGTCTCAGTGTCCCCTGGCACTGGGCATAGGCTTTAAAATTCCCATTGTTATTTCATGCCCCATTACCACAAGCCCTCTGCTTTGGTCCTGTCCCTGTAAAATGAAACAACAGCACTCTTTTTTTTTTGTAGTTCTTCTGTGTTTTGCCTGCAAGCTCTCGAGACCAGAGTCTCTGTCTTAAACATACTGTCTGGCTTGTCTGGACCCGAGTGTTATTTCAAAAACTTGCTGTAGCTTCACTGAAAGAAATTTATAGTAATATAATATTATTATAGGCTCTTTGATCAGCATTTTACAACATAATGAAATAAAAATATGTTTAGGAATAGGAGTGTATCTTGTAGGAATGATCATTTGTTTGACCTTAATCTGTCATTGGCAAAGCTTTCAGGCTGCACTGTATTAGCAGATGGATAATGGGCTCCAGCTGAAATTACTTGCACAGTTAAGTAGTTTATTTTCTCATTTTCCTACAGTGAGAGTCTCTAAGAACAGAGCTGGCATATAAGCACTTACATACGTTCATGCATAAACATGTTTGCCTCATTGTTTGCACTGTTTGAGTGAGAAGCTGAGGCGCTGCCATCTCTTCTCCAGTGCTTTGCGCAAGAAACAAAAGCTGGAGCCAGGTCATCATTGTTGCTTTCCTTGGGGAGAGTGGGGAGCCTGGCACAAAAGTGCAGCACCTCAATTGGGACCCATTCCAAAGGACATGGGGAGGGAGGTTTTCCACAGACTTCACTGGATTTTGGATCGTCTTCAGGGTTTTTATCTTAGAATAGCTTGCAAAGCTTCTCTGTATTGAGCTTTTCAGTGATGTCTTTGTGCTGTGTAGAGAGAAAGTAATTAAAAGAGAAAATTTACCATAGCAGTAAACAAAATTTAAAAAAATCACAAGATTCAGAGGAAATAGGATTCAGGGGATAAAACTGGAGAAAACAATAGAATGATCACTCATTTTGCATGCATACAATCTTATTGCCTATAACTTTTGTTAACATGTTAGGGAGAGCTCTTGTGAAGATTTTTGTTAAAGTGTAAGCAACATGAGAAACAAAAATTATCAATTTGCTACTAATTACACAGCTTTTGATGATTTTGACATCTCTAGAAAGAAATTCCTTGCACCACAACGGGATCAAATTTGTAGTTTTTGCCAAGATGACTACTCCCCTAAATGCTTCAAATATTATTAGAGCAGAATTAAGTGAAGTGCAATTCCTGTCTGTGGACCAAAAATAGTCTCTCATTTGAACACAAAGATGTAGAGAGTTATTGATTATAAGTCAAAACAATGTAAGAAAATTGTGCACAAAGAAAGGGGTGCATCCAAGGGTTTTGTTCAGGAATAATGCATTTATTTATTCAGGAATGACATTAAGAAATTTCCATCTTATGAATAATAATATACATGCTCAGTAAAGTAGTTACAGAAATGTTATTGTTTTCATATGGTAGAAAATTGTCATTTGAAGCTGGCTTCTTTCCTAGCATATAAACCTGATATAATGTTACCAATGACATGGGGTCATTTTAATGAAACTTAATTGAAAGAAATTGAAAGGCAGGTTGGATTTGGAACTCCCATCTCAATTATATTCATTCTGCTTATATTAACCAGAGACAAAAGAAATTGTCTAAACTATACTTTATTTCTAACAGAATCATGGGTAAATGACTTTCAAAGAAAATTGAAAGCAAAAAGAAGAGCAGTTCCCCTGCTTAGAGTTGTAGAAACTGAACAGAAAAGGATTCTTTTTTACTTTTTTTTTGAAAATAAGGAAAAGTTTTAGCAACTAGTATCACAGATTTTGGAGGTCAGATGGGGGTTTAGTGATATTCTAGCAAATCCCTAGTGTGGTTAATTGCAGCAGCAGTATGGTCAGATATCCAGTTGTCAATTTAGAGGCAAGTAAAGATTTCTGGGAATAACTAAGTCCTGTGGAGGTAGAGTAGAAAGAAGTAAGATACAACATTAAGACACAAAGAAATAAAATGAACACTGAGTAAAAAAAGTATTGGGTCAGGAGCCACAGATATTTCAAAAAGAGGCACAAAGCTTTGATCAGTTTGGCACACCTAAAAGAGTTGCTACCCCTCATGTGGCGAAGCCTGCAAATGTAGCAGCCTGCAGTCTTGCTTGTCCTGTGGCTTGCCCACACCTTTGCCAGTCAGAACCAGGAGGTGCAGGGCTGAATTACTCCAGCCCTGAAACAGCATGGTGCTGTGTGTGACCTAGTGAAATCTGCTAAATTGGATCTGGGAGTCAAGGCTAGAGCAGGAATTTAAAAACTTGGGAATTTGCTTTGAGGTTCAACTTTCTCTGCTTGTAAATACACATGTTTTAGTGAGGGCAGGGCATCTCTGGCATTTCTGCTACTGCCACACAGCACACACAAATCAGCTCCAATGACAGGTGTGGAAAAACTTTCTAGATTGCTTGTGGCTACACATGATTGATAATAGAGCAGAGGCAGATGGGATACTTTTTATTTAACTTAAGGGAAGCAAACAGCATAGGCTATGTCAGCATTACATATACACTGTGATAGGAGCAGGTCTGCTACCTAAATGCTGGTGAGCTCTGTAAATTCATGTTGCATGAAGCTTAGCATGACATGTAGGCACAGGGCCCACAGCATACCTGTACCCTTCTGACACAGCTGCTGGGAGGGAGGTGGGATGCCCTGTATCCACAAGGGCACCTTGTGACAGTTGTATGGGCTCCAGCTGCAGTCAGTGAAGTCTTGTAGAGGAAGTCAGTGGAGAATGTGTGACTGCTTTCCACCAACAGTATTAGATGGATCCTACACCTGGCCCAGATATAGGTACTGCACCCAAAATTAAGGAGCAAAACCTACCTTGTTAGCAGTTGGCTTGAATATTACAGCTCTGCTGATGCTGCAGACCTCAATGGCACAAAAGAAGAATAATTACATATTTCTTGCACAAGTTATTTGGACACTGCTGTTCGGCTGAACCATTCAGGATTTGTATAAGGGTGAGGAGAAAAAGTGCTACAGGTTATACATGGGAACTGTGAGTTCCCATAAGGAATAAGGAAGAAAAAGTAAGACTGGTGTAACTAGATATTCCCTGTACAGGCACATGGAATTTAATTTTTTTTAAAAGGTAATTTTTTTAATCTTCTAGCAATCTTGTAGTGTGAAATCTGTTGTTCCAGTGTAAACAGTTATATTCTTAGTTCAGTTGCTGAATCAGGTGTGAAATAATGAAGTTTATTTGTTTTAGGCTAAAATGTGGGAATGACAAAATTACTTGTAAGAAGTATATGAAACTGCATTTTTGTTGGACTTAAAATTTATAGGCAGCATTTTTTCTAGTTCCAAAGAGTCCCTGGACTTTGCATAAATCAGCAAGCGCTGGCATTTTCTTAATGTCACTAACAACATTTTGGCCAAGAGGGTCTTAGCTGACTTGGTTCACTACAGAATTGCACATGGCATATCCTGAGGGGAATCACTGCATTACTGTATTTGTTTACATTACTCTTTAAGCTGTCATCCCCAGCAAGTGTAATTGGCTGCCCTGTGAAACAAGACCTTTCATTACCATCTTTCCTAATGTTTAATCAAAGAATAATTCTCTGGGATGTTTGTTATATATGGAGTATATATACCAAATATTTCCTTTTCAGTGAGGTATATAAAGTTACCATTGTCAAATACTGAATGATAAAAGACAGAGTTTACCCAAATGCACTGTATGGGGGCAAAAACTGAAGAAAATTGACATAGATCTGATGCAATGTTGTTGAGGTTACTATATGACAAATCTAGTGAAGAACGTATTATTCCAGGCCCTTACAGAATTATACGAGCCAATGGGCCAGCTAAAAAAGTTAAAATCTCTTTCCAGGAGAAAGAAGGTCACAACAAGTATTGGATAACAATTGTGCTGTGACTCAAGTGATGGTGATGGATAAAGCCAAGGTTAATGTAACCTAGCTGAACCCACATCTACTGATGTATACTGGAGGGGGGTCTGGTAACACTGCTACCCACCATATGCACTCTGGAGAAGAAGCAGAGTGTGCTTACTGTAACAGTTGTACATCTTTATCACAGCACCCAGACAGGTTGAGTGCTTCTATGTCAGTATTCAGTGCTTTTGGGATAGAAAGACAGCAAAAAGTGCTCCCACAGAGTGAGAGGAAAATATCTCAAAATATCTAAATTGCTTATGAATCAGATTAGGACTTGTGGGCATAGACCACTTCAGGAGTATTGTGAACCTGTACCCAGGTATCTGTCCTCCTACCAGCAGGGCAGTTAAGGCACAACTCTCAATGTGAGCAGCATTTTAGGACAGTGACAGGATTTTAAATACTCCACCTTAATTATTTTCTTCCAATGAATGTGTATTGACCTCTTTCTTCTGAAAAGGTCAGTCTCTACCTGACTGGAGGGGTTTGCTGTTACACAATGTGTGGTGTCTTTTGGCACACTGTAATTCTAAGGTTTTGACATCTTGTTTCTTCCCTGCACAGGCTGCTTTAAGGTGAGTCTGTGTTAGTCCTGATATCCCATTGGTCTCAGAGTAGTGTCATTAGAGGGCTCAACATAATAAAATGCACTAAGAGCCAAGACATGTAAAAAACTAAGTATCTGACATCTGTGTAAGGCTTCAATGCATAGGATCTGTGCTTTCCATGCTCCATAGATGTTAATTATTTGTCTGGCAAAAATATCATCTCAAATGGCATGTTCCCCAGGATGTTAAAATGCTCTCCTTTTCAATAGGGTTACTGATTCCTTTTACCATTTTGAAAAGTTACATCGGTTTTCACTGGAAAATAAGGCAGTAATAGAGGTGACAGAACAGCTCATTAGTCCAGGGACTGTGACCCATGACTCAGCTTCCATAGGCAGAGAAAGTGGAAGAGGCAGTAAAAATTGAGGAGGTGGGTCAGAGGAAATGGAAAGGCATTTCTTTTGAAATCCAGGTGGTAACCCAATTCTTCATGTAAGAGTTGTGTGATTTATAAAAGACACAGCCTTACAGAATTTTTTGGCAAACAAGTAACAGGGATGTTTTTTGAGTTCTGCTTTTGATTGATTGTTGGGTTTTTTTCTTTATCATTTAATCAAAAAGAAAGTTGTTGCAGAACAAATAAGCAAACCATGACTTTTATTAGGCTGACACCAATGCAAAGAAAGAGGGCAAGTTTGTGTTTAGATGCTGATACAGACAGGTTGGATCAGTGGAGAGGTCAGTACAGCACTTGTTGGTCTTTCTTTAAAATGCTTTTCCCTTCTTGTCTAAACCTAGTCGCCTGATTTTTCTCTTTAACTGTTCAACAAATGTACAGCAGTTGAAAAACGTTGGAGGAAAGGCAAGTCTTCCCATAACTTGAACTATTCATCTGCAGTAGTAGACCTTATGGCATAAGGAGGTGAAGCCTGGTGGATAGCACTTGGTACGAAGAGGAGAAATTTGCCTTGAATTGTGCTCCAAATAAAAGTAATGCAGTCTCTGGAATGCTGGTGTAACATGGTCTTTCCCCTAATTAGCTACTTAGATTAAAAAAAAACCCTAAACTATTCTAGAGCATGCACAATTTAAACATGCTTCAGGAGTATTAAAAAACTGTATGTTAATTAGTAGTCTAGGTACACACAGAATTTTTTCCACAGAATCATTTAGGTTGGAAGAGAGCTCTAAGATTAAGTCCAACTGTTAACCCAGCACTTCAAAGTCCACCACTAAAACATGTCTCCAAGCACCACATTTACACATTTTTTGGACATTTCCAGGGATGGTGATTTAAGCACTACCCTGGGCAGCCTGTTGCAATGCCGACCACCCTATCTGTGAATACATTTTTTCCTAATGTCCAATCTAAACCTCCCCTGGTGCAACTTGAGGCCATTTCTTCTTATCCTGTCACTTGTTACTTGGGAGAAGAGGCTGCCTCCCATCTGGCTACAACCTCCTTTCAGGCAGTTGTAGAGAATGATAAGGTTTCTTCTTACTTCTAGACTAAACAACCCCAGCTCCCTCAGCTGCTCCTTGTGAAACTTGTGCTCTAGTCCCTAGTTCCAGCCAAAAAGAGGTAAGTGACTCATGGTCCCACTACCTGCTCCTTTTTCTGAATCCTCCGGCATTTGTGCTCCTTTGCTATGAGTGTCCTGCCTTGAGTAGCAGAGGAAGAGCTTAGCCTCAGCATTCTCATGTCCTTCATGCCCTCTCAGGATCTTCTCTGTCTCAGCTGGAGAGCCTCTTATGAAGAGGGGCTGGGGATGGTACTAATCTGACACTAGGGAGTTTGCAGAGGAGCAGTAATCCATGACCCTTCCAAAGTACTTGTATCCCTTCAAGCAACAGACTGAAACCTGTGTGTGGAAGCAGAAAAGGTGCACCAAAAAAGAAAAGGTGCAGTCAGTTCATCACATCTTGTCTCTGCCACTCCTTTCTCCACAGAGGAAGGACTCTTCACACTCTTTCCCTGGCCCAGCATGGCTCCGTTACATGGGGTACAGTCCCTCAGGAACATGTCAGGAACAAGCTGTGCCTGCATGGGTCCCCCACAGGGTCACAAGTCCTACCAGCAAACCTGCTCCAGTGTGAGCTCTTGTCTCCATGCCTCCACAGGCCCTGCAAGGACCTTGATCCACCACGGGCTTCCCACGGGGCCCTCCTTCAGGCATCCACCTATTCTGGCGTGGGATCCTCTATGGGCTGCAGGTGGATCTCTGCTCCCCCATGGAACTCCATGGGCTGCAGGGGCACAGCTGCCTCACCATGGGCTGCATCACAGGCTGCAGGGGGATCTCTGCCTCAGCAACTGGAGCACCTCCTTCTCCTCCTTCCTCACTGACCTTGGTGTTTGCAGGGCTGTTCCTCTCACATATTCCCGCTCCTTTCTCTGGCTGCTGTTGCACAAGGGTTTCCCACCTTACCCTGTTTAACTAATTACCCCAGAGATGGTGGTAATTGTCATTGGTGGGCTTGGTCTGGGCCAGCAGTGGGTCCATCTTGGAGCTGGCTGGCATTGGCTCTGTTGGGCATGGAGGAAGCTTCTGGCAGAAGCTCACAGAAGCCATTCCTGTAGGATCCCCCTTTCCTGCACTATCACCAAAACCTTGCCTTGCAAACCCAGTACATGGTGTTTCTACCAACAGAATTTTTTTAAATTGGATTCTAACAATGATAGGATTTCTCCATGGTGTCCTTTACATGTTTTAGTTAAGTAAGCATAATAAAAATCAAACAAATGCTGACATGTATAAATAATGAGTCTTTTTTCAACTCTGTTTTCCAAATTCAGTACTGATGATTCAGTATTAACCTGGTCATCACAGCCTCCCATGAAGAAGTAAAAAAAAAGTTTTTTGAAAATACTTGTCAAATAATCTTAAAACACTACACAGAGGAAAAAAACCACATATACACAGCTATGATCCTTTGTTTCTTGGCAGAACACCTGGAATGTGAAGGGCAATGGTTTTTCTAATAGAAGAACATGCTATGGGATAAGTCTTTCCCAAGCAATTATGTTCTTTCACAGTAATGCTTTCTTGAAAGATAATCTGATGAAATTCCTTTGGTCAGTAGTCTATTTTTAATTAAATACCCTAAGGATAGCTCTTTTAGAGCTATTTAACTCACTTGGTTTTAATGGCCGTCAGTAAACCCTGAGTAATTCACATGGTCAAAGAAACAGAATTTGTGACTAAATCCTAACATCCCAGCCTGAATCTATGGTTTGGCAGAGGGGTTTTAAGGGAGTTAGGGAGTCTCTCTCTGCTGCACAGACCTCTGGAGGCTGGGAAAGTACCTAGGTGTTTGGTATAGGACACTTTCAGATGGACCACTGGCCTGACGCCACGCAGCTATTCTGATGCCTCTATGCTTAAACTCCCTAGACTTTCACCTACTGCATACTCAGCCATCTTTTGGGTCCCCAACATAATAAGAGCTCAAACACGCTCTCCAGAAATGTTTATGCCCAGCTCTGATGATGAGCAGTCAAACATATCAGGGAGACCAATCAGTGATTTAGGCTGATTACGTCTCAAATACAAAGGCGGCCTGAAATTTGTGCATATATATATATATATTAGACTTGCACATATATACATATAAAAATACATTTACATATATAGACATAATAAATTTGAAGGTTATTCTCACAGATTAAATGCATACTTGGATGTAGCCAACAGTCCCTGCATTCTGCTTCAGGAGCTTCTGGACCTCCTAGGGACAAGGTCCAGGATCATTGGGTACACCTGGAACCCTCTGAGAAATTGGAGGGTGCCTGCTGCTACCAGGCAAGAATAAAGGAAGGAAAGCCACCAAGTGTGGGCTCAAGGAAGCTCTAGCATCTTCTAACGAGCATGATCAGCTGCCCTTGATCCAGAGAGGCTGTAGCCTTTGTGGCAGTTGCCTGTTATTTGGGCGGATAAGGCACCCCTCAGCCAGTGCTCAGGAAAGGACTATATAAGAGCCCTGGCTCAGAGCACAGCTCCCAGAGGCAGCAGTTTGTGCAGCAGAGCATAAGACAGGGAGCCTTGGTTGTGTTTGTATTGTTGTGACAGCCTCACTTATGGTAGTGATGTGTTTAGGGCAGACTGCCTAACAGTTGTTAGAGCAGTTGTCCCTGCTAGGGCAGTGGCTTCATGTAGACTGAGTTCTGGATAGCAGATGAAGCCTTCCAAGTCCTGGGCTGCAGGGATTACCTGAAGATTTGCTCAGATGCCCAAGTCGTGGCCTGCTGTCCTCCCAGATGTGTGCCATCTTGGAAGAACTATGCTGCCAAGTGGATGGGTTACAGGTGGAAGTGAGGAGGTTGTGCAGCATCAGAGGTGACAAAAAGAAAGATAGATGAGTTTTTTTCTAAGACACAATGTGTGGACAACCCTAGACCCCAACTGCAGCAGAGAAGCAGGCAGTGTCCAGCACTAATACTGAGGTTAAGTGCAGTTACTGGAGAATGGGAAGGATGGAAGTTCATGACTTCTAGCACTGAGAAAAAGGCTTCTGCCCCACCTGAGGGCTTACAACTGAGAAATGCATTCACTGTCCTCAAAGTTGTAGAGGAGTCAGATATGCCTTCAAGCAAACTATCTGACCCTAAACCATGCAAGACCACCAGGAAGAAATGGTGAGTCTATGTGAACATGCTGCAGGGGACAGAGGCACCCATCTGTTGATCTAACCTTCATCTAGAAAGGTTTGCTACCTGTCCCATGACTGGGGATGCTGTGGAGGGAGTGCTGAAACACCTCCAACCCTCTGACCACTATCCTCTGCAGGTCAAGGGAGATGATTCTTCCCCTCTGCTCAGCACTGATGAGGCCACATCTAGAACACTGTTGGTCTTGGGCTCCAAAGTACAACAGAGAAGAGACATAGGAATATTGGAGACAATCCAGATAATGTCCAGCTACAAAGATGATGGGCTAGAGTATCTCTTATAAAAGAGGAAAGGCTGAGTGGACTGGGACTCTTCAGCCTGGAGATGAGAAAGGTCAGGGATGATCTTATTAATATATTTATATAAATACCTGACGGAAGGGTGCTAGGAAGATGAAGTTGGACACTTTTCAGTGGTGCCTGGTGAGAGGGTCAGAAGCAAAGGCCACAAACCGAAACACAGGAGGTTCTCTCTGAAGATCAGGAAACATACTTTAACTATGAGGGTGGCTGAGTGCTGGCACAGGTTGCCCAGAGTGGTGCTGGAGTTCCTGGAGATATTCAAAAGCTGCCTGAAAATGGTCCTGGGCAGCTGGATCTAGCTTACCCTGTCTTGATTATGGTGGGGGAAGGTTGGATGAAATTATCTTCAGAGGTCCCTTTCAATCTCAACCCTTCTGTGATTCTTCTTGTTACTGCCACAGGGCTTTCTGATGGCAAGACTAGAAATGTATTAAAGTTTGCTGTGATATTTCACATTTTGACTTCACTTCAAATTTTTCACTGCATCAGAAAAATAAATTTGCGGAGTGCTACCTTGAAACAATAACGAGAATACGTTTATTACAGATGGAGCTGTCTGAGCCCACTAATTGTACAAAGAAGAGTATGTCTGAAAAACAGTCTTCAGAGTATTTAAAAAACCTTTGCCTGATTATGGCACAAGCTGAGAGACTAACCCAGAGGTGTAGCCTCATATGTAATGTGTTATAGACAGCCACATTGCATCAAATGGGCAGCCACTCAGCAGCCCTAGTGGTTTGGTGTTTGTTAGAAGAGGGATGAACTCCATCTTAGGAGTTACACATGTAATTTTAATTAATTCAGCAGTTGGAAAGGAGGTTACATTGCATGGCTAACTTAGAGTGCTGGCTGTGCACACACTCATCCTAAAAATAGGTGGCCATATTGTCAGTGGTACAGTGAATTTACTTTAATTTGGGACTGACATCTGGGCTCAACACCTCAGGAAATGGAGCTATGTTAAAAAAAAATACTTGATCCAGAAGCAAAATTATAAAATTCTGTTTTAAATTTTACTTCATATTATTATGCTCCAAAATTTTGCTAAAGAGAAGAGAAATAGTGCTTGAGTCTTCTACTGAGGATTTCTTTTGTTTACAAGTATTGATGAAATAGTTCCCAGAGTAAATACAACCTATGCAGTTTCTTTGAGGAAAGTGAAACAACTTGTGGCATAATGAGTCTTCCAGGTCACACAACATATTTGTTCTGTTTAGAAATACAGATAAGACCTATCCACTAGCTAGAAGCCCTCCTTTCCTGAAAGTTCCTTGAGAAAATGGCTGCATCAGGAGCCAAGAAATTCTTTAATATAACAAAGCAAAGGTTTTAGAACAGAAGCAGACAAGGTTTGAATGCTTCTAATAAGCTAATCAGTGAATCCCCATTTCTCCTGATTTTTTGATTTATTAAAACAATTGACATGAAGTTTCTGATTAATAAGTACTTGCTGAAATACTTTAATCAAGCCCACTTGTTTTTTACTAAGCTTGAACAAATGTTCTGATCAGATGCAGTTAATATGCTTTTAGTTAAAAACAATATATAAGATTTAAATTAGGATAATATTGAAAATATAATGTATAGGTTCACCTTAAAGAAACATTGTAACAGTTTATTTTTACTATTCAAGATAGGTTATTTCTTTACAGATATTAAGAGTGATAAGGATTTAACCTATACTGTTAAGAAAAAAAAAATGAATTATTACAATCAGCCTCATCCTGAAACTGGTCACAACCAGCAGGCTGACAGTCAAATTGGACTGTTTGGCTGAACTGCTGCAGCACTGCCATATTGCTAACGACCAATTTCCACAGCAGCAAGTTTTCTTTCTGATGCTGTTAATTTCTCCCTTGATTCTTTCATAGGACTCTGGTTGTCTTTTAGGCATAATGCTGTCTTGTTAAAGTATGCTTAACAGCCCATAATGGCTGTTTAAAGCATCTTTTCCTTTCAATAATTTTTACAATGTGTTTAGTAATAGAATACAGTGCATCGGATAGAAAAATGCATTTATGTCCAGCTTGGATATTAATTGCTCCTGGGAATCTCAATACTTACCTGTTTCAAACCACAGTTTTTCATTTGAAATGTAGTCATTTACCTAATCCATCCTTTTATTCTCTGCTTGGGTTCAAAATGCATGCCTAAATGTAAGCTTGTGTCCCAGGTCTGGACATTTGGGAAGCTGAGGTCTCCATTCAGGGTAGTAGTGTGCTCAAATGTGACAAAGTGAAAGGAGGGCGTGCTGTTGTGCACTGAGACCCACAAGCAACATCTGTGAAGTCACTAAAGCAGGTCAAGTCCTGTTTTCTGAGCTGAACTGAGATGGTAGTGTGCATGCATACACTTCTTCCCTCCCACTGCCCAAATCCATATGGCTGTATCCAGACTGTGGTCCACCAGTGGTAACCCACTCACACCTGTCCAATGCTTGGGAGTTCTTTGGGTGAGTGATGTGCTGGGAACCATGCAGTAACTTTGCAGGGCTGTGGCTGGGACCATGTGGGGGACAACCATGGCTCTAGATGCTGTGGATACTGAGGCTGTGTGGAGCTGGCAGTTTGGGGGCAGGCACAACAGCCCAGAGCAGCCATCTGCAGAAGAAAGACCAAGCAGAGTGGGTTGATGAGGTGAATTAAATTGCTTGTTAAATAATTAACCTACTCCTAAGAAAGTGCCTTTTAATAAGAGAACGAAGTATGTTTTGTTTTTTCAGTGTTCTATATTTGTGCCATTGTAAATGGCAAAGGAAAACTTTGTAGTGAGTTCAACAATCCAGATGCTTTCTGGGAAAATTCAGACATAAAGTAAATTGTTCATAATACTATAATATGATCATCAATAATAATGAGTAGGCATAGTAGACCATTATTATAATATGCATACAGCTTTTATTATGTATATAACTCCTGCTAAAAGGGGCCTCCTGTCCTGGAGGATTTAATATCTAAGGTTCTAGTCCTATAATTTGCAGTATATGAGTGCATTTCTTAATCTGTATGCACTGCCAATGCAATCAGGAGCATGGGAGCAGGCAGTCACAGCCTATGGTCTTCCTAGAGCAGAACTGAAAATTGCCAGAGAGGACCCAGTGCTCATTTTTTTTAATTTAGCTAATATGTCTTATTTTGCTGTGAAGTTGAGGGAGCTTTCACTTCAGGAAGAGTAGGGCAGTGTAGGGCACCTCCCACAACTCTCTGTGATTGCCAAGTGAATACTGTTGTGATGAGTTTCCAGAAATCCCAGAAGGTCTCTGGGATATACTGTTCCTTTCCTTTAATATGAAAATGGTTATTTACAGCCACCAATTTCTCTGAGTACAGAGAAATGAGCAACTCAACAAAAGTGCCTGTAGTTTTTGCCCTCTGACTAGACAGATAGAAGCCCCTAAAACATTAATCTTACGAGTAGTCTAAAAATTGTCATTAGCAAATAATTATCACAATTTAGTTGCACCAACATTACTGCAGGATCAATGTCTAAGGGGAGTTATGAATTTTGTTTGTTCGTAGTGGCTAATGTTGATGGAGGCACAGCACTCTGCATTCTCTTATGGTGCCAGGTCAGTGGCAGTAGAATTTTGCCATGTGTGATCTGACATTTTGTCTATTTTTATATTTGCAATTGCCCCTCTATGGACTGTCACCCCAGTTTGACACTAGCTGAATGAAGGCTGAATTGGAAGGGACATAGAGAGTGAGATGGCGGGGCTGGTGTCTTTCAGGGCTTTCAGTGGCAGCTGAAACCAAAGTCCCTGCTCAGCAGTGGTGTTTATGACCCACCCTTGTGGTCCTCCAGGTCACTCCTTTGTTTTGCTGCCTGTGTGAAAACTGTGCTGCCTAGTCCCACAAGAATCATGAACACTTTCTTGTGTATTTTGGGATACAGAGCACACATGCACAAGAAACTTTCTTTCCCAGCTGTAGTCAAACAGTTTATGACATGGAAGATCAGAATAAGCCCTATTTGTTGCTGCTGTTGTAGATAGCACCAATTAAAATAGCCCTTAGGAATCTCCATCTTTCATCACTCAAAAGTTCACTCTGTCTAGTTCTTTTCTTACTCTTTTAAAAGAGAGTCCCTGGACATCCTTTCTCCCGCTCAAAAAGCTGGACTGGAATAACTGGTATTTCCACCGTGCCAGGTATTTGGTGCAGGTATTGTGCAAAAAATGAAAATGAGCTGTGTTGTATTTTCCATTACTCCTGAATGTGATGTAAAAATATGAAACATGAGGAGGGAAAAATAGTGTCTTCATTTGTGACAGTTTTTTGCTAATCTATTACATATTGTAGGGGTTTTTGCTGCTCTAAAGGTGAGATGTAGCAATACATCTCAGAGCCCTGGACTCTGATTTTTTTTTTTTTTTAATATTAGGTATCATAAGACTTCTTTAAAACTGAGTTGCTGCCAGCTAACCTAAATTGGGGCTGCCCTTTGAGGAAACCAATTCCCCAGCAAGTGTGGGTGTAGCCTGTTGAGGGATGGCAGTTCTTCCTCTCTGTCCATCTGCCAGCTGGCTCAGCCCACAGTCTGCTTTATTTCCAGCTGGGAAATAAGGAGCTTTAATACAAGATAGCAAAATAGTTGAACGTATTTTGAAATAGCTAAACCACTAAAGCAGCAATTTAGAAAAAGCCATCATACTGGCTATCGCATCTTAAAAAGAACAAAAATTCTTTGTATTAGCCTTTGTGCTATTTACAGGTGAGATAATCAATTATTCTAGGGCAAGTTTACCTTCAAACATGACCAGTGAAAAGTACACAAAGCAATCCACGTAGCACCTTAAATCTATGTGTACCCAAAAGAAAAGGAATAAAGAGTTAAGGTAAGCATGATGAACAGTTAAATAGTCTGTCCCTTCATGGTCTTTTCATAGGAATTTAGGTATAATACCAATCTGTTTCCTCTGAAAAATCTATCTACTACAATTTACTTTGTACTACATGGTGATATGTTGTATGTCATTTTT
Source organism: Manacus vitellinus (assembly GCF_001715985.3). Lineage (NCBI taxonomy): Eukaryota > Metazoa > Chordata > Aves > Passeriformes > Pipridae > Manacus > Manacus vitellinus. The sequence continues at coordinate 14,339,843 of NW_021939256.1, read as the reverse complement.
TCTATGCATGTATATATGAAAGAATTTTTTTTCTCTTATTTGCACATTGACTTTTTCTCTCTTTCTTAACTTGGAAGTTATTTGTACTGCTACATATATAGAAGACAAGATCTGAGTACTACATGTACTGTGTAATATTTTGCCTCCTCCTCTGTCTGCTTTTCTCCTTACCACAAGCCAGTCCACCCTGATGTGTGCAATAGCAGTGGTGCTTGCCAAGTCTCATATTTTCTACCAAAATATCTCCTCTTCAGTGTGAGATAGACAGAGTGCTGTTCTGTGAGCAGCAGCAGGGGAGAAGTGACAGTAACTCAGTATGTAATGAAGAATCTGACTCATTTGCAAAAGTGATACGGATATTTATTGACTATGTTAGTGATTAGAGTTGAGCAAGAACTGAAGAAGTGTGCCTTCTTTATGAATAGTCATGGTGGTTTTACTCACAGCTGCAAAGGGAGGTGTAACCTACCTGCATCTGAAGCAATGCACCCCAGAGGAGTCCCAGTCAGGTCAAACTGAATTCTCAACCCAGCTCTGCTGCCCAGCTGCATCACTACCTTCAGCATACCCCGATGGCTCTCTGCCTTTGCTCTCCATTTCTCAAGCAAGGTTAAATGCAATCAGATTTTCCTTCCTGCTACCAAGATTAGAAGGGTAAAGCTAAGCATGTCTATGAGGGACTTGGGTGGCATGTTGTTAAGAAACCATTTTGTTGGTTTTGTGGAAGTCTGTCTTTAGCAACGCATGGTCAGACCAGCATGTCCCTGATCTCCCATGACCCTTCTCCATTAAGGAAACCAAGAGCATAATCTCATTAGCTAATCCATGTTGCTGCCTTTTTGCATTTTACCTGTGGTATTTTGCGAAGGAGCAAGGAAACCTGTCACAGGAGAACACAGGAAAGACCCCTGCCATCAATGCCTGCATAGAGGAGCAGCACAGTGATCTTCCTTTTTGTCTACAAATAACAGTGTGAAACAGAGAAAGGAGAACACACAGTGGTCCACCACAAGCATGCTTTCCATGTAAAAAAACCAAAAGAAACCACCTAAGTGATTTAAAGCATTCCTTTTTCTTCCACATAAATTTATTCCCTGATGCTGCTCCGAGATTTCTACAACATGTTTTCTGGCACTATACTTTTTCTTCCTCTCTAGGGATTTTTCTCTTGCACTTAAGGCATACTCTGACCCCTCCCTTATCACAAGCATGATGATGCTAGCTACCTGGATAACACTGTTTTCTGAAGCTCAAACACAGAAGTACAAAGATACTGTGCTATGACCACCAGCTAAAAGCAAGGGCTTGCATGTATAGCTCGAGTGCATGAAGCCTTGCTGTCCTGTCAACCTGCTGGTTGGTCACCAGAGAAGTAACATGAATTCCAGGATGTCATCTGCCTGGGCACATTACTTATGGTAGCTTATTACTGAGCTAAACTGTATTTACAAGCTTCTAGCTGGGGTTTTCACAGCCTCTCTGACTTCAGTTTATTCCAGATCCCTTTCATTTTTGAAAGACATTGCAATCTAGGTGTGTATCTCCAGCAGGGCCCTTGTAAATGCTCAATAGAACATAAGAAGTCCTTGCAGGATTACCTGGAGGTCGTGCTTACTAGTCTCCCATTTACATGGTCCTGCATAGTGCTCACCTTGTTGCGCAGCAGTCTGTCACAGGCTTGTGTTCAGTTCATGGTCCACTGTAATCCCCAAAAGCTGTTCTCCAACATTTCCTAGCTATTTGGTCCTGATTTGTACTCATGAAATTGATTATTCCTGCCCAAGGGTAGTGCTTTGTACTTGTCTTGACAAAATTTCAGCCTCATTTTTTTGCTGTCTGTTCCTCCAATTTCTCAACTTCAATTTCTGCCTCTGGTATAATTGTGGGAAGGAGGTAAAACAGTGATATACTGAATATGGTCACAGTAACCTCATATCCTTGAGAAACTGGTAAAATATTCAATAAGAGGAGAATTCCAGACTTGACATGTTGCACTGACTGTACTACATTTTCTGTAGGACGGAAAAGTAGTGACTACAAACTTCATCCAAAATCCAAAAGTTTGTTCTCCAACACAATCAGTCATAGTTAAGCCCTGGTTTTATTCCTGGTTGCCCATGCAGCCCAAAGCTCTCCCAAGGATCTCGGAACATGAGGATTTGGTGGGCTGCACCCAGATGTTCTCCAGCATGTGCTGCCACCATGTGTCTCTTCCCTTTGATTTGAAGTCACTGGAACTACAGAGTCAGGTCTTCTTGAAGCTAAGTGTGCATTTGCTGCTTTGCTGGATCAGGGCCTTAATCTTTAGACGAGGTGTCGATACGGGAATACAAGTCAGATTAACTGTAACCAGATTTTCCTATCTTCTAGTAGGAAGGATAAATCGAGCATTTCTTGGTTTCACATCTGTGCTGACAGATCAAAGTAGTATGTTATAGAAGTTTATTATTGCTGCTTGAACAGCAATGTGTGCATTTCATAAAGGCACTGATGGCAAATATGCAGAATAAGGCGGTTGTACTATTTAGTCTTGCTTTTAGTAGAAATATTGTCTCATTTACAGGCAGATTGGTATTTGTTAATGATTCCAGTATTTAGCAGCAGCTATTTTTGCCAATTTGTTTGGAAGCCTCTAATAGCTTAGTCCAGTTGAGCTCATTTCATAGCTTCCCCTGACTGTGGGACCATCTGTTATCCACCTGACTTTTTTTTCTTTCTCTCACAGATCCTTTAGTTCATTTTCAATTAGGGTAGTTTGGAGAAAAATCATACTCTAATCTGAAGTTGTGGGGGGGAGGTGTGTGTTTGTGGGTGTGGGTGTGGGGGTGTGTGTGTGTGTTGTCCCTGCCCCAATGCCCACCCTCCCCCCTCAAGTAGATGGAAAACATCCCATGATGAAAATTGTTGTTGAATTTACCAAGCTTGGTGGAAAAAGGGAGGATTTTCTCCAAAGATGGTACATTTCTGCAGGTAAGCCTATAAAACCTGCAGAATAAGGTAGTGAAAACATCTAAAAATAGAACAAGGAATAGAAAAAAAGTGCTAAAAATATTGAGATTTTCTTTACTCATACTGCTGACCTTTTATGAATACATGTGCATATATTCATAATACATATGTATATATAAACACTGTTGACCTTTTAAATCTATACATAAATAATACATAATTTATAAATATACATTATATATGTGTGTGTAATATTTAAAAAAATCTATCCCATTTCCTTGGGGATTTTCTCTTTAATTTAAAAATTTCTGGCTTCCAACTTGTACAGGTCATGAATGAGGCCGGAGAAGTATAGGGGAAATGGAGAGATATTAGAAAATTCCTAGGAGCCTCTTGAAAATATCTCTAGACAGATGAACCTGGAGGCCTGTTTTGCTTCTGGAAATTGTGTTGTGGTTTGGGTTTTTTTTAATAATTTCAGGCTCTGAGCAAGAGTTGGAGAATGCTGGACGGGGGAATTGCTGTTGTGGGGAAGATTTTTAGAAGCAATAGTTCAGAAACAGAAGGGCAATGTCAAGCTTAAAGGAACCTCGCCTCGCATCCATTGTCATTTTGTCACAATGAACAGTGTCCTGTGAAATCCTCAGGACTTTACAAACAATTCTCGTTTCAAATTGAGCAGGCGGGGTGGCAATCAAGGTACAGCGGACAAGTTCTAGTATCATCCCTTTGCCCGCAACAGTGTTGCAATAGGCTAGTGCTGCGGGGTTTGCCTGAGCACAGTTGTTCTGCCTATCTCGTGGTGCCTTTAGTCTGAGTCTGGCACGAGTTTCTCCAGTTGAAATCTTCTTTTATCTCTCTTTCATAGCCCCAGAGAGGAAAAATGCAGGTAAAATGCAAATGTCAGCCTGGAAGCATTTCCATTTTGGCTGGGAGCAGGGCACTGCATGGCTTGGGCTGCTGGGGAGTGCCTTGGCAGAGGGCCTAGGAGAGTTGATCTGTCTCCCCTGCCCAGACTCTTGCAGCTGGACTACAGCCCTGGCCTCTGCTGTCCTGGAGCCTGGGCGTGGCCCCCCGGATGGTGGAGAATGAGAGAGAAAATTGAGCTGCTGGTGGGGTAGGGAAGGTTCCCAGGGTCCCTTGTAGCATTGGGGAAGAAAACCCCAAAATAAAATGGGGAAAAGGCAGGGTGAAGGACGTGCTCCAGGTTTATGATGGGAGGAGTGTGAGGGCTTACCCTGGTGATGTTAGATACACCAGTCTGCTCTAGGAGCTGCTAAGGGAAGGGTTTGTGCAACCGTCTCATTACTGAAATATCACTGCGTCCGTGTTGCTGTGCCTTTCCGAGGCAGCGAGGCGTAAGATTCCGTATCGCTGCCTGCAGCAGGCGTGGATGCGACAAGGAAAAGCCGTGGACGTTTGTTTGGGAACCTGGAGCCCTCGGTGTTCCAGGTGCCGGTGGTCGGTGCGCGGGGCTTCGCTGCGGTTCCTGTAGCCCCACCTGGTGTCGGGCTGTGGCAAGGGAAGCGCTTCCAAAGCCTCCCGCTGCCCTTTTTCTCTCTCTGTTTCACATAGACTTGTTTCCTCGTGAGACCCTCCCCAGGTGCCTGGCGAGTATCACCGCCTCCTGCCCGGGGAGACTTTGCTCCTTTCCGGGAGCAGAGTTGGTACCTGACACTTTTTAGCTTTGCTGCTGCCATGGGTAGCTGGGATTTCTAAGAAAGGATCGACTGGCACTTGGTGCTTATGCCAAGTATCGCTTACTGCGATAAACTGGTGATGGCCTTCTCATTTATCAGCGTGACCAGGCCGTGAGCAGTGACAAACCCCAGGTGCCACCCGAAGCATGCTGCTGCACCGCTGGGTCATGTGGTAAAACAAATGCACCTACACAGCTAATCAGGCTTGTTTTCTGTGGGCAAGAGCAGTCGCAGCGAAATGCTTTTTTTAGTAACTGTGTGTTTACAACTTCCTGCACTGCTGCCCCTGCAGATCTCAAGCTGAGGAGACAGGAGGTAGCCAGGCAGCTCTTTGTATCCCACCCTGCAGGTGCTGCCTAGGCGTTGGCACCGGAGCAACCCCATGAGGAGCCAGGGGGAAGCCCAGGTATCAGGGAATGGGATCCTGAATCTTCAGCTCTGGGGTTTATGTCTGCAACCAAAAAATAAAGCCTGGTTTGCAGGATCTTGCATTTTTCAGTGATACAGAGTAGCAGTTGCTTTTTTTACAATACTGAGTGAGGAACTCGAAGAGCAGCGACGATGCCACTATACTTTGCACAAGTATCTGCTAAATCAGTGTTTCTACCTGTCTCCTCATCTGGTTTCCTGTGTAGCCACCTACAGGCAAGGCTGAGTTGAGGTATTCTGAATTCCCTGGCTGCACCTCCATTACTGTAAGATGTGTAAATATCCTTCCTCTCACTTTAGCAGGACGGGTTTGGTATGTAAGGTACAGCTTGCAAAACAGCTCCAAATTCCCCAGAGGCAGACACAGAAATTCTCAGAGGGAGCCCTTTCAGCAGTAGGCTCTTGCTTATCCTGTTTCTAATCATGGCCATACTCGTTAAGACTCTGCTGACGGAGACAGGAATAGACCAGAGTAATCCTGGTGACCGGCAGCCCTACAGAGAGTTTTGTAATTCACGGCCATGTGTGTGACATCTAAATTCAGCTCATTCTGCCTGGGCATTGCCTTATACAAAATGTACAGGTACGATCTGCTTCTCACTCACCAAGGCATTGCTCTCCACGTGTGCTGCAGGCGTGAGAGGCATCAGCACTGCATGTGGACCCTCAGCAACAAATCTGGCTTTTCCTACATTTGAGTTTGCAGCTTAAACAATGTCGTTTTAAACCAGACTGTGTGCATGTATTAGATGGACTCTGGATTGATTATTGACATGCTTTGGCTTTGCCAACAGCTTTTTGCTGATGTGAATGGAGCTGTTTGCCTTAAGATATGTCCTATTAGTGCTTCTATATTGCTTCTGCTGTAGTGGGCGAGAGATAGATCTGAGGCGAGACACTTCACTGCACAGTACATTTGACAGGTATGAAAAACAGCACATGCAAAGTTCTGCCTAAGTGTCTGGAAAGTGGAATAAACAACCATTCGAAGAAAATAACCTAATTCTTCATGCACACTTGCAGGGAAGCGCCTGCTGGGGTGCTGTGTGCACTGGGATGGAAGATGCATCTGGTGAAGTGGGTGAGGGTGGGTGCTTTTCCTTTTTACTAGTCAGGTCACTGCTTGCTTTGCAAGGCTGTGCCTTGCAAGAGACAAAGCCTGTGCTAGGGGATGGTTCAGATCTGCAAACATAATGCCACGCTGAGCAAAACAGTTTTCAGTGAAAGTTTTGGGTATTGTTGAACAGTCAGAAAGACGTGGGATTGTGTAGCTTCTGACATTTTGGGTGGGGATGACTGCAAAACTACAAGCCTGACTGGAGAGGAAATGGGGGAAAGCCTGCAAAGAAGTAACAGAGGATGGAAAGAAGTTTGCACCAGGGAACAGAGAGATGTGTACACCACACTGCCTGTAGTGAGCGCAGTACTTGAACTGCAAACTTGCTAAGTCAAGAGAAACTGGCCAAGAGGTGGAATTTGACATTGTAATTCAGGCATTCACAAGTGCTTGAGGGCAATTTCTGACCACAAGCAAGAAGCACTTTTGTTTAGTGTCTCAGACCAGAGCTTGAGCTTCCAAATGCAATAACACTGGGGTACAAGAGCTTGTGTTGATGAAATCCCATCACTGATGAGCTCAGCAAATACAGTGATCTTGAATTATGAGTCCCTATGAGAGCTAAAGCCACCATACATTTTCCCTATTGGTAATTATTGAGTGGGATCTCTGCTTCTCCCCTGCACTTGTTTTCTCTTTTACCCTGCCCCCACGTGCTTGGGAAGCCCGAGTGTGTGACCATCTGAGCACACGCCAATCTCTTCAAAGATTCTCTGTAATCCCCTGTGCTAATCCTCTTGCAAGAGGAAGGATGCTTGTAGGCAGCACTTGCAAATCCACACCCAGAATATTAAGCTTGTTATAACACCTGGCCTGTCCTTTTATCTGCTGACTCGTTTCCAAGTAAATTGTCATAACTTTCTTCTTCCTGTGAACTTCCTTTAAATTTTGCTTCAGGTGAAAGTAATACTTCTTGTTTTATACAAGCTTATCAGAAGAAATGGCAACACCTAGGGACAGCTATCATTATTCACTGCATTAATAGTGCTGAACACAACTGGCCATATTTTCCAAGCGACCCCTGGGGCTGCATAAGTCTGCAGATACAGCACAAGCAGGCAGCTTGATCCATGTGTCTGGACATCAATTGTTGGCCCCATGCCAAGGATCCCCCTTGGGGGATACTCAAGGCCCCCAACAGAAGAACTTAAGTTCCCTGTACCAGCACAAAATGAGGCAAACTTAAGACATGCCCATATGACAAATGCAAGGGGAACTTTAGCACCAGCTGAAACATGCAGTTGACACATGGCTTCTGTGTTGCTCTAAAGCTTTCAAAGTGGTTTAAGTGCTGAGAGCACTGTAAGGTCTGTGCTGTTTCAGCCCCCTGTTACCTTGCCTTGTGTGGCAGTTCATCTGCCACAATGCGGTGACGTAGGGCTGGGACTCAGCTGGCTCACCTGGTGGTGTGAGGTGCTTCAGAGATTGCTGGTGGCACAAAGGGAGGGATGGTGTCCCTCCCTGGAAGGCACTTCCATGTGTTCCACTAGCAAAGGGTTGGGTGGACAGGAAGGGGATAGGTCACTCCAGCTGATGTTTTGCAGGTGATCAGCTGTGCTGGTTCCCTGTGCTCAGGAAATATAATCCTATTAATGCACAGCAGGCAGGGGCAAAGGCCTGGTAGAAAGCTGGGACAGCAACACAGGGAGCAGCATTCAGCTACTGCTGTAGCCTTAGATGTACTGATGCACTCACAGAATGTAATTTGGGTAATATCTTTCAGCCACAGAACACATTAACAAACACTTAATTCATTGGGTCTTGCTCTGGGGACCTGTTACTGTGGAAAATGAAGCAGTGGCAGTAAAGCACATATTTTTGAAGGCAGCCACATGTTACTGTGTGTCTGCTATCCTCTGCTCATGGGACACTGAGACCATGCTCTCAGACCTTCCTAGAGAGCGTCACTGGTAAGTGATCATTCATACTGAACACAGACAGCACCTTCATTTAAAATCCTGTTTTAGGAATTGACAAAGGAAGCCCCGCTCCAGCCTTCCTCACGTCTCTCCCAAACCTGCTACACCTGCCCTCATGGCAATGCCTTTGGGGCTGCCACCTGAGGCTATGTGCAGCCCAGAGTACATGTTGGTATTGCCAGAAGGGGTGTGTATTTATACGATTATGCCCAATGTGAGGCTGCCTCTTCACTGGCATCAGCTGGCTGACCCTGGTGGAGGCTTTGCAACCCCGGTCAGCAGAACACAGCAGCTCACAGCGTGACCGTGGGGCTCTGGGCAGCACGGGAGCTCCCTGATGAGCAAGAAAGTAAGACAACAGCCAAGCTCCTGGCTGGGACACGTTTCCCAGCCTCACATCAAGCACAGAGCTGTAAAGACTCTCCAAGAAGACTGACCCAAAAAACCAGCAAGCAGGTAAGCGATAAGAACATTCTTATCTCTTAATTTGAAGCAGACATCAATTGCACATCAATAGCATACTTTTAAAAGAAAACCACAGGGAGAAGAGGTGGCATCACTAGAAAGGCAAACTACCAGAGCTGCTCTCGGATGATAAGTCGATCTTACCACCAGAGTGCTGGGACCCTTCATCTCCCTATTCAACATCCCCTGTTCTTGCAGTCCAGTGAGTTAACGAAGCAGTTGCATTTAAGCTACCCTAGAGATGAGGCAGTTTCTGCATGGCATATGCCCTGGGAGAGCAATTCCCTGTTGCGGGACAGATTGTGGACTTCCAGGTGCTGGCTGCTTACTCCATACCCTTAGCAAAGATGCAGAGATTTTGGTTGCAACTTCATCAAATGTTGATGTGGAATCAGCAAAAATCTGTCACAGCTGCAGGTCAAAAGCTGTCTTTTCTACCTGCCAGGCCTGCATGGGCTGTCTCAGGCCATAAGCCATTCAGGCTCCTTCCATTTTGGCTTTTGGATAGTTTCACCTCTTCCTTCAGCTTGCTTTCCCTTGCTCCCTGGCCCTTTCGCCATCCAGAAATCTTCATGCTGAATGTGGTAAGGATTGAAAAAGCTGTTATAAATCTTATTTGATTTCTCTTTACCAGAGGCATGTTTTAAAAAGTTAATAATTTGAGCTTTCACATTTTTTCCCTCATTTCCAGGGGGAGCTGTGAACACAATACAAGTACAACACTACAAGTAGTGTTTTGCATCTAATAGAAGCAATGCTAAATATGAGAAATGTCTTTCTTCCGTGTTAGAGAAAAAATAATTTTATTCAAGGAGTCAATATACTTCTAAATAAATAAGCCTGCAAGATTTTGTTATCAGTGAAGGAAAAAACAAACACAAGCCATGGGTGAGGGATGTTTCTCCCTGTGTCAGCCATGTGGGGAAGGGTTTTGTTGCTCAGGATGAGCCTGCCTCCTACTCCTGTTGCATACCCATTAGAAGGTTTGGACCTTAAGACCAGTGTGATTTTAGAATGGTTTCAACCTGGCACTCTTGGGGGTACCAAGAGGCTTTGTTGGGATGGGATCACTCAACCTGCCCCTGGGTATGGTCCTAAGTTAGCTGTTTCCTGATGTGCCAACAGTTGGAGTATCTAGCAATATAAATACCACTGGGAGAAGGGCACAAGGTGGTATGTTTAAGGAGTTCTCCAGGACTACAGTACGGTTTTTATGTTGGCATAATGTATAAACTAATTCCCTGTTGTACCTTCTGCTTTTCCCACAGTTCAAGACTGTCCTGCTGCACTGTGAGGGTATTTGGAGCCGGTTTCCAGCAACTTTCACTAGAGATCAATATTGTCCAGAAAGAGCATCTACAAAAAGACCAGACTACTGGCTTGCTCAGCATTGCAGCTCTGCAAAGGGGCTAGTCATGCTCAAGCACCCCCATTCTGGGAAGCTGCAGCCAGGCAGCAGTCATGCCTGGGGAAATGCAGATGTGGAGCTTCCTTTCTCTGTCTCAGAAGGGACCATGGAGACTGAGATGTGATAAACTTACATTATTAACTATGTTGTTTGATGGCAAGACTGTTGGGCTGCAGCCACCACAGGGCTAGGGTGCAGGAGAAGAGGGTATGCCACAGACTGCAGATAACCAGCTGGGAAAGACTGTTGGTAGCTGGTAGTTGAAAGACTGTGGTAATTTTGAATAATTGAAAACGTTGTTGTTTAGCAGAGAAAAACATCTATTTCGATTTTTATCAATTTAATTTATAAGTAAGCAAAATCAAATTGTTGTTTAATCTTTACTCTTAAAAAAAAATCTGCTTGGATACTTTGCTGAGCCTGACTTTCATAATTTTGAAAGAAACAGTATTTTCCAGTTAAGATAATCAGAACAATTTTGCAGAGCTGTTCTTATTACTCTTTTGATAAAATATGCTAATGTTAGCAAGGGTACCCCAGTAGGGCAAACATGCTGCAAGGGCAGCTGGGAAGTCTTCACTACAAGCATCCTCTATCACGTGAAGTTAAAGATCCTCAGGAAGACATAGCCAGAGACAGCAAATCTCTCAAAGGGCTAAAATCCCAACTCAGTCTCAAATTCACTGTACTGGAGAGAAAGGGCTGTAATCTGCTAAAGAAAGCAGATGTACAGAGTCATTCTGGCAGTTACATCTGTCATGCTGCCTCTCCCTTACCCTGCCTTGATAGACCCACTCTTCCTTCTAGGCATATGTGCTTTGCTCACAGACGACAAAAATAGGCAAGCACAAACGTCAATCATGCGAAATTTATTCCTTAAGATAGTCCTTCTTTCAGCTTCCTACGTTACAGTTTTATTGAGTCCTAATGCTCCCTCAGCCTCTAGGGAAAATGCTCTCAGAATTACAGCCAAGTAATGGGCAGGGTCCCTGGGGTCTGCAGCAGCCACGCAGCT
>NW_021939256.1:14158846-14327371 GCF_001715985.3 Manacus vitellinus | reverse complement strand
TTGGGAAGGCGGACGCGGGGCTGGCGCTGCTGCCCTGGAGTGCCGCCTGCCCGGCTGGCCTTGACCGAGCCCTTTGGTCCCGCAGGCCGAGATGTACGACTCCAGCTTTTTCTACGAAAACGCGAAGGTTCCCACCGTCGCCATGGGTGAGCGCCCGCGGGGGCTTCGCCTGGCGGGGCGTCACACACAGCTAGGGGAGAGGGGGGATCCTGGGAGGGTAATGAGCATGAGGGACCAGGGAAACCCCATGGGGCAGAGGCCCTCACGGTAGCACATCCCGCTGCCTTGTCTGCTGAAAGCTCTCCAAGGTCTCCTGAAAACCCTGAGTGTTCCCATCACTAGGTTTATTTTCTCAAATTGTAATTTGTTATTTGCCTTAATTTATCCTTTTTATGCTTCTATCACTGTGTAATTCTACTCCATGTCCCTGTAGTCCAGAAATGCTTCTTTTTTCCCCCCTTTTTTTTCCTCTCCTCATTTCAAATATGGAATACACTAAAATTGTATTTTTAATTCAGATATTCCCTTATACGTCAGTAAAACTATGATATTCTGTACTGTACCATAGCTCTCGTGATAGAGGCTATGGGGAAGAAAGACTGACGTGATCCAAGTACTGAAGAACTTGATGTAAAAGTTCTATGATTTTTTTTTCTCTGTTTGCAGATAAAGATCTACAGTTTCACATTGTTAAGCAGGCTAGAGCTCAAAGTGCCAAGGAAGGCACAGGCTACAGTGAAGGTAAGTAGTAAGCAGGTACTGAGACAATGAGAGCTGCTCTTGTGTCCCTCCTTGCAGCTTACGTCATTCCACTATGAACTGCTGTGAGGAATTTCATTTTATTTAATTTTAATACTCCTTCCCTTGTACACCTTGGAGCATAACTGCTTTCTATACTTGGGCACCTAGATAAAGAGAATTTGAGTCTGTTCTGCTCACACCTCTAGCTATCTTCAGGACTGTAAAATCAACACTGCAAAATTCAGGAGTTTCTTAAAGGATTAGTCCTTTGCTCCCATCCCACTACTTACACTTTACTTTCTGCCTGCCTTTCCTTCTGTTCCTTGTGGCCTAAACTCTTTTAGTGGTGTCTCCAGCCTTGTTCTTCATGTAACATTTTGTTTAGGGATTAATTGGTAGATGTGAGCTGTGTGGGCTTGTCCACAGATCTGACTGCTCCTCAGATCAAAAAGCAAACAACATGTGTATTACTATGTTGGACTGTTTCAAGACTGTCCTAAGAAGTTGTATAAGAACTACACTGACACATCTGCAAATGTGATGTTGTCCTTTGCCACCTCTCCAGGCTCATTAGTTCCTTTATGTTTTATTTTTTGGTGGGTTTTGTGTCCAGCCTGAGGACCAGTTTAAGGCTGAGAGAGTCTTCAAGAGTTCAGACCAAGACAAAGTAGAGAAGTAAGGCTGTCTACAGAAACTGTGGAGCTGCAGTGTATGGTTGAGAAATTACTGCAACACCTGAAAGATACAGCATTTACTCTCTGTAGACTTTAGTTTGTTAAGCATATACATGCAGAAGGAAAAGTGCATTTGTTCAACTTTCTTGGCAGTGAAATACAGCAGCGCTTGCTCGGGCATAGTTTTTCATCTTGTCTTCGTTTCTCTGGCATAGCAAATGGAGGCTTAATGGACAGTTGCTTGGGAAGGAGCTTTCATGGTATGGGCACTGTATTTGGAGTATGCCAGGTGCATTTCCTCTGGAGGGAAATGGTAGCTCATTAATTTGACACAAGCGCATCATAGGCCCTCTATAAAGTAGTTCATTGCAAAGATACACCAGTGAGCCACTAGATGCCAGTGTTCGCTGTCCAGTTTTCCCTGCAAGCTTGCCTTTCTCCAAGAGTAATGCTAAAATTGTATTGGGTTGGTTTTCATTGTGGTATCTTGATGCGCTATAAGATTCCTGACTTGGAATTGTTTGCTCAATTTAAAGTCTTTGGCAATGAAAACAAATTAAAATAATTTTTTATTGTAAATTTCCTTTTGACTACCTGGATCAAAGAAAGTAATTATCTTTCTTTGGTTTGCTTGGGTTTTTTTTAATTCTAACCCTAATTAGAATATTAGCATAGCTATATTGCAGAACAGGAAAACTAGTCCTAATCAAAAGTCATGAAATTCTTGTAAAATCACAAGCAGAACAGGAAAACTAGTCCTAATCAAAAGTCATGAAATTCTTGTAAAATCACAAGCATGTAACTATTGGGGCATTTTTATGGACTTCCATGACTCTGTAAGAACAGTGCATTTTGAGAACAGAATTCTAGTTTTTTGTGTTTAAATCCATTTTTTCATATTAGAACAGTTTTGGTTTAGGCTCCAAGTATAGTAATGATGAAATCTTGTATTTTAGGTTTGTTTGTAGAGTTATTGTGGCTCCTCTTCGTCTTCTTTGGTGTCTTTAGTGAAAGCAGGATGTGAAAGATTGCCCAGCTTTCCTTAAGACCTGAATAATGTAGAGAAGCACTAGCTTTGCTGTTGTAAAGGCTCCTGCAAACATCCTGTCTTATGTGTTGGCTCTTTCTGTCTGCCTGGAGGTTACGGGATTGTACCTTGCAGGGAGAAAGTTGTGTTGTGGGGAACAGGATTATGGAGGTCAGTCAGTGGTTGCTGGAAATTTGAATGTTTTCAAATATAATGCTTTTTTGCAGGCAATATCCTAGAATATTGCACCCTGTATCTTTAGGGAAGTCACTTTGCTGCTGTTGCAACGGATTAAGAATGGATTTATTTGTTTGGAGGGATATGTGTTTTAACTGGGGAATGGGAAAAGTGAGTACTGGGCTGATCATTCAGGGAAAGAGGAGTGTGCAGGCAGTGCATTTGTTTCCATAACTTTAAAGTTAGGTATCTGAACCAATCTGGAGCACTTTGAAAGTGCCTTTGTTGCCCTTTTAGCTAAAATCCCTGTGACAGTCTATTATAAAAGCTCTGTAGAGAAGGTAACAGTGTGAATGAGACTGATTTGCACAGTGGTCAGTTATCTAGTCTCCTAGAACCTTTCATCCTTGTTGTCAGAACAGGTATTTTGCAGCTAGTACTTTACACAACATTTTAGGAGTAAAATAAGCCCACAAGTTAGAGCTGCGGCCTCCCGTGCTTTAGCTTGTAAGCCAAGAGCTGGGACAATGCAGAGTATCAATTTGATCTGATCTACTATGATTCCTTTATGGTATATGTATGTGTCTAAGCAATCAAGAGGGGTTATAAAGCTTGTGTGGGCCTTGGGAGAGATTTGGGCCTCTCTTTTTCCTTTGAGCAATTTTGTATCCTTTCCAATTAAGAAGGTTGAAATTTCTTACAGATACATAGGGGAAGGATGAAAACAGCATTGGTGATCACAGTGTTGTTTGTTGAGCTTCTCAGTGTTTTCCTGTATAATTATGCTATTTTACTAATAACAGCTCTCTGTTCAACCTCCAGGATCTTACTCATTGCTGCCTGTAGAAGTTCCTCAAAATCACAAGCGGTTTACCTGTGACCTCACTCAAGCTGATCGCCTCGCTCTTTATGATTATGTTGTTGAGGAAACAAAGAAACAGAGGTCTAGATCCCAAATAATGGAAAATGATAGTGATCTCTTTGTGGATTTAGCAGCAAAAATCACCCAAGGTTTGAAGAACAATCTGTTGTTGAATTTATGACTTTCAGTTTGTCTAGTTAGATGAGTTTTGTTGAAAGGCAAACAAAATTGGCTGTGCTGTTTTTCTTGTGGAAAGCATACTGTTCTTAAAAGCCACAGCGAAGACCTGGCATCAGAAAACACTAGTTTGGTGTCCTTTATGATATTTTCCTTCTGGGAAAGCCTCATTGCTCTCCTCTTGGCACACGTGTCTCTCAGTGGATGGATCTTCTGTCCTTGCTGCAACAGACTTTGGGTCGTTTAATGTTGCCAACTTACTGTGCAGCTCAGAACAGTATTTGCTATAAGAGATGACGAGATTAAAGATCACTTAAGAGTAAAAGCTGAATGGGAAAGGTTGGCAGTCATCCAAGTGGAGCTCTTGAGCACTGTGCAAATGGGTGTATTGGACCAAGGCCTCTCATCCCTGTTGAGTCATGCCAGTTCGTAACTACCTATGCAGCATAAGCATCTATGTCACTTTGTGGGCCCTGCTGTGCCTGGGAGGTAGGAGACAGTGCTTGTCCTCTACACGGGTAAATGTTTTTCAGAGTCTGGCTTCTGCAGTCTTTGGCTTTTATTGTAATACTGGGTTGGAAAACATGACCCTTATTTAGTAGGTGTTTGACCAAATTGCAAGCCCATTATACTGGTTTGGATCACGGTTAGGAGACTGAGATCACGTAACAGTATTTGCTTGGTGGCTTTTTAGTCATGTAAACAGCTAGCATGAAGGTTGGAGAGGAAGCTTGTGCTAAATTCACAATAGTTACTAAATGCTGGAGAAACTTCAGAAAGAACACAATATATTTTATATTCTTGAAAGTATCAGACCTGCTAAGGTCCGGCTAATGACCATTTGTTTTACTTCCAATTTTTTGCTAGATGATAGTCAGAAAGGTCCAAAGTCCCATCTTGAAATTCTGGCTGAAATGCGAGATTACAAAAGGCGGCGGCAGTCATACAGGGCTAAGAATGTTCATATAACAAAGAAGTCTTACACTGAGGTGAGATCTGAAAATAAAGGCTTTTTTGCACAAAAGTGCTTATTATATATCAGCATAAACAATTATGTACTCTTTTAAAGACAAAGAATATGTGTCTCTCTCCACTTCTTGTACACTGCTTTATTGTTGTTGCAAATATAGAGGAATATTTTTGGATTTTGGTTTGCTGCAGGAAGCTACAAATAACAGGAGCATTCCTAACTGCCAAGTTTTGAATGTGAAAATGCCAGAAGATATAGTTGACTATTATAAAATGGTGCTATTTAAATTTATACAGAAACATGTTTCTGCAAATAAGACTTTCCATTCAGACATTTGACATATAGGGTTTGGGGAAGATTTTTGGGTGTTGGTTTTTTTTTTTGAGATGTTCACTTTCTGTCTAGTTGCTAGTTGAGGCCACTACCGTGACATGTTTGTTTTTAATGTATCTTAATCTCCAGGTGATTCGGGATGTGATTGGTGTGCATATGGAAGAACTCAGCAATCAGTGGCAGGAGGAGAACAGGTTGGATAATGCAGAGATATGTGAAGGAGGGAAGTTGAAATCTTCAGGAAGGTATGCCACAGCTGACAGATTCTTCGGGCATGTCAGCAGACTGAAGCCTGTAATTTTGTCTTATCACCTTCTTCTAATAGCACATACCAGCCTTGTCTGAGACACACACAGTTTATTTTATACTAAGTCTAGTAAGTCTTGCTTGAGAAACTCTGCCTGGAGGAAGGATGGGGAAAAATTAATAAGTATTTTTCTTTCAGGGGTAAGTAGGTAAGTTGCAGGTGATTCAGGTGAACAGGTGGAGCTGGGAAATGAATAATGCTCCCTCTGTATTCAAGTGTGTATATATGTAGTAGGTGGGTACAGAAGGCAAAACGCTTGCAACAAACGTGGGTAGAGCCCTTCCCAAATATTTGTTTGCGAAGCCTAGCTATGATGATGATGGGTACAGAAGGACACTTGGAAATAAAAGTACACAATTTCTTCCCTTTCCACACCACATGACAGGAAATGCTGTGGTAGATATATTATACCTCAGAATAAAGGTTTCCATAACATACTAAATATGAGGAGCCTTTACAGTTCTTATCACTGTGAATGCTGCTGTGCTAACTGGGAGAGTTTTATCTATTCGTATTTCTTCCTGTGTCAAGCAACACTGTACACTCTTCAAAACATTTGTCAGTGAAATAAAAATGAAATTACGGCCTAGTGATAGCATATTTGTTTGTGCCTCTTCAGCAGATCTTTGAGATGAGAATGTTTTTGAAACAAACTAAAAGGTGACACTGTTTCCAGCATTAAAATGAAGGTTAATGGGTGGCCAGAGCACTGGAGCAGGCTGCCCAGGGAAGTTATGGAGTCTTCTTCTCTGGAGACACTCAAAACCCACCTAGATGTGTTCCTGCATAACTTGCTCTAGCTGACCCTGCCTTGGCAGGGCGGTTGGACTGGATGATCTCCAGAGGTCCCTTCCAACGCTAATGATACTGTGACTCTCTAAAATTGGGCCTGCTGGGTTCTCCAGCTGTAGGTAGCAGCTTAAGGCAGATAGTTGAATAGTTCAGGATTTAAAGCAAAACAGAGTGAACCCCTTCAACTGCCTTGTTTCATAAGACTGAGGGGCAGTGTTTGTAAGAAAATACCTGAATTAAATCACGTGCTGAGATGTGGACATATAAAAGCATAGACTTAGGGCTTCTTTTGGGAGGTATGGTATTTCCAAGGGAGAGAGAGAGGCTTAATAAAAGATATGTCCTCTGTCTTACATCGTTGGTATTACATATTACAAAACTGGTACTGAAACCAAAAGCAACTCTGAAATTATTTTATTGACTACAATTGATAACCCTTTTTCAGAAGGGAAGACAGGCGGTCAGCTTCAGTGGACTCACGGCAATCTGGGGAAAGCAGCAAGGATACTGAATGCACAAGACACAGGAGAGACACCAGCAGGAGTCCAAGTAAACGAAGAAGGAGTCGCGAAAGAGGCAAAGACAGAGACTCTCGGAGAAAAAGAGAGAGGTGAGCATAAATAGGGACAGCTGACTCCTGCTTCTGAATCAGGCAGCCACAACCACTGTATGTGAGAATTTCGTGCAGAGAACAAGAATATCTAGTCCAGTAAACAAGCTAGGTTAACCTCATGTGCCATATGTCAAGTCAGTGCATGAGGCTACTAACACTAAACAAAACATGCTGTGAGACCACAAACTGTGATCCAGACTTCAGAATCTGAAATCTCACATCTGAAAGGTGGCACTTCCAACAGCATGTTGCAGGACTAATACACTGCTGTAACAGACTATTTTACTCCATCAACATGGTTAAATGGGACAGTATGTCCCTCATCCACAGCTAAGTGTGCTTGTCATGTCTAATGCTAATTTCTGCTCTAGTTTGCACTGGAACTTAATAAGTAGGATTATTTGTTTCACTAATATGCATACACATACAAACACAGTGAGTTGACTAGCTTTTCTACGGTAGATGCTTCAAAACTGCTGTTGCTCTTCAGTATTTCTGCACATATTTTTAAGCAAAAGAAAACAAATCTAGGCCAAACCTTCTGATACCATCAACAAGGATATATTTACATCTACAGGACTGTAGGTGTATAGGACCTGTGTTTAAGCAAAGACTTGGGCTGTTGTGCAGAAGAAATGCTGCATGTACGGGTAAATGCTTTTAGATAAGTGCATGGATGGCTATGATTGCTTCTATCAAAGCTGCCTTCATTACACTGTGATGTCGTTCATCCTAAACTAACTGCCTCTCTGCACTGCATGACAAGGCTTTGATTAAAGCAACATGGGAAATAAACTGTCTTAAAGTAGCTTACTTTCTTTCATTAGCAGAGGACATGACTACATTTAATGAGAGCTTACCATTTTACAAGTTGTTTTTTTTCCCCTTCAGACTGAGTCTAACAGCCCCCACAATGTTTGCGTTTTTGTTTCAGGGATGAAGACAAGTATCACAGGCATAAAAGAAGAAAGTAGAAACAAGAACCTGATTATTGTGTTTGTCAGCTGTTCAAAAAATTACTTGCACAAGAACTGTTGCTACTGCTGTTGTGCTGAGGACAGTAACGCTGTGTCCATGATACTGGTATTGCATCATAGCTGTGCTTTGAGACAAAAAAGTGTTAAGGTTTGCCAGAGTGGAAGCAGTATATAGAGCAGAAATTGTGTAAATCTGTAACATTCCCGCATCTTTTAATAAATTATATTGACTTTTCATGTATTTGAGTTTAGTCTGACAAGACTGAAAAATAAAATCTGTGAGAGGCCGTACTAATTGGCCTTCCTGCCCCATAGTGGATACAGAACAGAGGTAATCCCTGGAGTCCAGGATCAGTTACAAACAGAAAAATGGATGAAGAGAGCTCCCCTCCTACCTAACACTCTGGGAACACTGTTCCAGACAGACAGTACTTACGCCTAATTACAGCATGTACCAGAGGGCATATTTCAGAGTTCTTCAACAGGCTAAAACATCTTCAACTGCAGCTAGTGGTAAACTGACAATAACATGAAAGTTACTGTTCCCAAGCTCATACTCAAAGAAATTTTGGATCAATGTCATCTGGCAAAGATGATGAGAATATGGCTCTCCACAGAAACTAGTGGGGAGGCAGCAAGGACACTTGAAATATTGCTGAGTACCATATTCAAACACCAGGGGCATATCCATTTCCTTCCAGCAGTAACTAGGAGGTGTTCCCATCCTGTGGACTCTACAAATGGTAGTGATAGAAGCTGATAAAACAGACTTAAGCCATGCATACATATATTAACATATATATTAAGGATGTGCAGTTCTGTTAATTCCTCACACACTCTACTTCAGCAAGGTCAGTCACAAGGAGCCAAGCTTCTTGCCTCAAGGAAGTCAGCAACTATAAAAAACAAGCTTGCAGATCCATCTTTCCTACAATTTTTTTTCTGTTTGATCGAGGTGCCGGGAGAGGGCAGTCCCTGTGCTCCTGGTTTTGGCCTTCTCAATCAAAAGGAATCTCTCTGGTTTTATTGTAGCCACTAATATCCTGTTTCATACCTCAGCTGTTTCTGCAATTAAGTGTAATTATCTGTCACTAAATACATGGTCTAGTTCTGATGGATTTAGGCTTCTATACAGCAGTTCAACTCAAAACCAAACAACCCTGTGTCAGGCATTCCTTGCCCTACATGACAAATGCAGTAGCTTTTCATGTTAGAAAACAGTACATATTCTAAAACAGATTCTTAATTAGACAAGTTCATCTAAGAATGAAAAAAGATATCTAAGTTCTGAAAGGGTCCTAATTAGAGGGAAAACAATACGGAACAATTGCAGATCTTGAGGTGGTTTTGTTTAGCAGCTCAGCCATGGGGTTCTCATTAAGTTCTCTTTCAGTAGGGCTTGGTAAAACAGTTTATTTAAATAAAGGCTGTTCAGGCAAACAAGGTAGTCAAAAAAACAGCTGTGTTTATGTAAGGGTCAAAGTCAGTGCTACCAGAAGCATAATGAGAAACACTTCAATTATAACTGTCCAGTCTTCTCTAAATTTAATTCTTGTATTTTACTTCTTTTCTTACAATCGCTTACAAACTATTGGTAGGAAGATCCGTAACAAAATAACTTTTGCTCAGTATAAGCAGGTAAGTGAAAGGATGGTCCCTAGGTGTAGGCATCAGTATTTGAGAGGCAGGAGAACAGTATAACCATGTATTCAATTAACATCCCCTCTGGGGCCATTTCAAGAGTGGGACAAAGAAAAGGAAATGCGAGAGAAGAGGATTGTGTTGTACTGAAATGTGCAAATTATGGTACTTTGAACACAAATTATTTTCTTGAACTTATTTATTCCTTTTTTCTTCCCTCTCGCCTCGTACTGAACAGTAGAGTTGATTAATAAAATATGAAGGTCGGTGGCAGAAAGTGTCTGATCAGCACCATGCCAGATTGTTTGTCCCTGGAAAGGAATAAACCAAATGTTTTAGAATGGCACTTTAACATGGTAAATCCTAGTGTGTTGGACAAGATACAATTTAGGGTTATATGAATTGCAAACAAAAGTGGTGTGATTAAAAAGTGGTTCTTACTAAAAATTGTCAGTCTGGTAACTAATGATGAAACAGGTCATTTGTACAGCTCGTGTTTCGGAGCTCCCATGTACTTGGAGCTGATAGCAATCTTAAGTGTACTGGGTTTGTGTGGCAAGGGGGTTTTTGGGGGAGGTGGAGGCAGGAACTACAGTGGTGGCTTCTGTGAGCTTCTGACAGAGACTTCTCCCCTGTTCGAGCCAATGCCAGCTGGCTTCAAGATGGACCTGCTACTGGCCACGGCTGAGCTCAGCAGCAACGGTGGTAGTGCATCTGGGGGAACGTGTTTAAGAAGGGGAGGAAAAAAACTGCAACTGCAGCTGGAGAAGAGAGGAGTGGGAATATGCGAGAGCAACAGCCCTGCAGACACCAAGGCCAGTGAGGAAGGAGGAGAAGGAGGTGGTCCAGGCACTGGAGCAGAGATTCCCCTGCAGCCCGTGGCTCAGATCATGGAGAGGCAACTGTCCCTGCAGCCCATGGAGGTCCGTGGGGGAGCAGACATCCACCTGCTGCCCATAGAGGACACACCAGAGCAGGTGGATGCCTGAGGGAGACTGTGACCCCATGGGAAGCTCACACTGGAGTGGGCTCCTGGCAGGATCTGTGTCGCCATGGAGAAAAGAGCCCACACTGCAGAAGGTTTGCCAAACTTGTGCCCCATGAGGGACCCACACTACAGCAGCCTGTTCCTGAAGGACTGCACCCCATGAAAGGGACCCTATGCTAGAGCAGTTTGTGAAGACTTGCATCCCATGGGAAGGATTCAAGTTGGAGAAGTTCCTGGAGGACTGTCTCCCATGGGAGGACCCCACACTGGAGCAGGGGAGGTGTGTGAGAAGTCCTCCCTCTGAGGAGGAAGGAACAGAGACAATGTGTAATGAACTGACCACAGTCCCCATTCTCCATCCCTCTATGCCATTGAAGTGCTGGGTGGGAGAGAAAATTGGGAGTGAATTTGAGGAAGAAGAAGGGAAGGATTGGGGGAAGGTATTTTAAGATTCATTTTTATTTCTTATTATCCTGCTCTGATTTGATTGGTAATAAATGAAACTGAATTCTCCAGGTTGAGTCTGTTTTGCCTGTGACAATAACTGGTGAGTGATGTCTCCTTGCCTGTACCTTGACCCAGAAGCCTTCCATATATTTTCTCTTCTCTGTCCAGCTGAGGAGGGGAATGACAAAGCAGCTTTGGAGGGCAGGCTGGCATTCATCCAGGGTCAGCCCACCAGGCACAGAAAGACCAGTTCCAGATAGACAGTAGGAAGAGTAAGCGTCTGTATGCAAACATGCTACGTAGGCAGCACTTGGAGGACAAGCCTGCTATGGATCTTTTAAATCGGTTAAAGTGCATTTTGTGTGACCCATGTGTGACTATGGATAAAATAAGAGAACTGCCAATCTCTCTCTCTCTGGTTTATGACCTATATTAAATCAAAAGAGCAGCCCATAAGATGCTGCTGGTTCCAGAACCAGTAATATACAGCTGATAAATGCCTGTATCTAATTGCATCCTACAGGGAAAATTATACCACCAGACAGCGACTTCAGTATTTCAGAGAAAGATGGATAAATAACAATTTATCTTTTAACAGTTCAAACAATGAAGCTGACAAAAAATAACTATGTACACTTTTGATATAATCTTAGTCTACAGCTATTTTTGTCATCATGGCTATGCCATGTCTGAAGACAGAGTATTCACCTGAAATTAAAGGTTTATGGAGAACCCAGAGGTGACTAATACATTAAAATTCCATGCACAGATTTCTACTTACGCTTCTTCTTTAATTTTGTGGAGGAATGCTTCAGTTTCATCCTCTGGTATCTCTCCATCAATACTGGCCAAATACAAATAAAGGAACGAGAATGTTTCAAAAGGAATAGGAGCTGCTCCACCTTCTGGCTCGCTTGTTAAGATTTCGCAGGCATGTTTCATTGAACTCAGTAAGGACTGCAGGGGGTTAAGTCAAGAAACGAGAGGAGAAGTATCAGAGCCATGAACATCCTTTGCATACTACGACAAAATCCACACTGTTAGCCACTAAAAGTGAGGGTAAATGAGATGAAGGTGTTATCATCATTATCTAGCTTTAAACCCCAAAGTTACACTCCAGTTCAGGTCCAACGGTAGAAACAATAATGAAGTTCTACTAGAGACAGTACCAAAAAATACCAGAATCCTGTGATGTTTAAAGATTGCATGGGGTAATACGATCCCTATCTCCAACATGGCCAAATTGCTCTGTTCCGCTACTATGAGAGCTTGAACATCACTATATCTAGTGATAGACATATGTGTGTGTATGTGTATATTTATTCTCTCAATGGTTTTAAACGAATTTTCAGCAGCAGTTAAGACAGATAAATCTACAAACCCCAGAAAATGAACATGGGTTTGGTGATTTTTATTCTGACATTATATTATATAATTTTTAGATAATATTTTAGCTGATATTTACTGTTTCCTCTATCTGTATGCAAGTTCTATCTTAGTAGAAAAAACATTGAGGCAAAAAGAATTTAAAGAACATTTCAGTTCAGTCAAAGGGCAATAACATCCTAGTTACCTTAAAAAACCCCATGCCACAAATTATTTTCCAAATATACTTTGAAAAAATCCTTTATTTAATATGGTGTTGATAATCCAGTGCCCTCTACATGCTGAGCTATATGGGGAAAAATGTGGAAAAATTAAGCACCAAGTTACATTCAGTCAAAGACTGGTTGGATGCCATTAAAGAAAGAAATAAACAAACAAATGTGGACACTAAACCAAAAAAAAACCACCAAAAAAACCCCTCAAAACCACTCAGGCCTTTTTTAACACGAGTGTTAATATTTTTTGCTGTAACATTTTCAAAACTCACCGTTACCTTTTCATTAACAAGCAAGCAATGACTACGTAAAAAGATAGTATTTTCTAACACTAGACTAGCAATACCTAAAATAAATGCAATATCTGTTTAAGATCTAGAATACAGGCCAGAGAATTGTAATTTTATAATCCTTTAACAGTTTTACTTAATGTATTTCATCCCCTGGGAGGCCTCTCTGTGGAAGGAGAGGCAGCTGCCTCTATGATGGCAGAGTTTACCTTCTGCATTTTGCTACCTCTCTACTGCCCTTCCTGCCACTGTGTCTCTCTCTCACAACACAGCAGAATTATTCACATCCATTTTGGCACCCCTGAAAGCCTATTTAACAGGATAACTGTGTGGTCATTTCCTCAAGGCTGTAAAAACACATCGGTGTTTAGTTTATAAAAAGATACTTCAAACTGGTGCTCTTAAGAAGTTCACACTTGTCTAATCTTGTATTTCAGCTGAGACTCTGTTCAACTACGACCACAATTTACAGTTGTGAGAAGTGAATTTAAATTTCTTGTGTGCATCTTCCTCTATGGTTTAGGAAAATGAAATCTAGGTTTCGTTATATAGTACTGAAATCAAATAGTTCACTTAATATCCGAAAGAATGATGACATGGACGTAAGTTTAGTCTGCCTAGCTCCATCAGAATGATGCTTCCATTACTCCATTTTTTTTGGTTGGTTGGTTGGTTTTTTTTAGATAAGTAATGTTGCTGTTACTATTTTTAAATGAAGAAAAGAGCCCAAATTACAAGATCATGTCAGGAAGGAGATTGGAATGAAGAAATACACAGTTAAAACAAGTAAATATAGATATATACACACACAATTGCGTTGCCAGGCCAGGTCAACATTCAGGGTTTCCAGATATTGCAACAATCTCAAAATATTATTTTGTATGTATTTTCTTTTTAATACCTCTTCTTCCATACTGTAGAAATCACTAAAATATTATAGTTAATAAGAACATCAGCTTAGTGCATTTTATAGTCTTCCATTCTGTTGAAATGCTCTTCTGAGATATTATTCCTGACATTAAAAGAACTAAATGTAAATTTAGTAACATTAACTGCTGCTGTGAAAATTTAATTGACTACACAATCAATTAAAAGTTGGTGCTTTAATTTCTCCCTCCAGTTCTCCTCTGTGGACATTTACACTGATGCCATCAGCATCATTCCTCTATCATCCTCTCTCTCATGGTACAAGCTCTCTGCAGACATTCTTGCTCTTCTACTGCCATCCCAGTCAACTGAGGACTTAGCCATCTTTCTGTTTAAGCTCCCCCAATTAAAATCTGACGGAGAACAGAAGTAAACATGCAAGCCACTTTGCCAGCTGCTGCAACAGCAATCACCATTTTCCAAATCCATTTGCAGTAATTGTTCTATCACCTTATATATGATCACAGACAACCATCTGTGTTTAGATACAAGAGCTCCTGTTGTGAACATACCCCACCGAGCACGCTGCACCCAAGTGCCAGAATCTTCATCCATTCCACCTCCTCGCCAAAATTGTCCAGTTGCAGGATAGATTTCAGCTGCTCTTCTGGCAAACACAAGTGCTTCCATTTTTCCTTTAGCTCTGTAACAGTTACTGTGCCTTTGGGAGAAAGCTTTAAACGAAATCATGGTACCACAGTAAGAACTCTGAAAACCAGAATGAACCAAAAAACAGAGTAGTTCCCCAAAATACATCAAACACTTGAAGGTCACTCTACCCAACCATCTCCAACACATCAGCATTTGATAAAGGCCAGTTTGTACCTTTTTGTGCAAGACTTTGAGGAGTCCAGGAGTCAAACCACCTTCTATTTCCCCTGTTGCTGAAGGAATTTCAATCCTCTCCTTCACAGGAAGGGGCTCCCCCTTTGACAAGGCTGAAAAATACCTGAGTGAATGGGAAGAGCAACACACCTCAATGCCAAAGGCCATTAAGGCCATTACAAACTGCACAGAAGTAAATGCTCTTACAGGTCAGTGAAAGAACCCACAGGCTCCTGAGCAGGAGCAGCAGCACTCAGCAAGCTGCCCACACACACAATTCCCATCTCCCCATGCTCAGATAGCATCTTTCTTTCTAGCAGAAACCACAATCTTTAGACTTTACATGCTCCTTTTTATGACATTCTAATAATTCTTAAGACATTGAACTTATTTTGTGCGCGATACACTCAGTTCTTCTTGGCAAAGGCAGAGAGTGATTTATTAACATCACAGTGCTCTTCCAAACAAAATGCAGGCTTTTCCCATTTGATTGAGAAGCACTTGACTGCTCATCTGTTTAACATTCCCCTCAAACATTACCCAAAATGCTGCAACTCTCTCATCAATATTTCTACTATTTCTGTCCACTCCAAAATAAAATTTAGGAATAGAGCAGAAGGGGCATTAAGGTGCACATTCTTTTGATTATAAGGCTGACACATCCTCAACAGGAACCACCTCTGCTATAACTGGCCAGCAATCTGAACTGTGCAAGGAAAACTCAGTTTTCATTCAGGTAGTGATGGATCTAATTTAGGAGTTTCTCCACTCATCCTGCCTCATTTGCCGTGGTCACCCACCAGGCTACTCCATGCTGTGCAAATACTTGCCAAAATGCACAGCAAGCAGCACTGCATTGGTGTGACTGGGTAGAAATAGATGCATGGTATGTATGTAGATACAACACCTGGGCTATTTTTCAGCCTGATCCATTTCCCCATCACATTGTTCACAAGGACAAGCCTACAACACTGGCAGCACATGTGAACCCACAGCCTTGCTCTGCCTTGAGTGGCTCCCAGGCACAGATCTTGCTCTGCTCACCAGAGAAGTGCATGATCAGCAGCAGCTGCCTACTCCTCTGTGGGGGCTCCTCTCTAGGCAGAGGCTGGGGTCTGGCTGGTGGTGTGGCCATGGCAGCGCCACACTACCCCTTCTCTCACCAGCTCCATGTCCCAGCAAGCTCCAGCTACCTGGTGACTGCTGCTTCTGACACAGCTGGGACAAGCTCACTGCACATCCATCACCCAGAGGTACGCTGCACCCCCCCTCCATCATGTTCCTAAGAAATGTCATGCCATTTTAAGATTGTCCCAATGCCTTTCTCTGACACTGGAGCTGTAGCAATTCACCTTCAGATTCTTTCATTTTTTATGGACAAGCCAGAACCCAGTCTGGCTTTGTTAATAGCCTCCCCTCCCTCATGTACAGAGTATAGATGTTTTCCAATCCCCCCAGCTGAGAACATCTCACAGATACCTTTCAAGAGCTTGCCCACACAAACCATAGGACAGGAAAAAATTATAGTGGGCAGATGAGGTAAAAGAAAAAAAAATAGAAGTTAAAGAAGAAACATTTAAACATCTTAAATCAACATTTTAGTGAGAGATTTATTACATGGATTATCATTTAAAAGTTGCAACTTTTCAGGTACTTTTACCAGAAAAGAAAAGAAGAAACCTAACAAGCTTAAGAATTAGAAGGTTATTTTCTAGGTTGCCTTTAAATTCCAAGAATTAAATCTCACATGAGAGGAAAAAAACCAAACCAAATTAAAAAGGTTTGGTCTTTGAGATGGAAAAAGTAATAACAAAAACAAATTAAGATGCATTTTCTTGGATAGAAATCAAACTATTCCAGGAATAAGCCAATCCTAAGCCTCAAGGAAGCAGAAAATAAATCAAGTACTACACTATTTTTTAAAAGGCTCTCCTACCACATTAATACAAAGCAGCGTGTATGGAATATACATGTTGATGTAATATTCAAAGTCAGCTCCACTGTACAGTAAACAGGAGCAGTGAGATTCTGTGGGTGCCCATGTACAGCTCCCTATTGTTCTTTGAACATCATACTTACGCAGCTGCCCACTGCAAAACATCACGAGGTTGAGTCCTAATAGCAGCTTTAGTAAATTGCTTCAGAATGTCAGGTAGCTCTGGGGGGATTTTGATCTGCTGAGCACAAAACATGGTTTCTGGAAGAGGCATGGTCGGTTTCTGTTCAGTCACAAGGACCTGAAAGAAATAAAACAGCAGTTCACAGATACAGAACGTGAATGAAAAACTGTGTGTGCACTTGTGGGTGAACAGTGCTCATTCCCAAACTCCCTCCTGGGGCTACTGGAGAGGTGACAGACTTAGAAGGGTCTGCGTCTGTCAGAGGAGCACCACACTTCTCTAAAATACTTTAATTTGGTGGCAACACCACCAAGTAAAACACTGGAGCTTGGACACCAACCACAGCTCTGGATGAGGAGAACTACTACTTTAACGGGTATCTTTAGGCAGTTTTAAATGGATTTTTCTCCTCAAACCTACCACAATACAAATTTGTAGAACAGGCAGTGCAGACAAGTCACATCACACATGCCAGTGTGAAAGCTAGCTATGCTGACAACTCACTACTGCACACCGAGGAGAATTTTGTCATTTTTGTACAGAAGCCAGAGTACGCAGATGACCAAGTTTCTACTGCGTTTATGTATTCCAAAAATGTTGTAGCAAAAAGTTACTAATTTGTGCTCCTGGTAGACTTCACACAAAAAAAATACAGCAATGAACAAAACATTCACGTGTGCTGCAACCACACACTGCACTTTGCTCATACAGTTCTACAGGTATGTTTGTCTCATTCAGGATGTAACTCATTTGTTGCAAGGAATTCTGTCGCCCAGGATCCAAAAGAAGGGAAAGAGATAGGTTATTGTGTGATACTTCTCCCATTGAAATGGGGTACATTTGGTGGGAAATCTGAGTACCCTCCTCATCATTTCGAGAACAAACTATATCCTATTTAAGTTGATTTGGCAACAAGAACTGAAAACATATTGGTTATTTGCAGAGGAGAAGAGCAATGAAAGCAACAGCATCGAGAAAGGAATCAACATAACAGCATCCTCTATCCCTTTACATTATTTTAATTTTTAAGATAAAAATAAGACTACCTGGTATGTGGCTTTCTCTCCCTATCATGTGAATTTTCCTGCATTGGAAAAAAAATTAAAAGTCACTGATGGAGGAATGCGACTGCTGTGACCCAAGGCTCCTTTGAGGATCAAACCATACTTAAACTTTATTTCTGGAGAAATGCAGACAGAGCACAGCATCTTCACCACTCCAACGCAGCAAATTTGTACCAGGGTACAGACTTCAGAGAGTGCATTTAATTACCTTATTGGTCACACACATTCAGTAATGACTCAAAACCACAGTTCTAACCAAGGAATTGACACTGAACGCAAAAATTTGAGGATTTCAGGATAACAGAAAAAACTAGAGGAAGGAATACATGTGCATGTGTATGCCCCCTTGGGAAACAGTAAAATAAAAGAGTAAAAACAAAATCGGGGGAAAAAAAGGAAGCAAAGAAAAGCAAGAGCTGCTTTTCTACAGTAAGCCATTAATCATAGAGTCTCACAGAAGGGTTGAGGTCGGCAGGGACTTCTTAGAGGTTACCTGGTCAGACCCCCTGCTCAAGTTGGGCCACCTATGAACAGACTGCCAAGAACCATGACCAGGTGGGTTTGGAACATGTCTAAGGATGGAGACTCCACACCTCCCTGGGCAACTTGTGCCAGTGCTCAGTCATCCTTACAGTGAAAAAGGGTTTCTTGATGTTCAGAGGGAACCTCCTGTACATATACACACAGCCAGGTCAGGTAGCCTCTGCACTCCTTCACCATCAGCGCACGGCAGGGGTTACTCATGCGAAACGCAAAGCTCAGCTCATGTCTTTCACCCCCTATTAGCTCTTATTTTCTAATGTTTTTTCCTTTCACGCACTCAAAACCAGCCCCAGGAGTTCAAGGCCGACAAGCAGCCCCAAGCAGGCCGGCCCGGCCGCACCGCGGGGCCCACCGCCCTCCAGCCCCGAGCTGTGGGGAGGGAGCGCCGGAGGAGGCGTTCGGAGAGCGCCGGGAGCCCAACCCCGCCCCGGGCACCGCCGCGGCGATGGCGGGCCCCGGCCGAGCCGTCCGGGACGGCTCCCCCCGCCCCCGCCGGTGCTGCCCCGGGGCTCGGGGGAGGGCCCGGCACGGGCCCCTCACCTGCCCCGCTCCGCGGCCCCGCTGCCCGGGCAACGCGGGGGAGCGGCCGGGGCGGGCGGGAGGCCGGGGAGCTGAGCGGGGGAAGGCGGGCGCTGGGCGGGGAGAGAGGGTTGGTGCCTCCGCGGTTTAAAGTGCAAGAGCATCCCCTGTTTTGTTCAAACTTGTGAAAAGACGCGAGACATGGATGATGTCTACCTTTAGCAAATTCGCAGATGACACCGAGTTGGGTCGGAGTGTTGATCTGCTGGAGGGTAGGAAGGGTCTGCAGAGGGACCTGGGCAGGCTGGATCAGTGGGCCAAGAACAGTGACCAGTGACCAAGTGCCGGGTCCTACGCTTCGGCCACAAAAACCCCGTGCAGTGCTACGGGCTGGGGTGGGGGCACAGTGACTGGAAAGCTGCCCAGCAGAAAAGGACGTGGAGGTGCTGGTCAACAGCGACTGAACTCAAGGCAGCAGTGTGCCCAGGTGGCCAAGAAGGCCAGTGGCATCCTGGCCTGTATCAGAAATAGTATGGCCAGCAGGACCGAGGAAGTGATTCTTCCCCTGTACTCAGCACTGGTTAGGCCACACCTTGAATACTGTGTTCAGTTCTGGGCCCTCAATTCAGAAGTCTGGAGTGCATGTCCTAGGAGGAGTGGTTGAGGGAGCTGGGGTTGTTTAGCCTGGGGTGACATTATTGCTCCCTAAAAACTACCCAAAACGGGGTTATAGCCAGGTGGGGGTTGGTCTCTTCTCCCAGGCAACCAGTGACAGGATGAGAGGACATTGTCTTAAAGCTGTGCCAGGGGACGTTCAGGTCGGACATTAGGAAGAATTTCTTCAGAGAAATGGTGATTAGATGTTGGAATGGGCTGCCCAGGGAGGTGGTGGAGTCACCATCCCTGGAGGTGTTTAAGGAAAGACTGGACGTGGCACTTAGTGCCATGGTCTAGTTGGCAGGGTAGTGTTTGGTCATAGGTTGGACTCAATGATATCAGAGGCCTTTTCCAACCTAATTGATTCTGTGAACACCGTAGTACCGCATCACTGGCAGAGCCCATAGTGGGATGGCTGGTCCCTGGGTACCTGGGCTCCCTGCAGCCCACTAATCCCTGCATGCCCCATGGCCATGAGGATGCACTGCCAGGTGAGCAGAGTTAGGGTGGCATGTCCATCCTGCCTTTAGCACTTTTAAACTTCTTTTCCCAGCTTGGATGAGATGTGAACAAATGCTGAATGCTGAATGAGCTGAAAAGTAGACACAGAGCAACGTATCCCCTAAAATTCCCGTTACTTGCAGTAGCTGCTACTTTCAAGGGCAGCTCAGCCACAAGCAACCTCTGCTGGGCAGCTGCCATGATCCTGAACATTCCAGACAGCAGGACTACAGAAGGTCTGCCACCATGGAGAGCAGCATGTCCAGTGCCAGCTGCTTCTCAGCACCCACTGCTCCAAATATGGCCCCACAAGGCAGCATGGGTTCTACCACCACTTCAGAACTCCAAGGATTCAGTGCCCTCTCTGCCTCCAAGTCTTAGTTGCCAGCTACGAGACCTATTTCCTCTGCACAAAAAGACAGCACCGGAGATAACCTGAATGGCATCCTCTGTAAAGACACTAGTGCATCTCTTGGTTATAAAGCAGTGCCCCTCCCATTCCTTCTAACGTGGGCTGTAAGTAGCTCGAGCACTCAAATTAACTTGGTAATAGGATTATTCGCTTCAGAAAGCCTTCAGAAGCCATTGCTCCAAAGAGACTTGGGTGCTCTGTGCTTGAAACAGGCCAAACAGTTACTGCAGAAGCACACAATCTTATTTGGAGCAAGCCCTTTTTAATCCACATTATGTCCCTGCTGATGAACATGTAAGGCCATGCAGGACAAAGAAAAACATGCAGCAAACATTATCCTGCAGGAGTTTACAGAGTGGAATTAAATTAAGATCATTTCACAATGCAGTTTTTCAAAGGTGTCTAGGGATAAGAGATAAACAGCAAAAATTTCATATTCTCTGTTATCTGCAGTTCTTGGACACACTTGGAACTATCCCAAAAATGCTCAAAAAGTAAATGTCATATCCTCAGTTCTTCCAGTGATTTGGTCCAGTGCAGTGAAATCATGCATAAAGCTGCCATACTGTATTATGGGAAACAGTAGCATGTAGGTGGAATTTTTCCTGTGAGTATTTAAAGAAAAACTCTGTATTTTTCAAACATGTTATTTTATATGAATTGCAAACCAGTGGAAAAAGCCAAAGGCTAAAACTTCCATATAAAAGTGAAAAATAACTGGAAAATAGGTTACCAATTAATCACATGCTGCTCCAGAACATGCTTAATCTATAAAGGCATGGCCAAATTAATCTTTGTATAAATGCTTACATATAACAAAAATTAACAAGACACACTGCATCAAGTAATAAGCAAAACTCTAGGCAATACAGTCCTTGCTCTTTGCAGAAAAAGGAGCATGGGCACTGTTCTTTATTTTTTGACCCCAACCATCATATATTTAACTACAGGGGGAGGATGGATGGTATGAAACAGGATGGTATGGAGGGGACTGCAAAAAAACCCTGGAGGTACATGAGTTATGACCATCCTTACCATGCAGCCTCCTGACTTATAAGCAGTACCGGATATACTGCAAATTTTCTACTCATTAGTCCTGTGTTAATGGTGCAGAAAGAATGCATAATTACACATGTTGGCTTAAGTTTGGCATACTGGGATGGTATTCCTTTTAAGAAGTCATTTATACTTTTGGGAACTCATTTTTAGCTAAAAGTAGTATGCTTTTCACATGTAATTATACTAAAACATTTACTTAAAGATCATTGTAACTCGTGGATGTAAAAGGAAGGCCAAACCAGCATAACAAAGAGTGGAATAACCTCCGAGATAATTGGTAAGTAAAAACAAGATCAAGAGGCAGGAGGGAGGGATGCTTGAGGGTTAGTGGTGTGAGGAGAGATGTTAATTATCTGCAGATTAATGCAAGGTTGTTTAAGGAAACTCAGGATTACACAGATCAGTACCATGGCTGTGGGGTCAACAAAACCCTTTCAACAAGGAACAAAAAGAAAAAAAAAAAACAAAACTCTCAGAGGCACAGTGAGGACACTGATGGGTCTGGTTGAGAATCTTGACACAAAGCTATAAAGGGAGTAAGGCCTAGTTTCTGTTAAGAAAAGGTTGATCAAACTCCATGCAGATATAGGCAATAAAAACACAAGTGTAACTTCAGCAAAAGGAGCAACTCAGATTCTTGCTATACACTGAGTATAGAGGGAGTACTTCCCTCCCGTGCATTTTACCCATTACTCTTATACAAAGAGCATTTAAAAGTATATCCATGAACGTAATTGTTCTTTTACAGCACCATTGCCTAATTTCGGCTTAGAAATCCTGCTGCTGCTTCCTGCTTCTGTGCCTCCTGCTCACAACTAGTCAAAATATCTCATTGTTCTGGTTCCGGCCAAGACAGGGTTATTTTTTGCAGGGGGCACAGCTAGGAGCCGGGAGGTTTACCTTTTGTGCCTCCAATTCTCCTCTCCAGCCCATTGCAGGAAAGGGGAGAGGGTAGTAAGCGAGCAGTGCTGAGGAGTGCGTGAAGTGGTTTCAGTGGCAACACTAAATTGGAGAATACCATTCCTAAACCACGACACCTATGTACACTCCATTCTAATCCACAGAATTTTTAGATTCAGCACATTCCTTCTGGACTTCAGCAGGCCACTTATGCAATTTGCACCTGCTGAACACGGCAAACCAGTGCTGCTGGGCACTATTTGGGTTCTAATACAGAAATTCTATCCAGTATAAATAAATTAGCTTTGCAGTGTTCTCTACTTCTATAAGCAACAAGGAATTCTGTTCTCTCTAGTCTTACTTTCCAGGAACACAAACGGCCCTCGAAAGCCAAGTGATTTTGTGATGAATCAGACAAGTAATGTTAAGTACCACCCCCTTCTCCCCCACCGGATATCAGACAACTCCAGATGTTTTACATCTCTTCATGGGGGGTGGGTGGGAAATGCCTATGCAGCTTTGGCGTTGGCCTCTACTCAATAGGCAAGAGATAACTGCAGGTAAGTAGATAAGCAGCAAAAGTGATGTTCAGAGTTGTGAAATAATCTTGCCCTTCCTCCATCCCTCAGTACTATCCTGAATTTAAAATTTAGTTTATTTTGGATTGGTATTTGGAAATACAATCTTTTAAAATTTTCCATTACTGAATAACTTTGATTTCAGCATATTGTTTCTCAATTTATGGTGACTTCTAAATGAAGAAATTAATACCAGAAGCATAGCTTGTGGAATAACCATAAATAAAATTGTTGCTAACTTTAGTTTCAATTAATCTAATTAAGAAATACAAGAGAGCTCTAACTTACTTTTATGCTTTGTAAAAGTTGTTTCTTATCTGTTTCAGAAGACAGCTTCCTTTATTTTGCATCCTGAACTTCATTATACTACCAAGATTCAGTTCCTTGTTTAATGTTTTTATTATCTGCATAATCATTTCTGCAATTCCATTGCCATTCCCAAGGCAAGCAGAACAAGAACACTGACCCTGCCACAAAGAACTTCCAATCTATATGTAAACAAACAGACAGTGAAGTCCAAGGAAACAAAATGACGGTGATCAGCATGCCAGGCAGTGAAATCAACAAACCACCCATTTGTGCACTGTAAGGTATTTTTTACAGAGTTCTCTGCAGAATAATGGGACTGCTGTGCAGACTTTATGATGATCTTGACTCAGTCTTAGGGAGAGGCAAGGAAAGAATTAATACACTCAGCTGAAAAGTGATGTGAGTACTGTAATTGTGTTAGAGCTGGCATCTCGCCAAGGAAATTATGGACTGAAAGCAGTTACAGGTACCAGAGGGCCCTCAAACAAAACCAAGTAACTTCAGCTTCACCCAGCAGAAAAGGGGGAGACAGAGAAGGGATGCAGAGTTTTAACTATTTTTAATCAATATAAAATAATCTGTGTAAAAACAGTCAAAGCCATGCTGCAATTAAATTCTTTCAGAATGCAAAAGATAGCTACAGAGCCATCTTGACAGTTCTTGGATGAAGGCCTGTGGAACTAACAACAGCATTAGACTCTCAACACCACAAAGGGGATACAATTAAGCCAGTGCATACCTCCAACCCCTCCATTCAAGATCCAAGGTCAACCCGAACTGGGGTAAAAGAGCGCGCATGCGCGCGTGCACACACACACACACACACACACACACACACACACACAGAGTCTTTTCCACTTGAAGAGTAATATAAGCCCACAGCATGCTGTATTACTCTAGCACAGATGGAAGCCACTGGTACAGATCTCATCAGCTGTCTCAGTAACAGCCACTTACATG
Organism: Manacus vitellinus; assembly: GCF_001715985.3. Lineage (NCBI taxonomy): Eukaryota > Metazoa > Chordata > Aves > Passeriformes > Pipridae > Manacus > Manacus vitellinus. The sequence goes on along the minus strand of NW_021939256.1, from coordinate 14,303,380 downwards.
CTTACTATCATGTTTCTAGGCCAGAGGACTACTCAGGGCACAATAAGGCAAACCATTGAAATTTAAAACAATAAAAAAGTACTGTTATTTAATTCTTGTTCTATACAACCTCCATATTCTTTCCCAAAACGTGTAAAAATAAGGAGGTAAGGAGATGAGATTTTTCTGAAGTCCACAATGGACAGTTTTGGAAACAAACCTCATGCCTGCCAGCATAACAGTTGCATTTGAAACCAGTTCTCCGTAACAAAGAGAGAATACAGATAATGTAAGCTACATCAAAACAGCTACAGATCACATTGCATGACCGGCCTGATTCTCTTTTTTCTTTAATGACTTGTGAAATAACAGTGGTAAGAAACAGCACAAAGGCTTTTTCTTAATAAATTTTAATATTAAGACCAATTTATCTGGATAAAAACACAAAGTTACAAGTACCACACTACTGTAAATTCTCCATGATGCACAGTAGTGCTTGCAATATTTGAGTGACAAGCCCATTTTGGAACTGTTTGTGAAAGGTATGTCAAAGACGGAATCTTGGCATAAGTAAGAATGTATGTTATCAGTGAATTTATTATTGTGAAAATATATTTGTCCCACAATGTACACCACTGTAAATAGTCAAATGCAATATTTATGCACATCAAAAATATATGGGGTGAATATATACTCAATTTGGCATTAAGTAAGCAACAGTGAATGAAAGAAAAATATTTAGGCTATTTTTCTGATTTCATTTCACTGGAAATTTCCTAATAAATCACTCCAAAAGGTAATATTTGTGGTTCAAAACCATCAGTACAGCAGTAATTCTGTAAAATAGTATGAATCTGATAGTGACAGCCCAGTCCTCCTGCCACTAGATTCAGATGCATTTGGCTTGTTCTCGCTGCCTTAGAACACGAGTCCAGACACCAAAAAAATGAACTACCACCATCACAGCCTGGACCATATTAGCTCAAAACAATGTCAGATCAGAGATGCAACATCAATAGAAGGAGATGACACTTTCAAAGCACTTGCCAGATTCTCAAGTATTAATTATATACACACATGGTTAAGTACAGAATACTGAAGAAGAGTGTACTGAATAGCAATTAAAATATTCCATTGATGTTCTCCATACTGCAATGGATATTCACATTTCCCACATTGGTCTAGGAAAGATACTGCAATCTAAGCATGTGATTTGATGCTACTTAAAGCTTTGTGATACTGTTATGTATTTTCTTTATCTACATAAGCCCCCCCCAAACATTACTGCAAAAGAACTCTATCTACATATAGAAATAACACAGACTTGATTTGGTGGCTCTTGTTTGACTGTGCTCTTGCAAAGATATCTGCTAACTCTTCCTTGCCTGCTTAATAGCATGTGTATTTCCCTGCCCCTCAGGAAATAAATGGTACATGATAAATCACTTCCTTCAATATTATTCCCATAAAAATTCACAGTGACCAATTCTGAGAGAATTTTTTTTTGGTTGGGTTTGTTTTTTTTTAAAGTAATTGTGCAATATAAAATTCATACTACAATTTTCAACTTTGGTAACTTACAGAAAAAAGATTTCAAGCTCTTTAACTAAGGACCAGGTCAGGATGTTGCTTACACTATGCTCCTTGTGCTGTGCAAGCACATCAGTTAATGTTCATCCCTTTTCTTGAGGTCCTGAAAAATTCTATTATTGATAAGAAATTGGCTACAATTTAAGTTGTGAACCTATCTAATTTTCCTTGATACCTTTAAATGCTTCCAACACCTACACTTAGTAAATTTTTATTTACTGTTTCAATTCACAAAATCCTGATCCCAAAGCCAACACCCACCCCTTCAACCAAACAGAAAAATCCAGCTGAGCCTCAACAAGTACATCTGAATTCTCAGAAGAGGAAATATTTTCTTGATTTAACAGCAACTGTACAATATTACAAACTCTGACACATGAAAAACAATCAGGCAATAGAAAAATGTACAACAGCTTTGGTGTTATACAAAATAATAAAAAAGACTGGACAGCAAGATACATAGTTCATTATGTTCTCACCACAGCCACTTCATTGCTGACTGTAAGACAGTTATTTACTTTTGATATTCTCTGTGGCCTTTCCACTCATGAAAAATCATACTGTATTACTACAATAGGATCTGTTATGAACACCATAAAGTAAGCTCCAAATTTTATAAAAACATCTTGCCTCTTCGCACTATTGCTTTGTGGCACATTGTCAACAGAACAGCAGTCCAAAATAAAGTGACAACTAGATTTAATAAATTAATATACTTTTTAAAGATGTACAATGCACATTCTTTTTAATCCAAGGTTTTAGGGTGTCAGGATACTTCTATTTACACATATACAGATCTCAGACAGCATTTATAACATCAGAAAATGCAGATAAGGAACAAAGCCTTAACTGCTATCTGGATGCTGCTAACAGAAGCCAAAACACTGCCGAGAGTATTATTGGGAGAGATATCCAAAGATGAGAAGAGTCTATGAAAAAAGGACATGTAAAGGCAAAGGGAAGGTCAAGATGTTTAATATGACCATCTATTCTTGTGAAGATTGAGGTGGAGTTGTTGATGTGCCTGGTTTACCAGACTTCCGTTCATAATTCACAAGTCGTTGTCCAACAAGGTACCTGGGATTACAGGAAAAACAGTGAGAAATTAACACAAATTAACAGCATTTTGTAACACAATCCACTCTATCTCCTTTTCTGCAGAAGTAGCTTTCTCATTTCAGTAAACATTATTCTATAAGCAATACCTCCCCCTCCTTAATGGACTTTAACCACCCTCATCTTTTTTCTCAACATTCAGGCACCTTGTAATGGAATACAGGCATTACAGGTTTGTATTTACAGGCCTAACTTTGGTAGTCATACAATTCAGACATATACAAACTGCATGAAGATATGAAATATAAGGAGTGTGTTTGCAGTATTTATATACCCAGGCCCTTTGCTGGATACTTTTGAGAGCATCTTTGCAGTGTCTGAGTGTTTGAGTTCTTTCACTTGAACATCTGGAAAAACAAATCTGATATAAAACGAAATGAAAGGGCTAATGAGGTTCTTCTAAGTTCAAAAAAGAATCTGTGACAATGCAGAACATGTACTCAGTAAAGCTAAGCAAGGCTCAGCTCCTGGTTGAAAAAAAGTAAATATTGCAAAGAAAGAACTTTTGCTGCAGCTTTGTCTTTCTTAAAGGGAAAGAAAATATCCTAATGCTACTCCATGTCAAGCTTAAGGGGTGCGAGATTCCTTTATTTAAATTCTGTTTCAACATTATACCATCTCATCAGCTCAGCAGTTTTTGTACTTTTTACATTGTTCCTTACTTCTGTAGGTCATTGATTCACACTCCTACTTTTTGCCACCTAAATTCCTCTCCATGCTTCATATTTACTTGCTGGTTCTACATGTAGAAGAGCCATATGCACCTATGAATTCTTCCCCTAAAACTTATCATTTCCTTTAGAAACTTTTTCACCATCTCTCCTTTTGTCACAGAACCATAAACAACCACCATCATATATTTTTTGTACATTCTAGAATTTCATAAAAACTTGTATATGCTTTTAGAATTTGTTATATGAAAGATTTAATTAAGTGTATTTCTAAACCACAAATCTCTACTGACTGGCATGACTACATTTGCTTACTTCCTGTTGTACAAACTCGTTGTCTGAGTAATACAGACTAATAATTACTGAAAAAAAAAATCAAAAAACCATACAAAGTTTGGTAAGGACAAACTCTATCAAATCAACTGAACATTCTTTAACAGGTTAATTTGACTAATGAGTACAAAAAACAGTTATGCAGAAAAGGTTGAAGAAATGGTTTTATAAGAATCAGATTGTGACATGATTTTACTTCCAGGTGTATCATAATCATAACATTCACTAGTTCTTCAAGACTACACAGCAGGAGACAAACAAGCAATCAGCTTCATTTGTGGTAAAACGCATTCATGTTAGACATGGAGGAGTGTCTTCCATTTATAAAGACAGTCTATTCCTGTGTTTGTCTACCTGAACCATAAATAAAACATTTGCCAAGAACAGTTTAGGTCTGTCTCAACGGGCCATTTGTCTAGAAAACTTCCTAAAATCCCTTTACGTCACAAGTATATACAATACCTGAATTCAATCTGAAGTTATCACAATTTAAAGTGGAAAAATTAAAAAACCCACACTATATACTCACTTGTCATTTTTAATATGTTCATAAAGGCGCTTGAACTGGCGGACTTGGAAGGATAGAATTCCCATCAAAACCACCACCATAAGCAGGAAAGGGTAAATCCGTCGCTGGACTAGGTTTTGCATTTCAGCGGTAACCCCTACAAAATAAGACAAAACCCTTACATGATCTAACATTGCTGAAGCAACTCACATATTTTTGCTTCTCTACCTGCTTCTAGACTTTTTATTATACTGTAACTTCAGTAGAACGGCTGTGAAATAAATTACACATCCATTTATCCCACAGTTCCAACATGACAGCTGCTGTTCTTTTTAATTTGAAGCACTGAAGTGGAAAGTTTTCCATTAGCACAGTGAAAATCCACAGTAAAAAAAGAAAAGGGCTTATAAGTTCTTTTGCTTATTGACTTCTGTATACCTCGTATCAGGAAAAAGTTGCAACAGAAGTCAAGTGAGAGATCGGAGAATAAAATGGGACTTCTTTAACATATTGTTAACATCAAAACTAACTACCAAAAGACAACTGTTGATGGAAAAGCTCACACAGGAGAATCTTAAAAAAAAAAACCCACCTCTATGTTTAAAATTTACATTTTACTCTGATACTATCAAAATCTCAAAACAAACCCAGTATTTTCACCTGTTCTAAGCTTTGTTTAGAATCTGACAAGTCAGAAAAAGATGGCCTCAGCTCAGTATAGCTCCCAGAGAGACTAAAATTAAAGGTTGATTGTCCAAAGAAGAAATGAATTAATTATTCCTTTCTCAAGCCAGCTAGATACCTATATTTTTGCTGTTAGATATTATTCAGTCCCATACTCCTGGTGTAGCTAGTCAGAATAATGTATTGCATTTCTCAAAAAAATGCCACACTTTAAGACAACACAGCAATCCTTTAGCATTTACATTTGTTGGCAGAATAGAGGGGGTTTTTTGGTGAGGTTTTTTTGTTTGTTTGCTTGCTTGTTTGGGTTTTTTCAAATAACGCAGAGCTTGGAGTGTTATTTCCACAAATATATTTACACTGCTATAAACCATCAGATGATAAACAGGTATTCTGAATGTATACATACCTAGTAAAGGTACAACACCAGAAGCTATGATGTACGGCACACACAGTGAGAGTAAGAGAACAGAGATTACGGGTGCTGCCAGTTTACGGATGATGAAGTGTAAGTCAATGTTACGAATCCCGTTTGCGTAGACCTAAAAAGGAACAAGTCAGAAGTAGAAGGGATCAATCGTGAAAGCCTTGCTTTGCACTTACACTAATAATCAAAAGGTTTTGCACAATTCTCCTTATGAAAGGACATGGGTGTTCCCAACTTGAAGAAAGCAGTGATGGCCACAGTTAAACAAGGAAAAGCTCTCTGCCAATCTGCATCGTGAGTGTTCCAGGAAATCATTTAAACAGTGCCCAAGAGACTAACTTAATCAGGAATAGTGTTGTGATTCAGTTGCAGGAATGCAAGAAACCAGCTGAAAGATCATTTAATAGAGCTATAGACAGTGTTTTTGTGGGTGACCTGGGATCACTTTGTGCTGTTAACTTTGTACTGGAAGAGAATCCTGTGTACACCAACAGAATTAATCTATTAAATTTGGTAACAGGCAGAAAATAGGAACTTATTTTGTATTTTGGTGGGACAGACTAGAGCCTCTGCATGTAGAGTCTGTGCCTGAAGAAAGGGCCTGCACAATTGTTAAGTTTCTCCAGTTACTACCAGAAACTAAGGTCAAAATGTAACTAGATTAAGCACAGCAAAAGACTAGTTTTGAATGGCTACCACCTACAGCCGGACTATGGCCTCTGTCTCACATCCTGGATGAAACCATTTGTGAGGATGGCTCAGAAGAGTGACTGATGGCTCATGGAGAGCATTCGAAATGGAAGGAAGTACCTTGATGCCATTATATGCATCAAAAGGTACTCTCAGAACTAAGACTACATTTCTGCAGTGTGACAGCTAAAGTAATTTAATAACTGGGACTATGTGCTAGACTTACTCAAAGAGGCACCTTGTGTACAGAGGTTGGGACATGCACCATAGCCATCACATACTGTGCAGGGATGAAAAGTTACCTTCTGGTAAACAACTGAGGTACTTCACTGAGATGACAAGCACAGAACTTAAAGGTTATAATCAAGAAAAAAAATACTTCTGCCACAGAAAAGAACAGGCCATGCAACTTGGAACTGCTCACAGGAACTGTTCCATCTTGCTTAATTCCCAAAGGGGATTGGGAATAGTGTCTTTCATCTGTACTAATCTGTGAATGGGGTAATATCTATAGCTCCAGAGAAGGCAAAATTCTCTGTTCTTGAGACGTGGATGTAAATAATGTTCAGTATTTGGACACACACTGACTTCATCTAAAAATGTAATCATGTTTCTTTCTCACTTTAATAGAAATCTGATAAAAATGCATATATGTATATGCAGCTTTTCTTGATTTCAGCTTTCTGAGGTTTGCTTTTATTTTTAAGTGTACCTTAATGGATTAGGCTATACAATTTAAAAGGTTTCTACAAGACTAAATGAATTTTACTCAATTACTCCATTACTACAAAAGTAATTCTGTTTTCTGATTCACACATTCAAAAAACATTGAAAATGTATTATACAGAAAAATTCACATGGACAGATTTTCCCTACCTGTTCAATAACAGTTTTCAGCCACCACTGAGGACCCATCAGCGTTATGGCAGCAATTATTTTGGCATGCAGAACTCCAAGAGCCCAGTCCTAATTTTGTAAAAATGGACTGTTAACATTAACATCTTTAAAAAGCTAGACAACCAAAAGCTTTTCAAGCATCTTGTTAATCTTACTTATAAATGAAAATATAATTACTTTTCTATTTACATAGGACATTGCTTAAAAGGGGTGACATCATCTGCAAACTCCTGTGGAAAACAGGATGTTCTCAAGCTTAACTGACGTCTGTCAAATTAGCTCCCTGGTACGAGGAAAATCAGTACTACTATTAAACCAAAAGCAAATACAAAACAAAAGCATTACACTTACATAAAGTAACAGACTATCATTCTGGAACAGAATAGTTAACACTGGTAACATTTACCTAGAAGGATGTTATTTTGATTCCTCTAAAAAAAGAATAGAAACAAGATGCAAAGATGTTCACACACTTCAGGAAAGGAGTTTTTTCCGTTCTTTTAAATTTTAGTCATTCACAAAACCCTCTCTGATGTGAGAAAAGCTAAACAAAGCAAGGCAACACTCTTCATGAGAAAACATCATACTACTTAGAAGAAAATTTATATTTTAACATAAACTGCAATTATTATGGCATGGAATTAAAAGAACATAATATAACTACTGGCTTCTACTAAACTTTACATCATGAGTCAATCCTTTCTGGATTACACATATGTGTAAGATTTTCAATAAGAGCCACCAAAATAGAATGCAAAATATAGGCTGAAAAGGTATAACAAACAGCTACAGAACTGGTAAGACTTAAGATATCATAGACTAATCATCCTTTTCTTAAACTGCTAAGGAAATACATTTTCTTTAACCAATTATTTAAAGAGTGCTTTTGTTCACATCTATTTTCAAAAATTTAAAAAATTGTTACAAAAAAAGGTCAGTATTAAAGTTGATTCATGTTTACTTAAAGCTGTAACCTTTGTATAACTTTGTTCTCTTTTGCGAAAAATGGAAATTATTCTCAATTTCAATAGCTTCTTGTTAATTTAGAACAAGTCTCAAATTCCTCTAATCCATTATTTTGAGGAAGCTCTGCCACATGAAAATAAAATTTTTCAGTATACTGTATTTAAAACTTCTAAAGAACTAACATGCAAAACTCAAGAATTTTTAGAATATCTAGCATAGCAAATTCTTTCCAAAACCATTTAGAAATCAAGATCATCTATCACTGCAACTATATGATGTCCTGATTTATTAGTCATCTACTCAGATACCTAAAAAATATACTTGTATTTTAAAATAATGGAATAATTAAATTAGCAGTCAAATTCTTCTCTGTATTATGGCTTTCAAACATTTGGATACCGAAGGTAAACAAAAGCTTGTCTGTGGGCAGTTTACAAAGTCACTATCCCTGAACACTTCCTTGTTACTTAGTAAATGCATTCTAGATATCTTGAGTTATGGTTCTCTCAGTTGGGTGTCTGAGTTATGAGTTCTTTCATAATTCAGCCTATGTGATGGAAGCATTCATCACTCAGTCCTGTCTTCTGGATTGAAGAAAAAGAAATTTGCACTGCCTGTGAGACTTGACTGAAGAATAACAAAACATGACTACCTCAAAATCTTGTATTAACGATTTGACATCTCAACCCAAAACCAGCATGACCCTAAAGCATATAAAAATTCCATTTATAGTGGGCATCATTACTGAATTAAAGCCTTGTAAGGAAAAAACGATCAGCTGAACCTCCTGCTGCATAACTGTATGCAGAAAGCTACCCAGAAAGATCAGACAGAGTATGTGCATACATACATACAGCTATACTAACTTCCTACATAACTTTACAATGATGCTACTGGATAAAGTGTCTAGCTGGCCACTGAAATGCAAAGATCCTCTGATGTCATCTCACAACAGTTTAGCTTTTCATACTCTGAATTCCTCATCATATCCTTTTGGTTCAAATAATCCTCATATCCAGACTTGGCTGCCTTTTCTCTGCCACACAGAAACATATTTATAGAAAATGCTCTGAGGCACCGAATCAACATGAAACAAGAACGCTCATAACTGCTTACATCAAGAGCAGCAAAGGAATGGGAGCAACTGACCTGCCAAGGATAGAAGAGAGGTGTTTGATCCAAAGGAACTCTCAAAGGTGCAACGATGACCAGTTCAAAGAGAAGTCCAAGCAAAAGTGGAACCACACCAGCTAGCAGTATAGCCACTATTAATGTCTTCATTATCTAAAAAGCCCCAAGACATTTAATTAATATATTTACCAGAGGATTCTTTGTTTAAGCTTAAAATGTAACTTAAGCTACACGAGCACATAGCTCTGACAGAAAAACCCCAAACTTACGCAGACCTAGAAATAATTTTTATTACATATGTAGTTTTGCAATGTAATTTTTCAAGATTGGGTTCTATTCCATACCCCCTCCAAAAAAAAACAAAACCCATGACTGTGCCTACTAGTGTCCATATAGTTCTAAACCATAAAATAACCTTTGACTGTTATCAGTAGGGAATACCACCCAATGGCACTTCATCGTATCACGTATTCTAGTATGTTGGAAAATTGGAGAACAATTTTTCCAAAACTGCCATTTTTTTTCTCCAGAGAAAACCAAACATTAAATATTTAGTCATTATGGAATATTTGACTTAAAAATGATAAACGCAGAACACCATGCTTGAATCTTTCTTTATTCTAGAATTCTCTTACTTTACACGCACCATATAAAACTAATCTGACTTAATTAGCATGATAAGGAGAAGGGACAAAGAACAAGTAAAGCACTGTATTTTGGCTCTGAATTTTCTTAAAGAAGTTTAAGATTTCCTAAATCAAAATGATGGATATTTGGAAAATGTGGTATAGTACATGAAATACACACTTACACTGCTCTTCTGTCTGTAATAGTTCAATAAGTACATAAACATATCCATAACAAGAGATCATTCATGCTATGAATGTTTAAACTAACTATACTTTGCTTAGGCAAGAAATGCACAATAGAAATCCTCAAAATCAAAACCAAGATAAAAATTTGGGGTATAAATTTTCTTTCATGGTGAGAATCAGAACTCCTCCTAATAACAGATATTTTCTTTAAAAATATTAAGTTGAACAACATAAGATTTGACAAATGATGAAGATCTTTCTGAAAATATGCATCAAGCTACTTTGTAGAGACATGTTCATCATCATCTATCAGCTTTACTAGTTTTTTTTCCATTTGATAATGTCATATTACTAAACAAATAATAGTTAAGCTTCGAGGTATATGTGAACATGTAAATGTCTCTGAGAACACGTAACATTTGGAATAATATAATGCCACATATTCCCTTTTAAAGGAAAACAGAAAAATATACACATATATATAAACATATATACACACACACTTATTTACACTGATTGCTTAACATCGTGGTAAATGGCTTCCAAAAATAGTTAGCCTATGCAACAGGGGAGGAAGCTGCAAAAGCTTTGAAATCGTCTGAAAAGGAAAATGCAGTGAACATTACAGAGTAAAATTTGTAAGCAAAAATGAAACAACAAGTTTCATTACCTACTTTTTGAATCACTCAGTAGAAATTTTTCTTGAGACTCACCATGAGAGACCATTCCTTGACCTTCTGAAAAATCACTCTCCGACCTTGTGGCATCCAGGCAACCAGTACTGTCACGGCTCGGATAGTTAGCCAACAGACGTAAAGACCACAAGCAGCTGTGTACAGTTCATGGATTTTGGCAGTCCCCGTCCAAAATGACATTAACCATCGGCCAGCAAACACTGAAAACATAAGCACTGTTAAATAGAGTAATGCTTTCTGATGTATTAGGGAAGGATGCCTATTAAAAAACATTTATTAAATTTATTGTTAAATATGAATGCACAAATATTGTTCATCATAAAACAGTATTTTAGTACTATACCCAAAATGCAGAAATGTGTGAAGCACTATGTAAATAGTTTCAGAAATTATGCCAAATGCATATGTAGAAATTTTTTCCCCCCTAAAATTTCATTATGACAGCAATGTGACCCGAACTACAGCAAAACAAATCATTGAATACAGCACTATTCAGAGCCTAAACACTAATCTTCAGAACTGCAAAGGCATTAGTGCATAAGCTTGAACTTAAATTGTATGAGCTATATTTGGATTATTTCACTGCCTCACATAATTTTTTAAGACTCATTGATGAGGCTTCTGAAGCTTTATGACAAAAATGGGAGACTCATTTGCTACCATTTATTTCTTAATAGTGTCTCTATTTACCAGTATTTCAGAGGAACTATTTTATGTACTACTATTAAAACAATCACAAAATTTGTAACTCTGATCTCAATACATTATTGATTTTAGGATCATTAATACAAGGAGGTATAAATCACATGGTATTACACCAGTCAGGTTATAAAATTCAAATGAGTTTACACGTCTTATCCTTTTGATTTGATTAAAGTACTTATTCATACATTTCTAAAGTGATATACATGCCACTTCCCAAAATCTCTTAGTGACCTGTCAAGGTCAGAATATCTGAAGCTGGAAGGGACCCATAAGGATCATCAAGTCCAACTCCCTGCTCCTTGCGGGACTCAATAATGACACCTTCAGAATATTTAAGTAAAGAAATTAGAAGACCAAATGACATATTTTCCTTCTCTAAACAGTAAAGCAGGTGCAAGAGTTTGAGTTTCTTTTTTCTCTCAATACTAATGAGATTGTCTCAGCACTTGGAGCTATGTTGTTAAAGGAAAATTATTCTACAACAAAACAATGGGAATGGCAATCTCTGTCATTTAAATACAAGTACTATCACTATCATTTAGTTTTTTAGATTATTACAACTTGATGATGTACCATTGAAAATGAGACAATTTTCCACGTTTTCTCCTTTTAACTTTAAACAATGGTTTCAAAACATCTGCCATTGCTGAGCACAGCAACACGCAGAGTTGCTTTTAATCACAGTTTTACAGTAACAGACTCACCTGGTAAGGTAAGGCAGATAAGACTAGCAATCAGTAATGTTATGCACATGAAAACAATCAAAAGAAATATCTGAAAGAGGGAAAAAATAAAAAGGAGAAAAAGTTTATAAGAAAGTTACTTAACCAAAGCAAAAAAAATCCACATAAAAAATACATCATCCTAGAAAGGCAGCTGAACTAAAATATTCAAATACCAACTAATATTTACTGTATAAATAAATCAGCAGTGAGAAACCTACCCACAGTACATGCAGAGCACCTACAATGTTGTGCAAACTCTTTCTAAGAGTTTGTATCAGCTGTTCCAAGAGTAAAAATTAACATTTGAATCCAGAATGACTGAAGTTCTCCCTTAGATTACATTAAAAAAATTCATCTCTTCATTTCTGCACTGACCAGCACAACTCTCAATTAATCCTAAAAGGTTTCTAGCTCTGTATGCCAGATGAGCAAGACTGGTTTTCTGTGAAAAACCTTGCTGAGAAAGTTCTTCCAGATGTCCTCAGGTTTATGTGACCAGAAGATGACAGGGAAGCTGGTCGCTCCTTAGTCAGGTTTACATCTTATCGGAGAATTATCATGTACTTGACTTCTTTAAATATGTCTCAAGCACCATGTGCTATGCTCCATTAATCATCAAAGACACACAACAAGCAAGCCTACTATGGGAAAGCTAACACCTTATCCTAACAGACAACTGAGAGAAAGTTAAATCTGTAACATATATTTTCCTTGATAGGACTTTTGGGTATAAAGGAAGGAAATTTCAGAAGCACTACCACAATGTCACACTGTTAGCCATTGCTTCCATTCTCACAGTAAGTGAGCAAAGAGTAAGGCACAGTAAGGCAAAGAGTTTAAAATACACTTCAGCTACAAGACCAAAGTATGCCCCCTTGAAAGCCATGCCTTGTTAGAGGCACTCCCGAACTACCTGTTTGATGGGGGCTTATTGTATTTCTCTCCATTACTAATTGTGAAGAAAACAAGACGTAAACTAACAGATAATAGACAACATATATGGGATCTATAAGTAAAATCATAGAAATGACAAGCTGAAAAAAGCTTTATGAGAGAATAACTGTCAGTCTACTTTTTAGAAAGATGCAAACCATACAAAACACAACACGACCCACCACTTGACTTCTGATAACGTGGGCCAAGTCTTTCTTACAAAAAAATACTCACCATATTCTTCCAATTTCATTTTCTATCCTCTTTATGTGTTTGATATACCTACCCTGAGTGGGAATTTTAAAGGCCTACGATAAGGCTGGAAACCCACAGGTCCTCCTTGTTGAAGTATGGCTTGATGGGCTGCATGAAGACCTTCTCCCACAACTGGAATGGCATTATTATTGCGGGCATGCTGGTTGTTAGGTTGCTGATTTGCATTGTTTTCATTCTCTTCCTGGTCACCAAGTAAGTAAGAATGAAGATCCCTGTAACAATCAAAATTTCAGTTTTGTCCTGTTTGATACGAATGAGAAACTTATAGAAACATAGGCCTACTCAGAATGTGTACAAGCTGTACAAAACTTATACAGGATTTTCATAAAGTAAAATAAGCCTTTTTCTGATAATGTACTCAATGTCATCATACTCACAGAATTTAGAAGGAAAATGCTAGGGGATGTAGATTAGAACAGTTGGAACACAGTCACAAGAAAAGATCACTTATCTGTTTGATTGCTTTAAAAACATCACCTGGTATTGCAGTGGCTGTGTTTATGAAAGGAAAATTGCATTGCTATTTCAGTTCATGAAAGCACACAGCTCTACTGACAGCTTTTATTTTACTGTTACCAAGCTCTATTGGAAACAATTGCCTTCAAACCTCAACTGTATGAGAACAGCAGATCATTGCTATAGACAGGGTTTCAAAAGTACAGAGGCAGGCAGAGTCTTTCGAAAAGATTCTAAATGGCTCAAAACCTGGTCACAACTTTCTAAGAACATCAATCCTAAAAGAATCAATCTATTTAAAAAACTTTCTGTTGATGTTTCCCACATATATCATTAGCAAAATTTGAATTCGATTAAAAAAAGACCCAAACCCAATATGAACATTTAGAAGTTAATTTTCCTCAGCTTTAGCAGAGTAAGATGTGTGCAGATATTCTATTGGCAGTGAAAACATTTTCACAGCAGTTTGCTTTTTGAGAAAAACAGAGAAGATTTTCATCTTTGCTCAGCTAAAATTGCTGAAGAGATAATTCACAACTGTTCTAAACAGCTGCAACAGTGGAGAAAGAAAAGCCATTTTTATCATTGTCTCCAAAATTCTCTTCTTGCATCATACTTAAACACCACCAAACGTGGAAAAATTAATAGAAAAAAACAAACCCTTCAAAATGCAAAGAGAACAGGGGGTGAGGAGAGTTTCTTTATGAAAAGTTAAAATAAATATTTTGGATTGCAGTGAAGAAAAAAGTCTTTTATTCATTCACTCAGTTTCTCAGACATAAATTAGCAAAGAATAAACCTTGATCCTAGTAGTGGAACACTCAGCAAGACATAGTGGGAGAATGCCAATATACTTTGAAGTAAAACCGAAAGGTATATAGGAAAAAAGAAAATCAACTTTATTTTTTTCTTGACTAATTTGGCAAACAATAGATGAACTAAAAAATAATTTCAAGTGCTAGAACTCTGCCTAACAGTATAATAATCCACTTTATCTGATGAAGATACAGTTTTTCCTTTCTCCTTTTTTAAGAGACTGAACTTTCAACTTTAACATCCCCGATTTAAAGTTGTTCACTTTTTCAGCTTAATGTTCTAAGTAATTTTTCTTTATTTTTTTTCCTTCTTATAGTAAGAAGTGCGGGAAGTGCACGTGAATTTTACATGACTCATGGAAATGCTCTGCTGACACTTATCTCTTCACTCTTTTCAAGTAATAGAAAGTTAACAAGATATTAGTCATACTTCTACAGATTTTTTCACTAAGCAAATACTGTAATAGTGTACTAAAAGAATTACTTGTCAAAGACAAGTCCAGAAGTCGGTACAAATACTGATTAGAAGAAATCACTATAAAAGTTTTCCATCACATTATTATCTGTAAAAGAGCTATTAAAGCTACCTGTTGGGATAATTTTCTTGAAAGCACAGTGCTTTCATGTTTGAAGGCCAAACTGGACACATGGTTGTAGTTGATTCTGGATCTCTGTACTTACAGCAAGTATCCAGCAGTAACAGTCCATGCTCGTACAAGACCTTTCAACCACTGTCTTGTATGTCCTTGCTCTAGCAAAGCTGGAAGCACCACCTGAAGCAGAAGGAGCTCTAAGGAAAGTTCACTTACTGGAGCATCACTAGAAACAATGGGAAGAATAAAAAGTCAAACATAAGGAACATCCTGATAGCAATCTTTTACACTGAATCATATTAACACCACCACAATACAAAAATATATTGGATGCCAACAGGAAGAATTCTTAGTTTTTTCCAGACATTTTTCCTTATATACTCCCCTAGGCAGAGATTAGGTGTTCATGAGTATTTAGACATTTAGGTGTATAAGAAATTTAAGAAAAAACATTGAGAAAGATTATATCCGAGAATACAGTTTTCTCTTTTATTTGCTTCTATCATCACTGTTTCAATTATTATTTAGAAACAGAAAAAACCTGCTATCATCAAAAACAAATCCAGTTACAGATATTCTTTCATTCTTGTAGTAATGATAATCAGGAATGAGTGTGTTAAAAAAAAACAACATGGAAGCAACTTCACTATCAAAAAGTTGAAAGGGTAAGCGTTTTGAGGACATAAACCCCCAAAGAGTTATCATTATGGAAGTAATACAAAATGCCTTTAATTTTTGTTAGTAGCTTTTCACTTGACAAACTGTATGATGTAGCCATGTCCTTTACCTTTTAACTTCCCTAGAACAATGAATATTAGATTAATTGAAAACAAAATAACATAGCAAAAAAAAGTCCCATTAATGCTCAAAGAGCACAAATGCACTTTTTCTAGTTATAGGAAGACTGAAGAAACACAACTTCTAAAAAATAAATGCTTACCTGTAGAGCATAACATTATATGGAAGAAAGTTAGGCAGGAGATATTTAATAATGCGTATAGGAAGCCAGAGCATTAACAGTACAATTGATCCAAAGACAATCTGCAACAAGAAAGTAAACAAGTTAGTCCACATAGTAGAAACAACCAAATCTAGCTCCCCACCCATCTCTGTGACACGTTCCCTGTGTAGTGGGTTAGCCCTGGCTAACAGCCCAATACCTACCCAGCTGCTCACTCATTGCCCTTTCCCTGCTGAAGGGGAAGGCAAAACAGAAGGAAGGCAAGACTGAGATAATGACTGTTTAATACAGAAGGCAAAAGCTGTGCCTACAAGCAAAACAATAAGAGGAATTCAGTCTCTATTTCTCATCAGCAGACAAACAATTAGCAGCTTCCTGGGAACTCATGAAGTCAAACACCATAACCATGAATGCCCCCCCTTCCTCCTTTCCCACAGTTTTTACTGCTGAGCACGACGTCATATGCTATTCCTTTGGTCAGTTTGGGTCAACTATTCCAAGTATACCCTGGAACCACAGTTTATTCACTGGAGGAGTGAGGGAGTGGGGCAGAGCAAGAAAGAGAAAAGGCCTGCCTTGATATCATGCAAGCACTGTCTAGCTGAAGCTAACAGGCCTGTGTTGGCAACACTGTTTGAGCTGCTAATTCAAAGTGCAGAAGAACATTTGCCCGTACCCTACAATGCTCTCACCAAAGAGGACTGTGACTGAATAAGCATTGACTGGCCAGTTGACAGAGCAATGTCAGACAGTTCTTCTTTCTTCGCTGTTCCCCAACACCAGGATTACTAATTTTGTATTCCTCTTTTTTCTAAGCAACTGACTTTTCAAGCAACTTGTTGAAGCATCAAAAGATGTTTCAGTTTCTATTTTCTCACACTTTTAAGCTGACTGAAAGACTAAAACTTAAGTAGGTGAATCAGGTGCATGAAGACCATGCACTTTTATAAATCACATTTCCTTAAGGAACCAGATGAAAAATTAAGTACATTTTAAACACATTCTTACATTTCATATAAATGCACCACTAGAGACTAAAAATGTAAAAAAAAAAAGTGTTTAACTATGTAGAACAGAAAAATCAAATCTCCTCCTTGAAAATTAATATTTATTGTTCTACACAAGACATTTCTTAAAAATATTGAAAAAGAAACAAAACGTGAAAGGTGTGACTTATTCTTTGAAATGCAAAGTGTAAATGATTACCATTCTGGGTCTCACATTCTAATATGAGGCTAGGAGAAGTTCTGAATTCATTAGCTAAGCAAATCAAAAGGTGAAGTTCAAGTAACTGTCTGTTCCAACGCAGTGTGAAAACATATCTCAGATCATTAGTAACAAGCAGATCTTTGCTTGTATTTGGCCACCTGCTGTGACACAAAGTTTTAGGCAGGTGAGGAATTATGATTATCCAAGAAGAAAACGCTCTGAAAGGTGGACAGGTCAGCTCCTCTGACGTACTGAAGGGTTCTTGAATAGAAACTCTCTCTCTCAGCTTCCACTGCTCCAAGCACCTCAGGTGTAATAACAGAGTACATCAAAGAATGTTTCTGGTGTGTCAGTTTTCACAGTTGATGTGATATTTACATCAAAGACAGTCTGAGACCCTTTCTTTATTGCGTGCTTGGCAAACTTCAACCAAACAAGCAGAGAGGAAAAAATTTGCATTGCTTTTAATATCTTACAATGATAATCTGGAAACAGACACCATTGGCTAGATCAGCAGAATCCAATGTAAAATTAAACTTGAAAGTTACTTTCCCCTGCTGCACTATTTTAGCTGAACTAGACACACGATGTTACTGCAATAACTGAAAGTATCATGAAAGCATTACATGATTTACAATATCCATGATAATAAACATTTGTTGTCTGAATATCCAAACATTTTCTGTGATTTTGCATACGGAGAAGATATCACAGAAAGATTTGTTTTGTAAGGGACCTTTAGAGTTCAATCAACCCTCCCTAACCCCTCAGAACTCTGCTCTGAGCAGACCCAGTTACATGAGGTTGCTCAGAACCCTATCCAGTTCAGTTTTGAGTATCAAAAGATGTAGATTCTGTTGGCAACCTGTTACAGTATCAATTCACCTTCATGGTGAAAGTCTTTTTTCCTTAAATACACAGTACCATATATGGGAGCCAACATAGGAAATTTTCTTCCCAAGTAAAGAAATCTTGACAAAAGTCCTTACCACTGATAAGATAAACCTCCTGAGATGTCTATAGATGGGCAAGTGAATCATTTCCTGCACAGGATTGAAGTCTGGATCATTCAAATTCCTGAGAAACCATAGGACACCAGGTCTCAATACCTGAAGTAGGAAATAGAAAACAATATACAAAGAGAAATTTTTGAAAATACTTTGTTTTTCATTTTGAATAACACTCCTGCAGCAAATAAGTTTTAACATAATAGGGATATTTGTTGAATAAGATTCAACCAAGTGGCACAGAAATAGAACAAAGGAAGTATCATCATAGAGAAGAAGAGAAGAAATAACCAAATACAAGTTTAATTTTCAAGTACTGACCAATCTTAAACAATTAAAACATATTTAGATTAATTTGAAGGCAACACCCAGGTTTAAGGATTCTTTGTAAACTAAAAATCTCTAAGCAAAATATACTTTAAATCATAATTTTCCACTGCAGTAAAGTACCAGCATGGCCCTTTTAACCAAAGGCTGAAATTCAATATACACACAAAACACAGTAGCAACAATACCCACATGTGAAAGATTTAACTGTTCAACATGCAAGCCTCTAAATATGTTACAAACCAATCTTGTTCTTACAGACTTACCTCTCTCAGTAAAAGAATGAAGGATGCAAAATAGAAGACATAAACCATTCCAACTAACCAGTGCAGAAACATTGTGGTACCTGGAGCAGACTGAAAGCTCAATTCTCTGTCTTTCAGAGTGGCATCAAACATCTCCTAGAAGGTAAGTAGTAAACAAATATGAATGAAGTTTGGCAAACATCCACAATTACTCATTTTGTTTACCCTAGTTCATATATAGTACTAAACAAATTTAAATGTCTGCCTGGTGTTAACAAATAAATAACTATAGCATTTAATTAGAGAAAAAAAGGAAATTTACAATAAGAACAGTAAATAAAGATCGATTTCTGATCAATTTATTTCTTCTAACAAAAAGAAGAAAGAAGTCAACTCTAACAGACCCTATATAAGTTATAAATCAGTTCAAACAAAGTGGCAGTGTGATGGAAACAAATACTTACTCCCTTAAGTAAAATTCTACTTCTATTAAGGCTGCAAGAAATTAATTTTCTCCATTTGAAATTAAGCACTCAATTTTTTTTTCAGGATAGAAAAACTGTCCTTCTCAATTCCAAGCAAACACAGCATGTATCTTGTTCAAAACAAAAAGGGACTGGATAACTTAAAATACAAAGTCATTACCATTTCACATGAGGTGGCTACATAAAGGCATTTCTTCATTGCACAAGTTTGCCTATAAGCTAATTACCACAGTGGTCTTGTAACTGCAGTAAAAAGGATTATATTCTTATTATTTTAGTAACAGCATGTTCATTTGTACTTAGGAACATAAAGAAAAACAAAATTAGCATCAGGCAGTACCTAAAAATCCCTTTCCCTGTGGAAATGATGTTAATAAAAACAGAAGAGTGTTGTCAAACTCATATTGAACAACTCTCTTCTCATCAGAACTGTTTTTTTGCTTCAAATATAAACAGCGTTAAAAAAAAGGTTTTATCCCATTTATTTCTTTTCTTACCAAGGAACATATATCCAGCCACCAGCCACAGATGAGAGGAAATACACCAATTTCAACCACCACTAACAAGGAAACCTTTAGGAAAATAGAGAAAAGAACATCTCACTAGTTTAACAGAAGTTGCTAAGAAAATGATAATGTAAGCTCAAATTGAGAGGGTTTTTTGCCCCACAGAAAAGAAATTAGGATTACCTTGACAACAATATAGCAAACTCCTAATAAACGACGTGATCGCTGGAACTTAACAAGTGCTGCCAAGCCCTGAATACTTTTGTCAAGAAAATGATACTGAAAAATATTTTATAACAGCCTAATTAATATGAAACACTGTATTACATGGCTTTTAGCAACAGGAAATTTTATAAAAGACAAAAATGAAATAGGAAGTATATAATTTATCAGGGTTGTATTTTCAAAATTGGCTATGACTCTGGAAGTCACTATCTGGTGTGCTGGGTAACATCCCCAAACATGTACCTAAAATAAATAAATATATAATAATACCACCACACTTCTTAAATTAAGCATCCAAAAGTTCTCAAGAAATAAACAGTTTCCTTTGAAAACACCTGCCATGAATAAGCAAGTTTCAAAACTGAAGACCTACTTTAAATAGTAGCTTTCTTTTCCATGCAGTCTGAAACAAATTCTCATCTTTTCTAAGAAAAGCTGGATGTGTATTACACTTTTTTCTTCTAATTTCACCAAAAGAGCAGAGCAAAATGTTAAATTAATTGCACCTGCATCATGCCTGTGCCTCCTCAAAACACAGCCAGAAAAATCATTTACATGTAAATCTGAACCAGGTAACTACTGACAAAAGGATACATGACAAACAATTAGAGTCACTGCTAGCAGAACATATCCGACTATAGTTGTAATCAGGCCTTCGAAGTGAGATGCTTGAACCTGGAGGGAAGAGGGAAAAAGGGGAAAGTTTACCAGTCTCTTAAAAGATTACATCTCTCTTTTATGTAACCAAGATAAATTTCACTTTTAAAATATTCATTAAGAATGACAAGTTTCTCTAGTTTTTACATATTTGTTTCATACACATATGCAACAAGAAGTGTTACCTTACACTACCTCACTACCCCCTCGCTTTCCCTACCTGTTATCATCCACTATGAAAATTACTCAGTACACAAATTAAAAATGTACACAAGAAAGAAGAGGTTGTTAAAAAACCCCAATACCTATGCATTTTTTGTGAAGCAGGAAACCTAACTTTAAATGTAAATAATGGAAGAAGTGGGAAAGAATGAGTAACATTTTTAATCATAGATTCAAAAAGGACTGATAATTTAAGGACTGAAAATGAGACATAGTCCAAGTTACTTTTGCAAATAACAGTTGAAAAATGCTACAAGAATATTGTGATTAAATAAACAGTGGTAGGTTTTTTTGATTTTGAAATTAAAGGACAGTACTCACATATTCCTCAAAGCCCAGGCCAACAATGGAGAAGTGACCAATGTGGTATGGACAAAATGCTGTATAATGTAAGCAGAAAGAAGAAACAAAGGCCATGAAAACTGCTAAATGGAGCCTTATTTGCACGATGTGTATTGTAACATGGTAATAATTCTACTTCTTGTCAACTTTACGAAAACACCTAAAAAAAATTACTTTCTGTGCAAATATTTGCAAGTGTTAGATTTTTATAATTTTACAAACACTGAAAAATCATATCTGAATTCACATGGAAAGACTAAAAACAATATAAAACTACACAGAATTAGAGGACAGTCTTTTCCTTCTTAGTTCATCTTGCAGTGCATAAATTAATTCAATTTCTCTGTCTCATGCACTAGGGTGGTATCTGTCTCAGACTGCTGTAGGAACCTGTTCTGCATATTCATTCTATTCCACGCACTAAAAGACTTAAGCAGCCATTTTACATCTCCATGGTCAGATGGGACTTGCTTTGGCAAGGCTTCAGTTCTAATGCTTTAATTCTTAAGAATACTGTGAAAAATGCAAGCCCTGGAAAGGGAAGAGGAAACGGAGAAAGATGACACTCCAGTGAAGGGATGAGGAGCAACATGTACTTTGAATTAATGTACTGAGAACTGTCATAATTCCTGAGAACTCTCTTGACAGTTCTGAGGTTTCAGGGGGAATGCATTAAAAACCAGAACACTTTCCCCATTTTCAGACACTTGTGTGTTTGAAACAAAATCAAGTAGTTGTTCTAGCTCACTTTGTGGTCTTTTAACCAAGCTATGAATGACTACAGAATTCAACGTCTATTTTTTTTTCAGGAGTAGAGGGAAGCAACATAAAGGAAAGGGGCTGCAGTAATGGCAAGCTTGTATTTTCACCTTTTATTTTCACTCTGAGAACTACTGTAGACTAAATGTTCCCTTAAATGAAAAGTCTGATGATTTTCTCTCTCATCCTCATTTCCATATGACCAATATGTTAAAAAAAAAACAACAAAAAAAAGCAAACAGGAACAACAACAACAAAGAAAATCTACTAGGAGAAGACTTAGCAGGATACATATTACCCTAATCAATGATCAGAACATTTTGGAGAAATAAGCAGCTACTGAGAAGAGCAAAATAATAAGATAAAATAAGATAAAAAAGATAAATAAGGTAAAATGATAAAGGGAAGAGTTGAGCTCTCCCCAGTCAGTAAGAACAAGTGAAAGAAAAGTGAGATGAAAAAGATCACACTCACAACTCCTATACCAGACAAATGACTTAAAAGTTGTATTTTTGACAGTGTTTTATGAGAATACAGTGCACAGTTTATGTTTTTTAAATAACTTGATTTAAAAGTCAATTTCTCATAGATCCCTTTACAGAAGAAAGCATAAAGCAGTACAAACTCCTCTGTGAGTACTAAGATGAGCTACAGAAAATATTAATTAAGTTGAAATGAATTAATTTGTCTAAGGAGAATTTCTGGACCAGTAATTAAGGTTCCAAATACTTTCCTTCTATCTTCTAGAAAGTACCCCCTGTGACATTTGAACTCACCAGTACTGTAATTACAAATAACCAGAGATTTGGAGGTTGTAAATTAAGCAGTATTACTTAATGGGAAAGATACTAAAAATAGGCTTGAGAGGCACATATTAAATTCCCAGACCTCCAGCTTGCTTGGGAAAGTCATTCCCTTCTCTTCTCTATTTGTTAGTTTCCCACTTGGGAAAGCACACTTAGAGCTACTGAAAACACATTTATATGACAACCCCATTAGTTATTAAACACTTATTATTGAATCTTAATCTGTGATTTAGAAGTTTCATTGTTATTACCTACTCACTAAAAAAGCCTACATTTTATAGCAGCTAAAAAATCTCAATTAACTTTTAATAATTACAGATCAAAATAGAATAATTCTCAGAAAGAAATAACTCTCTTCCAACTCTTATTAGAACAGTTATAGTGCCTTGTGAATTAAACATACAAGACACTAATTTTTATTTTTTTTTTATCTGGCAATTCTTTTCAGTATCTAGATGCTCAAATCACCGGTTCAGTGCGGTGAGCTTTACTTTGACAGCAAAAATTTCTTATCTAGAGTATGACTTCAGTTCTTCAACCTCAAACCCTTCTGCCAAGAAAAGACTACTGAAAATACCCAAAGCAACATAAATTCCTTTCTAAACTGATCATTCAGAGCAAGTAAAATTTTGTGGCATTTTTATCTGGTATCTCTTCAAGTGTATAAAATGCTCCATCTTGTCACTAAAATGATGCTGCTTCTACACACAGTTGTGTCAAATTAACAACCCTAATGAGCTTGAGCACCATAATCCAAAAGCAGAGAAATTTCAGAAATTCTCAAGAGGCGCTTATATCAATAAGGCAGGTATTTTACCCTTTTATGGTTCAAATGACTGAGAGGTATATATCTACAGTTTGGGCATTTTTAACTTTTTTTTTAAACCTATGAGAAGTTTATGTCTAAGAAATTTTCCTAGCACTAACTATACATAGAATTGGAACACAAAAATATTCCTTTCTTGTACTAGAAATAGAAAGAATCTTGCAAAGATTTAAAGCTACAGTTCAGCTTCAGCATCTACAGGAAGGAGCAAGGAAAATGGAGTAAAATGTGCCACTGATTAGAATTTATTATTTTCTAAAATGTAAGTCAGTCTAAGTTGTATGAACTAAGGAAAGTTGTCCTGTAGCAATTTCGGACACAAAATGGAAGCATATTTGACAACTCTACAGTCAGCTACATTCTTGTGCACCTCCCTCCCTCTCAATACTGAGCTCCAAAAATGGATTCTTGATGTAAAAAGTGATGTAACTATATCTAGTGAAAACTATAAGGAGAAAAAAAAAATCCTAGCCATTCCTCAAAGTATTGCATTTGCTCATAAATTAAATTCCATGAGATTTCTCCTTTAATTTAAAAGTATTACAAACAAATATTATTTTCTGTGCTTTGGTTGACATAGTTAAGTTTTTAGTAGATTTCCTGTTTTAAACCTATTCACTTAAAGAAATTTAAAATTAAAAAGCTAGAAAACAATAAACATTTATTATTCATATTCCCAGTTAATTTCTGGTTCCATTTTTAGATGTCACATCTTCATTTATTCTGAGAGAACAGCCTTAAAATTAACCTGCATTACACTTCACAAAGGATCTTTTTAAAATCTAAGAGCAAATGATACTTACCAAACACGAGTATGAACAATGTATTTAAAGACACCACCCAAAAGACATGTTCCTGCAAGAAGTATTGGAGAAAGAGGAAAGAAGATGACAGGGAAACAGTACATAAGTATCAGTCATTTAAATAAGCGACTTAACTTTTATATCTAAACTTATTTCAGCTGCCTATTATTATCAGAACTTATATATCTCCTGTTAGAGCCAAGAAATTTGCTCTAACAGAAAGACTAAAACATGCAGGACAGATTATGAAAGCACCTGTTTACATTCATGGACATTTGCCTAGATATGCACACTTACATTTGCTTCAAAACTCTTACTTTGTAAAAATAAGCTTTTATTTTAAAATCATTACAGTTCCACCTTTAAAAAGAATTACATGAAATGTGTGTGGATATTTGTTTCATAAATAAGAAAAGGTTCATCTGAACTTTTAACAATTAGTCTTTATCACAACAAATGCACTGACAAAACTGGCAGTTCTGACTCTAGAAATGACAGTATGTCTCTATTGTTATAATATTACTTTTAGCTAAGATGTGACCTAAGCCATAAATACACTGGAGTTTTACTTCTTTTGATAACATAATTGTAAACCTAAGCCATTAAAGTTATGAGACTTCGATGAAAAAAACAAAGTCAAGAAACATAACTGAAGATCTTATATTTTAAAATCTAGTCTACACTATAAATTCACTCGTGGTGTTCTGGTGGTACCAGGGCAAATAAAAGACATCTAAATGAGAACACTATTTTAACTGTAACATAAAGAGCAAAATGTAAGGTTAGAACAGGTAAGTATTTTCAAAGTATGCTTTTTAAAAGGATCTAGCTTTTATTTACAGTGGAGTACGTGATCCAAAGTTATCTATGTCTTTTAAAAATTACACTCACAACTCTACTCTGTGAAACTCCTAAAAACCCCATTTGCTCGATTATGACATCATATGAAACCCTCTTTAAAGAAATATATGATATGAAAATAGGAACCTCAAATACAATGATGTACTTAAAAAAAAAAGATACTAAAAAAGCCTTATATAGAAATTCTTGAAATGCAGGATTGCACTTACTAAAAAAACCAGAGATCCATCAAGTCCAAGCATCTGTGAAGATAAGAAAGTTTATGTTACTGACTCATCAGAAACATTAAGCAACCCGCATCTAAAATAAGCCTCTTTCATACCAACCTTTAATGTCCAATACAGTCAAAAGCTTTTTTTATTGCTCAACCAACAGAACCAGGACATAAATTCTTAAAAGACAGAAACTAAGTTCTCATTCAACACAGTAAACTCAGTTGATCAAAGGCAGTGATATATGTGTGGAACATCTTAACACTCATGTATTTAAATACTTCAAAGTAAACACAGAATCAAATAATTTATAGGCTACTTCTCTCCAAGACTGAAAACTCTGACAAAGATTTTGTATTTACAAAATATTTTAGTGATTGAACTGCTATTTAAATACATGTTTAATCAACTCAATATTAAAACACAAAAGCAAATTTTTTGTTGCTTCCTTGTTGCAAAGTATCAGTTTATGTTGCACTGAAAAAAGTTAATATTTTACTTTTTATGTATTAAAGCAATCTGTAATGGGAACATTTGCTACACTATATTTTTTTAAGTTTAGAACAGAGTTGTTCTATGGCTTGGGAAGACAGGAAACAAATCCTTCATCATCTGCACAGCTGCTTTGGGAAGCATCCACAGAACAGTCAAAAATAAAGCAACTATTAAAAAAAAAAAAAAGAAATCTCCTTTCCCCCCACTTCAAGGGTATCTTACTATTTTGATCCAGACACTCCTACTCCACAATTACTGCTGCAAAGTTCCAGGTTCAAGGCTCTTTTTTTTGTATGAGGATTTTGCACTAAGTTCCAAGATGCAGGTGTTGCACATATTTTACAAGTAAACCAAGATGCAAATATTTTTGAAAATTCAGAAAACCTTCATGCTATTTTTACAAGATGAAATAAGAGAAAAAAGCCTACCCCAATTTTAATACTAAATGCCAAATGGACATTTATTGCCTATACTGCACATTATACTGGAAATGGTTATGAGAGTATGTGGAAACTGATTTCTATATTCCTGGAGAGGCAACAGAATATTTTCAATTAGGAGTACATCAACACTTCCCAGCACATAAATTGGGTTTAGAAATGAAACTCTTTCATCTTGAAATAAACCATAGAATGATTCAGGTACCTGAATTTATATCATGAAATTCCTTTATCATGAAATATCTCTTAAAACACATTAAGAAGCTTTCAGCAGATACAAAACAAAGATCAAGACCTGTCACTTGTGATGAAAACTGTATTTATTCCTACTCTGCAGTTGAGGCAACAATTATACCACAGCCTAGGAACACAGTGAGTAGTTTTGTCTTCTGCCTCAGGCACTGGTGACACTGGTAAGTATCAAGAAGCTGCTGTATCTACCTTCAAGCAGATTTTGCTGCATGTGGTGAGCTTTGAACTCGGATGTTGGTTACTTCTAGACCAGTCACACAAACCTGCTTCTTGAGTCCACTCTATGACTACAGTGCATATGCATCTCATGCTCTAATTACAGAATTTGTGATCCATAAACAAAACAGAAGCCATGTTACACTAAAATGCTCCATCACTTTTAAAGAAACACATTTGTTTTTCGCAAATTAACCAAAATTTCCATTTCACTCCTTTAGTCTATTGTTTCCACAAATACAAAAATGAAGTATTAGACAACACATAATGCAACACCTGTGCATTCCTAATCTGGCCCAGCATCCTCAAAACAAGATGCAATTAATTTCTAAACCTGCGTAAGTTGAAGATTTCAGAAAAGTCTGTGCTAAAACATGTTTTAAGCTGCTACTACGTTTGAAACCAAAGAAATGACTTTTTTGATAGTTAACAAGTAACCTTGTTACCTTTAGTTACCTTTTTTAGGTAACTAAAGGCTCTTACTGAGGGAATGATATCCAAATCTGTCCCAAATGCATTTTAACACAGCATTACAAATAATTTCAAGTATGAGTCTGAATTATTAAATTCAAGAAAATTATTCTTACTCACTCGCTCCCAAGTAAGCTCTTCTGCTGCTCGATCCCATTCCAAAGCATTCCAGTTCATGTCATCTGAGGAGACAATGGCCATTTTTACAAGCTGTTAGACTCACTCAAAACAACATGTAACCATTCCACGATATGTTTTAAATGAACAAAAAGACTTGAGTGCATAATATTCTTCTTATAACTGCTGCTAGCTTTTCAGCAAGAAAATGCTTCAGCACTCGAAATTTGCAAGACTGGGAATTTACACAGCTTCCTTGAATTATGATAGTTCTATATTCAAGGGTCTAATTACATTTAATAAGAACTAGAACATTACTGTTTTGAGTCACCTGTTACCTTGTGCTCCATTGTTTGCATCTGCTGCATCTTCTACTACAGCATCTTCTTCATCTTCATTATCTTCCTCCTCTTCATCTACTTGTTCTTCTTGAATTTCAGGGTTCTCTCCTACAACTACATTCTCAGCAGCTGGGTTAGCAGGTTGGTCAAGCACAGCATTTTCAACACCTCCATTTACAACAGCCTGAGCCTGCAGAAACAGGATTTAGTATTCCGTTAAACTCATCATCCTCTCTCCATACTTTTATCCTGTATGTATATGAAATTGAATAGTTTAAAAAATGTCAATAATATAGGTCTTAGACAAGCATTACATTTGGGACCACTAAACCTTTAAAAACAGGAAAAGAAACATTCAAATTTCTTCACAGAGTAGCTGAGGTAGGAAAGGACCTCTAGAGATCACGTAGTCAACACAACTGAAAGCAGGGTCAGCTACAGCAGGCTGAGCAGTGCTGTTTCTTCTTGGCTTTTGAATAACTTCAGAGGTGGAAACTTTACAACCTCTTTGACCAACTTTTTCCTGCAGTTGATCACAGTTAAAAACCTACATTTTTTTTGTCTGAATGGAATTTCCTGTATTTGAATTTGAGCCTACTGCCTAATGTCCTGTCACTCAATACTACCAAAACAACTCTGTCTTCTTTACACCCTCCCATCAGGCATTTATACTAATAGACTAGTAAAGTCCCTGAGCCTTCTCATCTCCAGGTTGAACAATTCCAACTCTCTCAGCCCCTCATCATATGTCAGATGCTGCAGTCCTTTCATAATTTTTGTTGGGTCTTCACTGCACTCACTCCAGTATGTCCATGGCTCTCCTGTACTGGGGGAGCCTAGAACTGGATACAACACTCCAGATATGGTCTCACCAGTGCTCAATAGAGGGGAACTCTCTTCATCTTATGAAAACTATCATTATATTTGGAAAATGATAATTTGAGGCCAAGTGAGCCACTCACCAAAATGAGAATTTCTACCTCTGTCTTTAAAAAACCTGACATTTATTAAAAGAAAACAAAATTTAGAATTATTTCCTTCCTATGCACGTATTGCTTATATCATCTCTTCTCCCACCAAGAGGCTTCTGTAAGAACTAAAGAGGTGCATGTTGGGGCTGAGGGAGGGCAGAGAAGCCCCAACTTCAGTGGTTTCAACAAAACTTCCAACTGGTTTGAGAAGAGTGAGTTGTTAACTCACAGACTACTGAAATACTTAAGAAAAAGACAAAATAAAAGCAAGCTGATTCTTCATTCACTATGCCTGAGAATTCAGCTTTATATGCACAAAATTATCTTAAAAAAAAGGGTGAAGATAGAGACATAAGACCCTAAACAATGTTATACAAAACAAACAACTTCAAAAACATAACAGTGGTGTCACTATGTTTATACAGAAACACATGTTCAACTTCTGCTAACAAACAAATAAAGATACCATCCAGTAAAACATCACTGGGTTCTGGTAATTTATTAAATCACAAAATCACATTTTCTAAATTTATCATGAACTACTGAGCAGTTAAGTTTTACCTCATTTTGTTGACCAACACCATTGAGTGGCTGTTGTTGATTTTGTTCCAACCACTGTGGTGCTCCCCCGTGGACGATCTGTTCACGTAACCAAACAAGGCTGATAAATGCACATAGAGTGCATGTTACCACAAAACAGCCCTGCAAACAGTCAGCCAGTAAGTTCTCCCTGTTAAAGAAAAGAATAAAGCATTAATGACAAAAATATTTTGCTAGTAAAACTAAACTCAGTCATTGTTAACCATCACAAACAGATCCTACTAGTCCAAATTAACAAATAAACTGGCATTTGTGCAAAAAGCTGAATTTATTTATGTGTCTAGGTGAAGAAAGTATCTAGACATAATTTTAATTTAATTTTAAAAAATCTGTTCAAAGAGGGCTTATTTTAGGAAGGCTGTGTGTACCTGTGTACAAATGGTTTAAAATGCCAGGATACATACTAATTTGGAAAAGGTTTTATTTCCCTCTGGTTTGGTTTGTGAAATTAATATTGTAGTAAATATTCTTCCAAAACAGGATCTGACCAAATATGAAGAAAATTTTCAAGAGTAGCTCAGGAAAACAATCTTTAAGAATAGCAAAGCTACTAAATAGTGACAATAGTCACTAGGTAAATGGTTTGATACAGTAAAAGGATTTTTTAAATAGCTAGGTGCATTATATCCAGTCCACTGAAGCATTTTATCTGCTGAGCTACCCTAACCAGAAAAACAGAGCTGCAGGGTTTCCCTTCAACTTTTCTACATTTCAGGTAGTATTTTACCCTAGATATTATCTCTGTACTTTAAAAACCCTAATCTATCAGGTCATACATAACTGTAAAGCAGCAGCAAAACAAAGTTCAGTCAGCCAACTGAAACTAGGGTTTCATGACACGAGAGGCACTTAAAACTATCTTAAGCAATCATCATCCCTAATTTCAGGTATGTCCTCCCACTTGTTTCCACCCTTGAACTACTTGACTACAGAGAATTTACTCAGAAAACTACAGTATACTCTTTAATAATAGGTAAGAAACATGCCACACCAGTACTCCACCATGCCCAAAGAAGCATCAGTCTAGTTCTCCTTGCAGCCACACACTTGTGCCTGCACAGCACAGTGAATACCATGGGGACATGAAACTCACAATGAAAAGAGGCTACTGTAATTGTCTCTGTCAAAGAAATAAATGTCAAAGCACAGTTTCACAGGCCATTAAAATCTGACAAATACTTGAGTCCTTTATTTTCTCCCTAGCCTGTAACAGACAAAAGAAGAGGTGCTCAAGTTCATTTGTTTCAGATTCTTCTCAGAAAAATAAAAACAGAATCTACACTACAGACATAACAGGAAAAATACTCTTATTAGACCAAAGCACGCATCTCTCTCCACTAGTAAAAATTAAATGTAACGTGACCTGAGATCTCAAATCAAACAGCTCAACTGAGATGACTTAGCTGAACCGCATAGAACACTCAATCAAAATTTGCTTGCTGTGCAACTGACTCTATCCAAACTGAGTTTCAGTTCTTCATGTTTGAGATAACTAAAAAATAAGAACCAGCCTGAAATTCTATTGTTTGGTGTTTACTGATTATTTAAGTAAAATTGATTTTAAAAGGACAAAGACAATATGTAACAGCAGATGGTGACTGAAGAACTAAAAATCCAAGTATCAGCTGGAAGAAAATCTGATAAAAAATAATCCCTATCGTGTAAGAGACAGAATGGATAAAATCAAATTCAAAGTATAAAAATGCAACAAAGAAAACAGAATGTGACATTAGCAACACATTTATTACTATTCTACTATGTGGCATCTGATTGAAATTGTAGGACATAAATCTTTTTAATTATGTGTAATTTTGCAGCATAAGTTTTCTTTACATCAAATACAAATCTCCATTACCCAGGGCCCACTTTGTAAAGTGAGCTTTCAAGCTCTAAAAATCCTGAATAATGGAACTTCAAAGTGAAATGATTTCTACTGTAATGCTGTTGGCTATACATTTCGTTATGCAAAGGGTAACTAATGGGCAGTTGCTTGGGTAAGATGGCAGAAGGTAACAAGCATAACTGGAAGAAAGGGACACCAAGTTCCAAAGCAACCATTTTCAGGGCAATCTTACTAAAACAGTTCTTTGTATCAAACTGTTTAGGTACTTACGTTGACAGAATATCTAATGGCAGTGTCAGTAGTGAGCTCACAGAGCCAGTAAACAAGCACTTGTAGATACGACCTGCGTGAATAAACAGAAGCTTGGTATAAATCTGATTCCGGTTATAGCCTCATTTGGACCACAGGTGCCCTTGTTTCACCTTATGTCCAACTAAATTTATGGCAAAGCAGAAAATCTCAACTTTCAGAGAATGAACAGAACTCAAGACCAGATACAACCAGTGGAACAAAGCTGTATTTATTTTAGCTGCATATTCTTGAAAAGTGTATATTCAAAGTGTAAGGATTGCTATACTAGGTTAGACCCAAGATTTATCTAGACCTGTCTCCAGCATGGTCACACTAAGGGAAGTCTAAAGAAGAATATTGAAATAGGTTAAATATACTTGCAGCTATACTTCCTCAGTACATTCTCATATGATTTGTGCAAAGCAACTCAGTTCCTGTGCCATAATATCTCATTGCTAATTAATCCGTGACGGACTTTTCTCCCCCCCCTTAATTTGTTCAATCTTATTTTGAACCTGTATAACCTTCTGGTATTATAACATACAGCATGGATCATCACCATTTCATTATCTGTTTTAAATAACTGTTTTATGGATTAATACTTGCTGCTGGTTAATGTTAGCTTTTTACTATGATTCTTTGCTCACATAAACTTAAGAAGTAGGCTATCAGTGTATATAGTCTGCTTCAGAAAATTAGGTGATGCCAGTATTGTGCAATTCTCAAACTAGGCCTGTGCCAGCTACAAATGAAAGCATAGAAAATATTGAGAAGCTGTCTGGGGAGATGCATCTACTCCCTGCTCTTTTGTTCAATGGGTATATTATGGTTTGTAAAGATGCACTTTCAACCATTTCCTTGACTGAACACTACATCCCTTTTACCGTTCTCCATCTTCTCTATATTTTTAGCTTGTTGAAACATCAATAGTTCTCTTTCCATCCATATTTGGAAAGTGAATTTCAAAATGGATACTACAGTAATTTAAATGTGCACTCTCCTTTCTGTTAAATTCCTTTACTACTTAATGACTTTGTTTACATTTTTTAAGAGTTTTACTAAGTAATATGGCTAAGGAATTTTACTTTTCATAGAAAAACATAAATACTGCACTTTCCTTTATAGATGATTAGAAAGAACAGGACAATTCTATCCTAATATTAATAATTGGCATCAAATAAAAACTTCCATGTAGATTTTAAAGATACTTGAAAATAAGCATTCTTATTGGAATAAGAAATTTAAAAGCCCTTTCATGCATTTTTTCCTGTGTCTTAACACCTTCCTGCATTGCATTATTGGCTTAAGAGTCCAATAGGTAGAACTGACTGAAAATAAGTGAAATAATGTCTTTTTTTTTTTTTTTTAATAAACCAATAATGGTCTCACATAACTTTGCTGCAGAAAGTGGTCTATTTCCCTGTGTACAAGAGTATTACGTACAAAAAATTAATACTTACATGCAGTAAGAGGTACTACTCCCAACCACGCAAAGGCCACAAGTGTATAATGAAACCAGTATCGTATTGCTGTGCCAATACTTGTAACCAGTCCAGCAAAGATGTCTTGGATTGGAAGCCGTGAAGGCATATCTGGGGAATAAACTGTGTAGAAAAGGCACTTATGAAACCGTTTGTCCTTTAAGGAAGCATTTATGTAAAGGTGTTGCCAACTACAAAATATTTGTATCTGACAAAAGCTTACCACAGCAATAAGCATATTTTACAGATTCTCAAGAGATGACTCCAAACGAAGAACAAAAAAATTTCACAATGTTACAATTTACTGGAATGGGAAAATTAATAAATTCCATGCTAGTTTTTAACTTAAGAAAAGTTTTCTTAATAGCTCTATTTATCAACTGTAAACTCCGACTACCTCAAAATAAGCTTATGAAAAAGCAGATTCTAAATGCAGTAGCCCTCCCATCCAACACTACTTCAAAGATACCTCTGTCTATTATTTATAAACCTATTTCATGGAAAGAGCACAAGGAACAAGAGCAATTTGCAATTTTGCAAGCTGTCCATTTGTTTGTGCTAGATAATTTAGATTCCATTTGCTAACCAACAGCACACACACAAAAAACCCCCTGCAAAATAAAAGCAGAACACAGAGAGGAAAATTGAAGGGAGCTGATTAAGTATCTACATAGATTGAAATTTACACATAATGACTTTTACTTTCAACAGGTATCTATTTCGTACCATGCAAGATTTCTTCTCAGAACATTACTATTACAGAGCAAAATGCAAATCTCTCACCCTGTATAGATATTTTTATAACAGTAAATTGTCTTGACTTTTTAAATTCAACACGTATATTGCATAAGCCCATCCCTACTCAAAAGCCGAGAAAAACAGTGATGAGGTTTCTTCTTTTGCAAACAATTAGAAAACACCTAACAATTTAATTACATTTTCTTAGTTTCTACACACAAGAATTGGTAATGCACACTATCAGTAACAGATCTGAATAAAAAAAAAGATAAACTACAGTTGGGAGTTGCACAAAGACATTGCTGCCTGGATGTCTGTTATGTTGGAAACACCTGCACTTGAAGACTTTAACATAATGGACTATTTTTTAAAATCTCATAAACTTCTAACTACATACGGAAACTCAATTTTTATAAGAACAAATAGAAAAAAAGGTTTTCCTTCCCTCTCATGGGCAATCTGTTAAGAGTTGAAGAAATACTGCTTTCTGCTGTCTACCTGCATCCCCTTTTCCTACATTCCTAATCATCCTTTTACTAGTCTCAGTGAAGAAGCCTCTACAGGAGAAAGAAATTCTTCTTTTCTCTCCAGGGCTACCCCTAAGTTTCTGTATTGTAAAGAGAACTCAGGAACAGGGAAAAGCAGTATCAACTGGCAGAAGTACTCAAAGAAGGGGGAGAGACTGGTGCATTTCAACAAGATGTGGATTGTATTTGACACAAGGAGACAATAAAAGAGTAACCCTTAGACAAATAATAACTGGTTTTAAATTTCAAAGCTCCTTATTCACCAGGTAAATGGCAAGGAACTGGGATTCATGAAAGAAAGGACTAATAATATAACACTAGGGAAGTGTACCTGTGACAACTTAGCAGGAAATTGAAAGCAGGACACAAACATATTTTGACACTGCCTACCAATTTACAATTTTCTTGTTCCTGAAACAGATTTAGCGCACAATTTTGTACCATAGAAAATGCCAACTGAAGTCTTACTAATGATCTCTCAAGTTCACACTGAACAAACATTCTGGAAAATATCTGCCATAGGAGACAAGAAACCTTAGTTAAGGGTGCAAAAGAATATTTACTTAGAGTGTGTCTGTTACATATTTATGGTACCAATCAAGACAACTCACCAGATACTTTGAAATCTTTTTGATTTTCAAAAAACGTATTTTGATCAACCCTTTGGAACTGCAACAAGCACTACACGGAAAACATTAACTTGGGCTTGAAATTAAAAAAAGAAAATGCCTCTTTCAGGAATTACTGATCACTCACACAGGGAACTGTAAAAAAGGATGGTCATCCTAACTCAGTAAAGTGGCTATAAATGTTAGCAGTTCCACATACTCACTTTTCTAATGGCTCTAGGATTACAACTGAGCATTCAAATAAAAGTACAATGTAGCTACTACTCAGAAAACAAGCTATATCACCCACATTTTAACAATTTGATGATTTTTTATGATTTCAGGAGGTGGGAGTAGGGATGGGGAAGAATGTTGTTTTTCCTGTGCATCATACCTCAAAATATATAAAGCTT
Organism: Manacus vitellinus; assembly: GCF_001715985.3. Lineage (NCBI taxonomy): Eukaryota > Metazoa > Chordata > Aves > Passeriformes > Pipridae > Manacus > Manacus vitellinus. The sequence goes on along the minus strand of NW_021939256.1, from coordinate 14,268,118 downwards.
CTACCACTAGAAGCTTTAGACCATGATGATAAGATAAAGCCCTTCTACGTCCTACAACATTCTGGTGGGTGAAATGCAAGAATTCCTAGCATGACAGGAACCCTGGTGTGCAAGCACACTGCAGCACTGAAGCCTGCTGTCAGTGATTTCCATTGCTAATCCCCCCACTTGTGTCTGTCATCTACTGCCATTTTCTCTCCACATTCCTTTTATCCACTCCACACTACCACTTTGAGGCCTGAGACTTTGACCCAAAGCATACATACACTTCACTCCCTTTCAACTTGTCCTCCTCATCCTTCCTCCATCCCTTAATTCCTATCCCACTAATCTTTCCTAACTCAGTTTGGGAAACCAATTTTCTGCATTATTTACCAGAGTTTCTCCAAATAAAAATCTTTCTACTAGAGACCAATTAAAACAATAGAGGTTTTTTTATTACAGCATGAAATTCAAACCGACTTTGGCTGAGCTTTTTATAGGTCTAGTTCGACTTCTTTGAAGTGTACAGGTCACAGAAAAACTACTAGAAAGCTTTTTGGATACTCAGGTAGCACCTATGCAGCTGTTATTGAAGCTGTGAATACTAAATTTGGGTATCTGGCTACTTTCAGAAGGTGGTGTTTTGTTCCACCCTTCCTTCCCCTCCTGTAAGCCTAACTTTTCCAGGAATACAAATATTGATTTTACTTCTCCAAAGCAGATAGCATGACAAAAATCTGCTATTGCACTGACACAAACGACGTAGGAAAAACTGCCATTTAGCCTACTTCACAGAATCTCCACACTTACAGTCCTCTTACTCATAGATTTTCTATTTACTATTACACTTGCAAGCAATTTATATGCCACCGCAGTCATTCTTGTGCACTGACCATGAAATAACACCATATAACTCATAAGTAAGAATCATTTCTTTAATAGCTCACGGGTTAAAGCATGGGTTTGGTAAAACAGGGCTTGTGAGTTATTCTTTAAGTTGGACTAGATGATCTTCAAGAGACCCTTCCAACCCAAACTATTCTATGTTTCTGTGTTTCTGTGTTTTACACCCTTGAGACACATGCAGACTTTGCTCTGGATTGCTAAGGTAAAAGGAGAAAAACTCCACCCCTTCTCATGCAAGCCACAGGTCTAACAAACACATGAATTGATTCATATAAATCTCCACTGTGTGTATACTCTGCACCCTGGAACTGGCAGAAGACACACTGAATTCTGTGCCAGAATATAGTATTTTGTTTCAGAAGTTTGTTTTTCCAAATTACTTTCCAGAAAAGCTAAAGCAATGGACTACTGTGTTAAAGTTTGCCAAAATGAACAGGTAAAAAAATCAGCCCATTATATCCTTCAATAAAATCCTAATTACATGATAATGGATGAACCCAACAAAATGGGTCACTCAGCATAATTACAAAGTTTCTTAAAGATTAAGAAAAAAATTGAAGATCAAAAAGTTTTGAAGTGTTCCTATGAAAACATGCAATTATTAAGTGATGTTTTTTGCACAAGTTGCTTACAAATACATAATTGAATATTGAATTATGTCAGAGTGATACTCCTTTTTCTTTACCTTAAAATTTACGAACCATGAACTCTTTCCCATTAAGATAGCTATGCTAGTCTCATCTGGAAGGTTTTAAGATGATCAGAAAATATCAAGGCTTGGATTAATTGAAAATTAATGAGTTAATTGAAAAAACCCCAACCTTAAGTATTGAATATGAAGAATCTGAATGTGCTATAGGCTAGCTTAGGAGCTCAATCAATCCAAATGATTCACAGGAAACCATGAATCATTTGTGCTCCTGATCCAACAAATTTTCATATTAACAGCTACAGGTGAACAAAGGCAGCAAACAACAAGAAAGGAAGAACAGTACCAGGACTGGAACAATAAAAATAGTGAGGTCCTAGTGCATTCAAGCCTTCAATTAGTAACTTTGCATGCACAAATCAAAGTTTGTCAGATTATAATAATTCATAAATGGAAGAACACCCTGCCCATAGGACTTCCTTAATTTTTACAATCTTTGTATTAACTAAGCTTGTGACATTGTATCAATCACTTACCAGCAATGCAGCTGCACAGGAAGCAGAGAAATGAACCCATCCCAATCTCTAGCCAAAGATCAGGTTAGTCTGCCTCCATATTTGTATTTTTGACAATATTTATGTTAAGGTTACCTTCTACAGAAAGGAGAAGTTTTGAAAACTGTATTTTCTTGAGAAATACAGCTGCACCTTCTTTCATGGGTCAGTGCTTATGAATATTTAGTGTGACATCAATAAAAGCGCATCCTTGCACATGACAAAGGAGAGCACATGTGGGGAGGGAAAGACTACATAGCAGTTGACCTTTAAAAACTCAGAAAGAAAACTTCAGATTTAAAAATGAACAAGCACCTTGACATAATTAAAAAATGTCCAAAGCTATTTTTTATTTTTAATAGTTGTATTAATTCATAAGTTGAAGAACTGGAGAAAAGGAATTAAATTTACAACATAAAAAACTTAGCTTTAAAGCATTCATTTGAAAATCGAGTCATTTGCCTACATGACTAAACACATTTAGAGAATGATGCTATTATTCAAAAGAAAAATCCATTCCTTTGTAGTCCTGCCAAGATGCAAGTTGAACCTTCTCCTCTTTCCTTCCTTCCAAACAGTAACTAAACTAGCAGTTCAGGTACTAAAGAAATCACAACTTAAAGAATAAATGCACTCGAAATAGTTTATGAATACTTCATACACAAAAAGTTACACTTAGCAAGGGATCATTTTTGACAGAATGACAACAACAGCCTTAACAAGCAAACCAAGCTCAATAAGAGAGGAGTTGGTGGTATTCCTGCACTATCATTCTCAACTTAGTGCCTGTCTGTTGAAGCACAGATATTAACTACATACATGTGTTTGTTTGACCACATCCCATGGTGAATTAACTTATCTGAAAGTGTGTTACACCTGGCATGGTTATAGGTCAGATCCAACTTTGCTTGCCATGACTGGCATATACATCAATCCCCTTTCTGCCTTATCATTCTCTCCAGCACCTGTGACTCTTTCCCAGCTCCCACAGGCAGATCCAGCTTCCAGACTGGAAAGCTGTATTATGTCTCAAAGAAAGGGGTAAGACAAACTAAGGAAACTGTAACTGCACAAGCATTGGCTGCAAGGAAACAATGAAACAAGACACTCTGGGTAGACAGGGCAGGAGAAATCTGTGCAGGGGACCTGACATGTTGCTATCACTGTGTGCAGCCTGGTATGAAAAAAGCACACTGCAATGTGGAAAGCCAAGAAGAACACATTATCAGCTCAGGCTGCTCAGTCAGGGGAGTGGCAAGTGTGTGACAGGAGGATAAGGAGCCCTTTCCTAGAGGCTGAATGTGGAGGAAGCACTCTATTGCATGAGGAAGAAAGAGGTTCACTTACTGTCACTGTCAAAGCTCCTATGACAAATGGTAACTTGTTAAGCCACAGTAACTCAACTATGTTTTCTCACATCTGTAACCTACAATTACATTACAGGCTGTGCTGCTAACAGCTGTGTCAGTCAAGGATTAGCTTCTGCATGAACACCTCTGTTGATAAGGGCAGTGACTAAGCTTTCTCTTATCAATAGCAACACGCGTATAAAGTGTATTTCGTTAGAACGACTCATCGACTTTTTTCCTATATCCCAAGGAAAACACTATACACCTTTGTGGCTTGTTTTGGTTTTGGTTTTTCTATACAAAGCTACAAAGTCTTCTTTCTTCTTAACAACTAATCAATCGCCAAAATGCCATTTTCTGGTCTTGCACACTAAATTCTGTAGAAAACCTGGTAGCAGAATGCAATTTTGAAAGTGGTTAATAACTGTGGATCACTCTTAATTTGCAAAGCTTCCAGAAAGAATCAATGTCATACCTTTATAAAAATGTTTAATAAATAAAACCTGCAACCAGATGATCTCTGTCTTACATTCCTTATAGACGTCTCTGTAGTATTTAAAAATAATAACCTGAAGCATTTCAACATAAAATATGCTATTATCCTCATAAGACAGACTTAACATTGCACATTTCACTGCTGGTCTAATGTGCTTAATTAATTGTTAGCAGAAATGCAAAATACTGAGTTTCAACATATAGAAGGATGGCAGACCATGGGATTTTTGGAAAAGAAGATACATGAACTAAACCACCTTAGCCTCAGTTTTCTCTACCAAAGTACAAAACTAGTAGGGAAAAAACCAAAAAACAAAAATCACAAAAAAACATGAGAAGGAAGCAGGAGATGGGATGAGTGACCAGCTACCCTGAAAAGGAGCTTTGATTTTTATTGTAGTACACACCTGAAACAGTCAAACCATCATCTTTCCCAACTCAAGACAGATTCTACAGTGAGGATACTCATCAGTTTAAAAAAAAAAAGAAATTACTTATCTTCAACATGAAGAACTGAGTTCAGCAGTTGTAAGGAATAAATCAGCACAATGTAAAGAGAAAAATGTAGCATAAAACCCACTACCTGCTCAACAGGCAGTAAGTTGGTAATACTAAATAAAAAGCCTAGTCTGCCACCAAGCCAAAGGACCTCACCTATTTCTACTACAATCAGTTAAAATGTAATTAAGAAGCCTCTGGGAACTAGGTAAAGATACAGTAATTCTTCATCATAAGTTGCCTAACCTATTTAGCTGTATCTAACATAAAAGGCAATGTAATACTGGGTAGTTCCTGTATCCTGACTGAAAGGGAAGGGGAATAATCATACATTGCATTATCTGTCAATGTCATTTGACCTGAAACTCACAGAAGTCAAGTGGGAGTGTTTCAGGTACATCATTGAAAGGTAGCTGAAAACTGGTGTTCAAATTCAAATTTTGCTGTGGTTTCACTTTACCATTCAGGCTTGCAAACACTCAAATTTATCAATGAAGCTGAAAACATGCCATACTCTGTAATGCTGGCAACAAAAGAATGGGACTGAGGCTGTCAGAAAAGGTACAGAATAATACTTCTTTTATGTCTCACGCAAGATTATGAAAGAACCAAATTATCCATTATTTAAACATTTCACACAGTATGCAATAATATGCATCAGAACTGCAATTCAAACAAGAATACAGAAGTTAAAACACAAGTTTGGATCTATCATGCTGAATGAAAAAGTAATCACTTCATACATACTAAAAGAAAAAGAAATTCTGAAAAATAGGAGCAGTAAAACATACTTACTTGGTGTGAAAGCAAATCTGTGCTTACATAATTCACAGTATTCTTTTCTGCTGTGTTTAAGCCACTGAACTAAGCTGCAATAAAAAGTGATGGTATTAACACAAGTTATATATCTCTCTGCCCTATCCCTCCACTAAGGAAAACACCAATTCTCTGTTTTCAAACATAAGTCAGGATATTGGTACTGTCAAGCAGGACTTAAATTAGCACGTTTATTAAATCCATTTAGGCCATCAAGGAAGTTTGAAAAAGTAAAAAAAGGTAAGCTGACATACATAATTTACATCATTGATAAAGGAAATTCTTTAAGTACATTATTGATCAAAGCAGATATTCTGGCATGGGCACCCACTAGTGACACCAGTTCTTATTAATACTTCAAGATATGACATATAGATGCACACAGCTAAGATTTAGAACTGTTGTATTTGTGAAAGAATGGCTACTAAAACACCATCAAAAGGAAATGTGTGCTATAGACTAGAACTACAGTTTTCATTTCAGCACTTCCTGATAAAACACACACCTCAAACCACTAAAAAGTATTAGGGTATTTTTATTTCTCACTATGATTTTAGATGTTGTTTTTATTCACAGATATAAGTGGGCAGAAAATGCCCCAACATACTAATTTTTCTACTTAATTTTCATAAAGCTGACATATGATCAGAACTGCAGTCCCAAACACAAGCAATTATCACTACTTTCTTTCCGTATATAATTAATAATTTTTTGTGAATTGTAATGAATCATTACGTAAAAAACATCAAAACCCCTAACACATTGCCACTGAAAATTGGATTTTTCTTACTAGTTAACCTGAAGACTCTGCAAGTAGTGTTTTTAGAAACATGTTATTGTATTTTAATTAGAAAAAAAAACTTAAGAAAGCTACAGGCACAGAACTCACCATTCCTGATGAATAAATTTAATACTGCCAGTACACACACATGGATGATAGAGGGGTTTCTCAGGAGTTCCTTCAGACCGACAGACTCTGCATATATCTGCTGACAAGGACAAAAAGCTTATTACACTACTGCTTAAAGAACTCAAATGTACAAGACAAATTATACAATTACATTCTAGAAATTTTGCCATGTAGCAAAATGAAGCAAGAATAAACTGGAAGAGGATGAAAGACAGATTTCATCAGATGCAAGACAAAGACCAAGAGATGAACAGAAAAAACAACATGAATGTTACTCGCTTGATCACGTTATAAAAACTCAAGACACATCTTACAATATTTTCAAGATTTCCAGAGAACAGACACAGTTAAACTACAGGAGGAGGTGTTTTTTTGCCTAAAAAGTTATTGTTAAAACAACATACAAACTGTTAAGGATAATCTTCCTGAAAGTGGAGACTTAGAAACGGAAAAATTCAATCTGAATTTTTAACAAGTTAAACATACGCTTAGCAGAAGAGATTTAATAATGTCCAACAATGATTTATACAAGTCATTTGCTACTATTGAACCTAACGTGGATGTTCCTTTGGTGCTCTTGATTAAAAGGAAAAAACCCCATCATAATAGACATATGTATTTTGTGAGTTTGCTACCCAAGCTGAATAAAGCCAACCATTTAGCAGTCTACTGTCTAGTCACAAGAGAAAAGACATTTTCTATTTCATAATTACTGTAACATTTCAATAGGCCCTGCACCTTCTTTATTCCCTATTTCTGATGTTTTCTTACAACTAAAGGTTGCGAGATGTTTTGTGGACAAAGAAGTGAGCATAAATCCCTCCCTCTAAAGAACAGATATCTATTTTAATACCATTCAGTCAGCCACATGATTAAATAGAAATTAAAATCAAGTATTTTATCTGCTTATCGATAGATTCATGGTATCTTCCCTTTACTCCTTCCTTTATTTCTGTTCAGGAAATTAACATAAAATGCCCATTTTTATAGAATATGTGAGCTTAGGATTTTCTCTTTTGTTAATTATTTCTGTATCAACCACCACCCCACAAACCTGCAAGAGTATAATACATACATACCAGAGATCATTGTCAGAAAAATACCAGCTGAAAGTACTGATGTAGGAATACTGCAAATATGCAATTTCAAGTCTGAGTCACCTATCTTTGTTCTTGGTCAAAATCTTCAAAAGTTAATGCTTTTCTACATAAAGTTCCAAAAGATATCAAAAATTATTTTTTTTTTTCTAATAAAGAGGTCACAATATGACCATAAACATAGTTTACGCAGTATTAGAACAGTTTCTACACATAAAGCATAAGAATTCAAGTGATTCAAAAGGAAAAAAACCCACACAATTTCTTATCTATAAAAGTGATATTTGATTGAATTCACTCATGCAGCACAAAAACCTACAACTAACAGAAAGAGGTATTCAATATCACATCAGTGATGCCACAAAAAGACATAAAGAGCACTTCTGTCACAGCCGTATTGAGCAACGACTTATCACTGCAAACATCAAGAGTCCCTGGTTTCTCTGCTGATAAGAATGACCAGAACTACTACTTCACCTCACAAATGATTCTTTTACCACAGAGAGCATTTCCAGATGGCTGCACAGGACAGGTCTCTTCAGCTGACAGGCGAGCTCTACCCACTCGCTGTGGCATGCCCACCTCCTCCTGCATTCCTTCCAACAGAGCTGTTCCATTACAGCAAGTTGACAACTTTGTACACTAGATTGGCCTCACAAAGCACCGGACAAGCGCTATGACCAGCACAGGAGACAGAATGTGAAACCAATGCTTTAAGGATACTCTCTGGCATGAAAACAAGTTAAAAGTACGCTGTTCCCTGAAAGATGCCCATTGCTCTCTGAATCTGCTCATTAATGGCCTGTTGACTCTCACAGCCAACTGTTCACTTATTCTGAAAACTGTTGGGAAAAAACATAATTTGCATTACTGAAAGCAAATGAATTCTGTATTTGAGAAAGGATTGCCTTTGTCAGTTTACTAAAATAAGTTAAACCTAAATTTTATTTTTTCAAAGGCTATGAGAATTTCGAGATATTTCTACTTGTTTTATAACTCCAAATTAACATATTATGAGTGTATTGGTCTGGGCTGTTAAGCAGCCAATAGCTTCAAATCAGTAAACCCCACTGAGGGTCAACATGTAAAGCTATGCACCTTATGACCTCTGCTGTGTTCAGAGGGAATTCCACCGTGCAACAGTCACTATTTTTCTATGTGTACACACACTTTGCATCCTGTTCTTCATGCACGTGTCTTGGAAAAAATGACCTTGAATAATACAGTTCCTTCCTGTTCCCACTGAGAATGAGTCTGTGCCTATCACCTCTCTGAATTTCAACACTGGAATACTGAAAAGTGAAGATTATTTTATTTAGCAACAAACTGATTTAACTAGAAAGAACCAGAATTACCTCTCATCAGCAAAACATGGTATCTGGTGCTTTCGAGTGCTACAGAGAAGCAACTCAGATTCATCCTGAGGTGAAGTAGCTCCCTCTTAGGTCTGACATTATGACCCTAAACTGCCTCTCTTATCTGAGCTCTCACCATCCAGTTCAGTTTGCTAACTCCAAAAGACAATTCAGTCAAGCACGAAACCCATCAGTACCACAATGACCACAATATTGTTATCAGACTATCAATAGCTAGGAAAGTCCATCTGACACTGCGTAGCAGAAGCTGAGGCACACATTATTAGAGCATGGATTTTCTCTTCCTTAAGGCACTAACACGGTCTTTGCTGCTGCTGGTGGTGTTTAAAGCTTTCTAACCTTGGGAAGCCTCTTTGGCCTTCTGGCAAGCAGCATGAAGGTCTAATAGCGGGAACTGAGGTTTGAAACTGTAGAAGAAGTTGTAACATTCTAGTGGTATTTATGGAAAGTGAGTATACAGACGAGTTACTTTCGCACTACTACACAGAGCTTTTGAAGTTAACATTGGCAAGAACACAATATAATATCTAAGCCTGCATATGTATGTGTGTTTATACATAAAAAAACCTCAGAAAAGTCAAAATTCTAAGTGTAGAGTTTAACACAAAGGTTTAGTTAAAGAAGACAATGCCTTAAGATGTAACTAACAACCCGTTTTTCTTTCTCTTCCTGGTCTTGCTGTTCACCTACTTAAGTCAGGTATGATCAAAGTCTACCACTGGTAACAGCCTCTAACAAATTATCAACTATGCTGTTTGAATTAAGTCCACTGAGACAGATTTACCAACTGCTGGAGTGGTGGAAAATCGGCTGGTCGTTTTTCAGTATCCACTTCCAAGACTGTGGAAATCCAAGTTTTCTGGCCAAGTGATCAGTTCACTTTGTTAATTTCATCAGTGTGACTATTGCTCTACAGAGTTGCAGCAAGCAGTTTTAAATGTTAGATTTTAAAGCCACTAATATTTTGATAAACCATCAGTGTTCATGAGTATTAAAGATGTCTACAGCACATTCCAAGGGACATTACTAAAAAGGTGCTGTCTTATTCCGTCCAGTGTTTCATGTTTTTCTACCTTTTTTTTTTCTTTTTAATCCTCTCAAGCTGGAAAATCAAGTGACACCAGGCAAAAAGCTACATTCAAAATGATGCCAAAGAAACAAAAGCCAAGACACAAAACGCTTTCCTTGGAACTGCCTTGCTACTGCAATATGTGTTTGTCCCTATTGCTTAAGATGACAAACAAAGCTCTAATACTGCAATAAACACAGCACAACACACATCCTTTATTTATTTTTGTTTGTGCTACAATATGAGGTCCCGCTTTATGGAAGTTCTCCAGTATCATCCCGAACTAAGTAGTCCCTCATTGTACTCCCTCTCACTCTCTGGAGACATTCAAAACGCACCTGGAGGCGTTCCTGTGTAACCTGCTCTAGGTGACCCAGCCTTGGCAGGGGAGTTGGAGTAGATTATTTCCAGAGGTCCCTTCCAACCCTAACGATTTCTGTGATTATCCGAGCAGAGCAAAAGTGCTGACAAAACATATCCACATTTGATCGCAAGTAAAGCCCTTAAAAATGGAAAACCCCTTAAAAATAGAAACTACACATTCAAAAAAAACCCCCAACCCCCCAAAACACATGACTGTGATCTCTTTGACAGCTTCTTTTTTAAAAAGAACTTACTATGTATCAGTCTACCATAAAAGAGACAGAGAAACACGCCAGCTCCTGCATATTTCAATTTTTTCGAACAGATTTTCCAGCACACACAACAAAGTTAACCTTGCACAAGGAGCAGCAGCTGCTATCGCTATGCGGCCGAGAGCGTACATTTAAGCTCCGCTGGGCTACAGGCAGGGTGGGACAGGAGGGGGCTCGAGCGGGCTGGGCCCAGTCTCGGGGCAGAGCTCTCCCGCCCCAGCGTGCGCACCCCGCCTGCCGCCGCTTTACGCCCCCGAGCCCCCACTTTCCCCGAGCAAAACCGCAGCCTCCGGCGGGCCCCGGTGTCCAGGTGCCCCGGTGCGGCCCATCCCAGCCCCGCTCCCGGTGTTCCCACAGCACCGCCTTCCCTTCCCTCCCCCCGCGATCCCCGGTGTTATGTAAGGGGCGCCGCGCGCGCCGCTCACGCGCTGGCTCCCCCGCCCGGCCGGCCCGAACCCCGCGGGCCCGGCCCGGCGGGAGCGGGGCCCGGCACCTGCAGCCCCGGACGCGAAAAACCCCCTCCGGCGCTGACAGCCCCCCGCCCGCCAGCGGGCCCAGCGACGCCCGCTGCCCCGGCCCTCCGCCCTCGGAGGGAGGCTGCCCCGGCAGAGCCCCCGCCCGGGGGTCGCGGCACCGGGCGATCGCGATACCTTCCTCGGCGGTCTCTCCATCTTGCCGGCTGACGCAGCGCCGGGCGGCGGGTGGTGTGAGCGCGGGGGCGGGGCCGCGCGGAGCGGAGCGGACGGAACCGGCGGCGCCGCTGGGGACAGAGCGCCGCGCCCGCCCGCCGCGCGCACCCCCTGCCGGCCGCGGGGACAGCGGGAGGCCCGGAGCGGGCCGGGCCGGGCCTCGGCAGCCTCGTCGTCGCGGGACTGCCCCGCTCTGAATCACAGAATCACGGAGTCAATTAGGTTGGAAAAGACCTCTGAGATCATCGAGTCCGACCGATGACCGAACACCACCTTGTCAACGAGACCGTGTCTCCGAGTGCCACGTCCAGTCTTTCCTTAAACAGCTCCAGGGTCGGTGACTCCACCACCTCCCTGGGCAGCCCACCCCAACGCCTACTCACTGTTACTGTGAAGACATTCTTCCTAATGTTCAACCTGAACCTCCCCAGGCACAGCTTAGGACTGTGTGCTCTCATCCTGTTGCTTGTTGCCTGGGAGAAGAGGCCGATCCCCACTTGGCTACAACCTTCTTTCAGGGAGTTTAGAGCGCGATAAGGTCCCCCTCGAGCCTCCTCTTCTCCAAGCTAAACAACTCCAGCTCCCTCAGCTGCTCCTCATCAGAATTGTACTCCAGACCCTTCACCAGCTTCGTTGCCCTTTTCCAGACCTGCTCCAGCACCTCAACCTCAATTCTTGAGTTGAAGGCCCCAGAACTGGACACAGCATTCGAGGTTCAGCCCCATCAGTGCCTAGTACAGGGGAAGTATCACTGCCCTGGTTTTGCTGGTCACGCTCTTTCTGATACAAGCCAGGGTGCCATTGGCCTTCTTGCCCACCTGGCCACACTGCTGCCTTGTGTTCAGTCTCTGTTGATCAGCATCCCAAGGTCCTTTTCTGCTGGTCAGCTTTCCAGTTGCTGTGCCCCCAGCCTGTAGCACTGCATGGGGTTATTGTGATCAAAGTAAAGGACCTGGCATTTGGTCTTGAACCTCTGTCAGATCCTGGCCCTGCCGCTGTGGGCAGAAGTGGAATCAGGGTGGTGGGACAGGGTGGCCGGCAGCTGGGTCCATGCTAAGGGCAGCAGCCATAGCGGGGAAGAGCATGGGAGTCAGACAAAATGTAGCCAGAATTGGTTCTGGATTCTACTCCAAGGTCAAAGAGAAATGCTGCCTTCCTAGATGAAGTCAACCAGGCTTTTGGGACAGTCAGTGTTCCAGGGATCAGGAATGTGTAAGCAGCCCTAGACACAGCTCTCCTTATCCTCCTCCTCCTCAGGGGCAAGTGGTTACCTGTGTTCTTCTTCAAATCCCATCTCGCCTTTCACAGCCAGAACTTTCCCAGAGAACTAATAAGCAGTTCAGTAAAGCACAAAATCTCTCTTAGCTTAATCATTTATGTTTTCAGGTCTTGCTGGCCTAAATAGCTGAGACAGCATGCATTAAAACTTTGTACTCTTCCATGTGCACAGAAAGTTGTAGGTCAGTCTCTGGTGAGCTGGCAGGAACACTGTTAAGGAAGAAAACAATCTAATTTTATTCAGGATAAAGAGGAATTCTATACTGATGAAATGTATGCATGTATTGGTTTAGGTTTCCATTGTGGCAGATGTTTTAACCCCTCTAGTTGATTAACAAGTCATAGCAACTTTCAGCTCTCTTTACCATATGACCCTTTGTATCTGCCAGTCATTAAATCCTTTGCATTAAGCCTTTGGCCATCGGGTCAGCAGCAGAGTGGATGGTAGTTCAAGTCTGGACTTGGAGTGCAGAGATGGCACATACCCAAGCTGCAATTGTATAACTCTATTTTCCTAAATTGTAATCACGTTAGTACCTTCAAGATTATCTCTTTCAGCCTAGTGGGGTATATGATGCTGGCCTGTGCAAGCAAAAAAAATTAAGGAAAAAGTGAAGGTTTTATGTGGCTCTCCAGTAGCTGTATAATTGCAGGAAATTCCTGCAATAAAACACATGTAAGTTATGCTACCATACCCAGCTCTTCTGTGTCCTCCCTCTCAGAAAGGCAAGGTGGAAAAATGCCCACCTATAACTTTAAAAAAAAAAATCCTTTTATTTTAAAAATAGGCTCATTTTTATGTCAACAAATTATCTTGGCCTATTAAAAAAATGCCAGCATAGTACTGAGGATATGAGAAATGCTGTAATATTAATTTTGTCTGAACAAGGAAAAATTGATGGAAAAAATAGATGAAAAAGCAAAGAAATGGGGCACTTTAGTTTCCATGTACATTTGTAATTCCCACTCTTTATTTCCTAGGAATGTAACCATTATTAGTTACTTTATTGTTACTCTGCTGCAATAAATATAAATTAAATGTCATATAGAAGACTCTAAATTGTAATTCACATTCAAAAGGCCATGGCAAGATTAATGTATGTAATTCTCCAGTTTTGGTCTCTCATGCTAGGCTTCTTTAAATTAGATGAAAGCTTTTGAAAGGAGCCGCTGTATGTTGCCAGTCAATAATTTCATTCCTGTCTGTATCTGTCTATTCAGTCATTTAAATTACCTAAAAATCATTACATATCTACCATCTTCTCAGCATTTAGAATTAATCCCAAAATTTTGTTCTTGCTCGGTGTTTCATATAGGCTACAAAATAGCTTACCAGTAAATGTGAGTTGAAGGCAGGCCATTATAATTTAAACACATAAAAAAATATAGTATTTTACTGTAAGTTAAATTAAATTAAATCTGTCTCAACCTTCTTGGTAGTTTTGGTGAACATATTATTAATCCTCATCTATTTAGTAATATGTTAGGTGTTATTTGCATAAGAAATACCCATGGCTTAATTGGCCCTTATTTTTGGTACAGAGAAGTATGTTGGAAGGTTGTTATCAGCTTCAGACTCTCAACAAAGTCAAGAATTCATGACAAAAGGCACTGAACAAATATACTGGGGAAAAAAAAAAATCTCTGCTCCTTTTAAGTTATTATATGGATAATGGAGGAAATATGGTAATTTTACAGGTGGAAACTGAAGACAGTTATAGATGTAAACCCAAATCACAGAAAGTTATGGCAAAAGGAAAGGCATATTTACCGTGGATAGGAAGAGTGGAAAAAAGACAAGATTCTTTTGAATGTGGTTTTATTTTGACATTTCAATCTTTCTTCACATTTTAAAATGGCTTCATAAAAGTGATTCCCTTATATTTTTAGAGTTATTTTGAAGGTTCGAAGTATTGAAAAAGCCAAACAACAAAAGATACTGGTTTTCAGTTTTTATTTAGATGAACATTTCAAAACACATTTAGTTTCTTAATTGGTTGTTTGCGGTTTTTTTCAGTGTTGTCCTAGTTTTTTCCCTCAGCTGTTCACCTTGCTCTCACTGCAAAATGGATTCAGCTGGTTATGAACAGCAACTTGCAGAGAAATGTGGAAAACATAATGGGTTATCTTAAGGAAAACCAAATGGATGTCAGCTTATCTTGAATAATCAGGCAGTATTTGGAGTGAACATTTGTCTGGTTGCTAAATGATGCACCACTGCCAGGGAGGCCTAGAGCTTCCATGGCAGGAGAAAAACTGTTAGAGCAGGCACTCATGTAGCACGAAGTACGGCCCATAGAAAATTAGCCTGACACAACGAGAAAGCACAGAGGTCTGCAGACTACAAAAACATGGTGAAAGCCACTGTTAGCCTGGGTCTTCCCTATGCACTGCAGGGCCTTTAGAGGACATGCTTCCTGACCACTGGCTGTTTTGCCATGACAGCTCATGAACCATCCTTAACCAGCAGGCAGCTGCTGTGGCAGCAGGTTCTTGGCATGAAGATGGAGAGAAGTAGTCTCACATGTATTGTGTGTGCAATAACATTTACCCCTGCACCAGGAGGATGGCCCAGGCTGCTGCACTGACTCTACATACTGACTCTGAAGCCTCAGAACACGAAGTACTGACCAACGTGTTTCCTTTCGGATGGTGTTCGCTTCTTACCAAACCTGGGCTATGAGTAACAGCTACCAGAGGAATCAAACCTCCTGAGTGAAAATGTGACTTGTGATTCATGTTTTGTGCACCTACTGCGTGCTATAAAATGTGTAGCATTACTGCACTGAATATAACTTTAGGGATGCATGTAATGGCTCAGCACCATCAGACACAAACATGATATAGACTCCAGACCTGCTTATTTTAAAAACTGTTTCTGAGGAGATGCTTGACTATGCACTGGGGTTTGTTCTAAGGATTATTAATGTTTCAACCAAGAAAGAAACTGTGCCCACTAGCATTTTAAGTGAGAGGTGAGGTCTAATACTATCAGAGAAATTACTGTTTTATAAGTCTGACTGAGAAGACAATCAAGGCTGTTTGTACATATCTAGATTTCAAGAAGCTTGGTGATACATATAATTTCAATGCAGTAAAGAAGTATTTGCAGAACTTCATGGCTTTTCTCAAGATCTGCAGAATGCGCATCACCAAACTACATTTCTTAAATGCAGCAGGGATCTTTTCATATGTATTAGTTACAGTGGATTTTCTGTTTAAAACATAGACCCTACCAACTTGGCTTGGATCCTGCTGTCATGCTGAGAATGGAGCCAGTGGCTGTTATTAATCTACTGAGGATTTAGAGCTTTGTGGCTGCAGTTACTTGGTGGAGGACTTCTGCATTCAGAACAACAACAACAACAACAACAGGCTGTATTTGTCTTCTGGAATATCTCATTCCTAAAACTGTAATATCCTTTGAAGCATATGGTTCTTTACCTAGAAGACTTTCATCATCTCCAAGTGAACCTTTTAGACAGTTAGATATTTGTATCATTAGATTAGAATGATATGTTTTTTTCATACTTCTAGAACCTTGTTCTCCTTGGTAATAGAGGGTGTGATGTGAAACGTTACTATTGTCAAATGACTGCTTGTAAATGCTTCTGAGGACATGTTGGCTCTTGTGTCTTTAAAAATCCATGAAAATATCCTTACACATGACAGCAATTAGGGATTATCTTCAGTATTAACAGGAACAATCTTTTTTTGCCAGAAACCTTTATCTTGACCTTCCAGATGTTATTGAAGGTTATGACTGCCAACCATATTAAATTGAGCTACTCAGGGCAGGGTTCATTTCTACTTCATTTAAAACCATGAGTGTTGCCAAAAACCAGAATGTGTTTGTTGGGGAGAGTGATCCACATAGCCACTATACAGGTACTTTATGTAACAACATCTGTGTTACTACCTCTGCTTCTGCTGCACTGACTAGGAAAGAAGTACAGAAGGCCTTAGAGTTCTAATGATTTGTCATTACTTTTCGTCAAATGTTTGCAGCAACAGGAAATAGGGGAAAGTGAGCTATGATCTAAAGGTCAGAGTTATTACAGGTTGTTCAGAGTCAATGACCTCTGTTTTATGAGGTTGTCTGATTTCTCTACTAACTTCTATTTCACTGTAGCTTGCACAATGTGAATCTGGGCATAACCCCCAGCTTTTGCTTGTTTCACTGTGGCAATAATTATTTGCTGTGTGTACTGCCTTCAATGCAGGGTCAGAGAATACAGTGAAGAAACCACTTAAATGCTTTTGATGTCTAAGCAAAATGCTTGGCTCACTGAAATAGATTTTCAGTTGGATGACTGACATGGAATGTCACTCATTTATTACTCAAAAGCTATATTTTCTTCACTGTTCTTTGTGGATCAATTAAAAATTTCATTACACTAATTTTTTAATGCAGTCATGATGTAAGATGGGTCTCTGCCAGGGCTTCAGCCTGTTTAAAGGTGCTAAAGACCTGTGTCACAAACATGGTGATACACACAGAATTGGCAGTACATGGTATTTCTTTTTCATGGCCTTGTCCTCAGAGTGTCTGAAGACTATTTAAGCAGCTCAGCTCAGCATGCCCATTCATGAGATTCTGAGAACAAGCTTGTTTGGAATCTGTCCTTTTCAATGGAGAAATTTGGGAAAGTTCCTATTTTAAAAGTTAGTGTCTAGTTTATCACTGTTTGAGATGGAAGAGTCTTCTGAGAGCCTGTATTTGCTGGTTCACTACCATCTGAACCCTGAGAGCAGAGATTGCTTGTACTAAATTTTCCAGTCAGGACTTTCATATTCAGGGTTGGCAAATTTGGTTGTCGTCTTTTGCTTTTCTGTGGATCCCCAAGTTTATTTTCACTCCTCCTTTTCCCTTTTCTCCTACTGCTCTTCTACAGGAAGGAAATAAGTAGTCTTCAAATTATTTATAGGTTCTTGAGGGGTTGCATTGTCTCTGCTTTCCTTACACACTCCTGGTCCCCCTGAGCCAAGTTCCTGATCCTACTTCTATAGAAGAGCAGAGAAGAATTTTATACAGTAAAAGGCAGGGAGTTTTCCAGGAGGCCTGAATCTCACAGTAGCTTCAAGGAAAGCAAAGGCTCACGTACAATTCTCTTTGTCCCTCAAACTCACTCCTAATGGGGGTAAACTGAAGCCTGACAAATAGAGTTTCTTCTCTTGACATGGATGCTACCATGCAAGAGTTCAGGAAGAACAACTAGGAGCTGGACAGATGCATGGTGGAAAGGATTGTGGCGAATAGCATGGCCAAGATGAGTCAAGCAAGTCAGGAGGGGTGTGCATACAGGTGACTGAGAGGGGCTAGGAGAGAGACTAGAAGAAGTTGCCCAGAGAAGTTGCAGATGCTCCATCCCTGGAAGTGTTCAGGGCCAGGCTGGATGGGGCTCTGAACAATCTGGTCTAGTGGTATGTGTCCCTGCCCATGGCAGGGGGGCTGGAACTAGATGGTCTTCTAACCCAAACCATTCTAGGAGTCTATGAAGTAAAAAAAAAAAATATAATAGGGAGAGATCCTTGAAAACAGGGGAAAGGGATGTGTCACAATTGTCTTCAAGACAAAAGAAGAGAATCCAGGGAACTACACATCAGCCAGCCTAATCTCAGCCTACAGGAAGATTATGGAATGTGCAGTGAAAGAGCCTCATGGCGACAGAGACCCAGAGACCAGGAGCAGGAGCATGGACTGATCCAGAGAGGTGACAGAGCTCCATGTGTGCCACCAGAGGGCACCTCTGCTCCAGACCCAGGAGGCGGCACTGAGAAGGTGGCAGAGGAGATGGAGCATCTCTGTGGTCTGCAGTGGCCAGCCAGGCAGGGATCATGGTGGTTTGCACCCATTTGGGGTCATCAGCCAGTTTGATGGGCCATGAAATGAGCAGCTGCTGATGTTGGGATACTGTTTACCTCGAATGCTGCTACCTTATGAAGAAAGACTTTTATCTGAGGAGCCCCAGTACATTTCCAGGTGTCTGAAGCCTTCAACATTTGAAGCAGCATCCTGCACAGCTGCCCTGCACCTTACCAGTACTGATGGTAGCTGAATGACTGAGTCACAAGGGGCTGCCAATCTTCTGTCTTGCCTCAGGCTGCCATATCTTCACTAGAATAATCCCCAGATCATATCCCATGACTGCCAGAATCCCTTGTGCTGGGGTCAGTCATCCACTATGCTCAGCTGGGACTGGAGGTGGTTGGGCAGAAAAATGTGGAGACTTTGGGCTTCCACCACAAGCACTGGGGCGATGTGCCAGTGGCTGATGGTTTCTGTCCCCAGTCAGCTGCAGGAAGTGCTGCACTCCTTGAGCCCCACCGGGGACCAGTCCCAGCTCCTGCACAGGGGCCCTTGTCCCTCTGTTCAGAGTGATGTGGGGAAGAATATGCCCCTTGCCTTATTGAAGAGGATCCAGGAAGAGGTCACTGTCACCCCAATGACATTCAGTGAATTTTTGCTCTAAATCTGGGAAATTCTGGGCAAAATGCTAACAGCTAAAATGTCCTGTTGGCAGTATCAAGCAGTCTGAAGCCAAGAGGAAAGAGACAGGCTTTAGCTCCCCACCAGGAAGGAGGTAAGGGGTAGGGATGGGTGTGGGAGTGTTTCAGCACTGACACACCAAATGGTCTCACATGAGGAGCCTGTTGTGTGAGCCTGGCCATAAAGGATGGGAGATGGCTTGGCAGCACGTCCGCACAGCTCTACTGAGCAGTGTGCATGTGTGAATTGATGTGTTCTCACCAGCAGCCTTTACCTTGCAATAACAGGGGGAATTCCAAGAGGCCAAGAGAGGTGACCAGAGCTCTCTAGTTCATCTGATCAATGGGGATTTGTGAATGTAGGTGAACTGGCAATCTGTACAGAAAGAACTTGTGCTTAGTTTTCTGCTGTAGATTTTCTCACTGCAGTCCAACATCGGGGGTTGAAAATGTATGCTTATCTTAAATATGCTGATATATCTATGTATATATGTTTGTATCTGAAATGTTCTTGGACCTACAGTATACTTGGAATTGACTTGTAGATTTTGGATATAGGATCAATTTTCGATAAGCTGTCACAACCAAAAAAAAAACGTTGAATTTAAATTGTCTCCAAAAGACACAGAGAAGAAAAACAATAAAGACCTCTTTCTGGTTTTGAAACCCCATATTTATAATATGCAGAGCAACAAACCATTTGCTGAAATGTAATTACGGTTCAGTGACTTTTCCATTTATTTTTTCCTTGCAGTTTCCCTACCTGCTATATTCCAGTTGCTATATTGCTGTCTGTCAGTTTCTCAGAGGTATTTGCTAATGTTCTGCACTTTAGTATCACATATAATCATGGACAGTCAATGAGATTCTTTGCCTACTCATTTTCAGTTATTTAATATGACCATATTTTAATGAAAGTTGGAAACCAAAAGTTATAAATGCTCACCCACCTGGATCCATTGTACTTAGAAAATTGCCATACGTATTTAGTGGTGTGCTCATGGACAAATGAAAGTTCCTTCTGGAATCCAGGGAATAAAGTGGGTGGGGCTTTGGGAAAATATTGTCTATTGTAGGACTCGCACCTGTACTGGCTTGGCTCTTCTGAGCTTGGCTTGAACTTCTTCAGCCTTTCAATCATGTTTGAGATGGAGATAACAAACTGCAAAACTCTATATATTTCTTGGTTTCATAGCAAAAATCAGAAAAAATAAATTTTCTTCTGTATAAAATTTGCATTTAAGATAAAGAGAAAGCCATTTAATGGAGAGACACTTAGTAGAAGGGAAAAGAAAGTTACAAGTGTGACGAGGGGTTTATAATCATTGATTTTCAGCTGCTATTGGGAGAACACAGAAAGAAGAGTTCCTTCAGAAGATACCATACCTCAAGAGTATGAAGAATTCCTAAAAGCCTTTTAAAGAAATTTGCAGATTCTCTGGGAGGTTTCCAGGACTACCAGTAGTTCAGCTGACTGAAAGATGAACATAAACACACAAAAAATTACTCTGAAGCATACTCAGGTGAAACACACAGGATCTAGTTTGAATTTAGGGAAACCAGTTGCTTCCCCAACTTCACAAAACCTTTTTATCCCATCAAAGCAGGAGACGTAAAACAGGCCTCTTAACAAACCTATGTTTTAACAGCATTTTGAGAGGTAAACAAGAGCCTTAATTACTATGCCAGGGCAGGAGCCTGCTTAATTTCTGACTTTCTATTTGCATAATTCACAAGTTCACTGAGGAATGTGCAGTTTCATTGCTGTTCTTCTGCTTCATGCTTAACTGTTTGCTCTCAATTCATGATATGTAGTTGTCCCTGGGAATTTGTTTAGCACTCAGAGATTTAAGTTTGAAAATATTGGCATTTATATCTTTTCTCACAGGAAAGAACTTATCACAATTTCTGCGTAATATGCAGAAATGGTTTTGCTCTGCTAAACTATGGATTTTAATTCTGAGGAACTGAGACTAGCTAGATGTGGGGTTTTTTTTAGAATAAATATATATCATCAGAAAAATCCACATCATTACAATTCAGTTTTCATGACACTTTTGAAGAAATTTCAGGGGAAGAGATCTGCAGCAGGCACCAATTTCTACTTAAAACCAGAGAGGAAGTGTTGGAATAGCTAACAGTCTTGGAACAAGAGGAATCAGGTTTCTGGTTGTGGCTCACATGAAAACAGAAGTGGCTGCCCAAAGGCAGGGTCTCCCAGAGAAGACAGAGGGTAAGCAGTAGCCATGTGGGAGTGGCAGTTTCTGCATGAATGAGCATGGTGGAGCAGTAGCTTGAGCATGGATCTCTCTCCCAACATATTTATGTCAAATCTTCAAGGCCACACTGAGGACATATGTCTTGGATAGAAACTCCAAGGTCCTTCTTTGAGAACCAGCCTATCCAAGACTTTCCCCCACAACATTATTCCTATCTCCTTTATATCTGAATTTTGTCTTTTATATGGGCATTCAGACAAATGCTTCCCATTAATGTCAGTCTATTATTTTCTCATGAGAAAGAGTATGTGATGGTAGACAAACACTATGAATTCCTTCTGCAGAGAAGATTGCTAATTTCTCTTTTTTCTCTCCCTCTCTATCCAGAAAATAAGCCAGAAGATGATACATACCCTGGACTTTTTCATCATTTATATCTGGGCTTATGAAAAGATTTATACATGAAGAAAAGAAACTCACTGAGGTCTGGCTTGGTAGAAGCAAGTGGTGATTTCACTCAACAAAAAAAGGATCTCAGCTCCCCAGGCTGAGATCAAGTCAGGAGATCTGGGGAAGCTTATAAGCTGTGGTCCAGACTGCTGGTCTCTGAAGAGGTGGGTGACTGGGAATTTGATTCTAGCATGGGGTTTCAGGTTTGGGCAGTTTTTTCCTCCTAAACCAGGAGAACAGGCTGTAATGAACAGATGAGCTTGTCTTGAGGCCTGAGCTCCAGCTAAAGACAAATCTCTGGAAGGGACCTGCCTTATGGTAGCTGCTGTGTCTAGTACAGACGGGCTATCATCTCTGCAGCTTCCTGGGAAATAAAGGGAAATCAGAGCTCCTCAGAGATGAACCATGTGAAGGACTGAATAAGATGGCCCTAAGCATTTAGTCTCATGGCCTACAACTTCTCAGCTCTCTGAGATCCCATTGTCAGTCTATTAGCAAACTGAGGTCCATTTGTTTCAGACCAGAATGAAGCAGCAATGCTGGAAATTGTCATCTCTGGAAGTGCTAATGTCAGCCCTTTAGAGTAAATCTGGCTAGGCCTTGGAGTTTCCTGCTTAAGTTCATGCTTTTTCCTTGCTGAAACCTCTAGTCTGAAACTTGCTAGTTCACAAATGAGCTGTGGAAGAGCGAGCTTTGGAGTTCGCTCTTGGCACAGCTGCTTCAGCATAAACAGCACTTGCAAAAGTTTGAACTGGGGGGCAGGGGGAGATATCTGGAGGGGCAGGAGGAGATAATCTCTTCCACACCATGATGTTTGATGCCACATGCAGCAGACATCCTCTCTGAACCCGACAGAGTGGGCAGTGACTGCAGTCTTGTTGGCCTGCCTGGCCCAAGCATTCCCTTCCACACGGAATGCACGTTGCCTGTGTGTCTGCCTGTGCCTGCCCTGGGCAGTGGTGGGCAGGATTCACTCGGGCGACTGGCCTCTTCTCTGTCTGGACCCCTTTGGTCTTCTGACATGCTCTATTATCTGTTTACTCCAGCTCAAGGACTCTTGGAAACTCATTTTTTTCAACTGGCATGGACTGTAGGATACATACACTTACTCCCAGCACAGACTCAACTGCAGGATTACTGTAAAATGTAAATTTTTTTTCTGCTATGCCAAAGTTCATTATTTAGTTTTAGAAAAAGGGTAAGACAGGTGCTCTCTGCAAACATATTTAATAAAGTCCCTTGATTGCTTGGAATTGATTTATGTATGGTAATTGTCTTGTTATATAATTAGAAGCTCTTATATATACTTTCCTTAAACTTATTGCTTTGATGTTGCACTTGGGCGTCTGTATTACTTTGTGGGATACAGTCCAAAGCTGCCTGGATGCAGTCCAAGATTACTAATGCATAGGCATATTTGCAAAATAGGACTTTTAAAGTTGAGCAAACATGGGTAAAAGTTTTTCTTCCTGACACTCTGTATAAAGTTTTGGAGTTTAAAACACTGATTTAGCATAGTAATTTTTGCCAGATTTATTCAGTAATCGCTGATAGTAGTAAACAGTTCCCATTTTTCCAGTTAGGCAAAAAAACTCCTAAATATTCATCTAGAAGATGTATAACCTGTTGGGGAATCATATGTAAGTGGAAAATTTGGGGTCCTCTTGGCTTTAAAAAGGATATCTTGGAAAATCTCAGCCAAATCAAAGTGTTCAAGTGCACACTGGGAGTTTACAGAGGAGAAGTCAGACTTCTACTCATGGAAGCTGCCTCTTCTGAAAAGTGGGATAAATTCTATGGGCACAGGGTGCAGCCTTTTGCCCAGGGCAACCTATATGTACTGAAGACTGAAATAGTGCTTACATCTCAGTGCAAACATGGCCCAAATTACAAGCAAACAAAATTACCTCCTTCTAGTTGATTCATCCCAGAAAGTTCCTGAAATATAAAATGAGCATTAGATGAGTTTTGTATGAGACAACATATACCAAATAAAGAAACAGAGAAAAAAAAAAGAAGAAAAAAAGACTTATGCCCTGGAGAAAACAGACCAAATATATATATCTTTTTAAATCAATATTTTATGGGGAAAATTCTGCATACAAGATTCAGTTTCAATGACTGAATCTATGGAATGAATTCATCCTTGAAAGTAATAATCCGAATGGTGTATAACTGAAAGAAAAAAAGAGGTACGTTTTAGTAATTTCTGGATTTCTTTTTTTTGGAGAAGAAGACAAAATATTTGGTAAGAAAAACCAATAGACATATTCTTAAATCATACAAAAAATAGGTGTTCAGTTTTTTAGTGAAGGAAATCAGCTCTTAGTCCATGCAAAAATACTTTTAATTCTGTTGTCTTGCTCGTGTCTGCATATATGGTGTTCAGGGAAAAACTGATGCTGCCTTTGATCTGGGATGCCTATTTTGGAGGCATTGTTATTTCCCTATATATAACTATTAATATTCATTATTATTTGGAATCATTTGCTTGTACTGAAATTCCATTAAAAGTGTGTCTTACTAAAGTGACGAGCTACTGAATAACCCAGAAACACCTGGGCAGTGTTAGGTAATTTTAATATGCCTCTTTGCATGTCACCCACAATATTAGAATAGTTTTCCTGTTATTGCTTTGGCATAATTAAAGTTATACTCCACCCTTTTTCAATAAAGTTCACAAAGCACACCCTCTGAAATCCCACAGGCTCTTTCAGCAGAAATAGGAAATTTGAGAATAACACAATTTATTTTTAGATAAAAATTAATCCAATCCAGGCATGAGAAACCCAGAAGCTATTGGGTCAACCAGTTCTATGTTGCCAACAAGCAAACATACCTATTGAAAACTATAATTTGCAGATCATCCTCCTGCCCCTGTGGTCAAAGCCATACTTTGGATTTTAGGCAGATAAGTACTTGTATGCTCTGAGACGTGATCCCCTCCAGAAAACCCCAGAACATTTAGAGGAATATTAGAAGGGATAACCAGAAACCAGTTGATACCAGTGGCTTCAAATAACTTCCAGAAATGGAGTAAAGTGTAAAGACAGGAGAAGGGGAGGATGCAAGGGGGAGATGGCCAAAATGGGAGGGATGATGACAAACTGAGTCTCTTGTTTTTCAGCAGCTAATAAAATCACAAGGGAGTGGAAGCATGGTGAGAGATGCAAAAATTTTATAGTGAAGAAGCAGCAATCGCCCTGGCCTGGGTCCTGGTGCCCTGTGAGGAGCAGCGGGTGCTCTGATCAGTGCGGGGAACATGGCCATACCTGCCAGTGAGGCATCAGATGAAGCAGATAAGGTTACTCCCACAGAGGACAGACTTCGGAGCCTTTCTGCTTAGACACGTGAAAGCATGGGAAAGAGCGGGGATACAGTTCACAACTAATCAGATCAGAGGATTCCTTGGAGAATTTTTGTAATGCTCCAGGCAAAGGCAGCCACAAACTCTAGAGTACCATGCTGGATAGATGGTAAAGAACAAAATCATAAGTGTGAGAGTAGTTTTCACTGATGACAGGGAAAGTATCTGTACATGTAAACCTCCTGCCAAGCCTTGACTTGCAATAAGAAGAGCTGGCCTGATTTCCAAGGGTCTTCATTCAACACAGACTAGAGACCCAAGCCATAAACATGAAATATTAAGTCAGATTTGTTATAATATATTTCTTCCCTCCCAAGTGATGACTCAGTAGATAACTTCAGGTATGCAGCCTTTTACTGGATGCAGGAAAAGGAATCAGGATAACATACAGGAAAGAAAAAAGCACAAAACCAAACTCCAAATTACAAGCCCAGTAAGGCGGCTCTCTTTTCGGTGAAGTTGTGTGAGAGGGAATAGCTATGCTCCCCTCTTGAAGAGGCCCAAATCCCAAAGGAATCTTCTGGCTATCAAAGCAGAGGATGGTTCAGAGCCCCCTATGGCATTACAGCTGGCCTTGTAGACCTGCACTATACTGACCCCATCCCACCATGACTGTCCTCTGGCCCTTCCTGAGAGCCTCTCCACCAGTTCCTCACAAGGTATCTTCAGCAGAGGTAGCCCCTTAACAAGGCTGCTATTGCTGGCAGGTACTGCACAGGAGGAGAGGGGAGCCCTGCTGTCCCTCTTGCCTCATCTGCAGCTTCTAGGCTGCAAGCAGAGCATCACTCATTCTAGATGCTTTGAACAGGTTTTTCACAATGTAAGTTTTGTAATGATTTCAACTTTCTGATGAGTCTGTTATTACCAGCAGCACTCTAAATACTGTACCAGGTGACCGTAAGCATGTTTAAGCCTGTTCATTAGTTTCTCCGTCCGACTCTCTTGCTTCTGCACTAGATGCCACCAGAGTACTTGCCTTTCTGGCTTTTTATCTGTCAGTAGTTGTCTAGGAGGGAATACCTTTCTATTTTGCCTTGGGACAGCAGGCTTGAATGTCGTAGGGTCTTGTATTAGCATAAACCTAAAATTGCAGCCAAAGCTGTGAGGATTTACTTTGGAGTTTTATTCCACACACTTTTCATAAAACCAGGAAGAGCAATCGTAGAAGTGTGGGTGCAAAACTTCAAGAAAAAAAAGAAACAAAACCAACCAAAAACCAGCTGTGTATTTCAGGTCAAGTAGAAATTTCACCACTGTGTGTTTGAACAAATGAATATATTGTGCTCATTCTAATCTTTTTTTGTCTTCTTTTTTTTTTTTTTTAATCCTAAAGATAGAGATGTTCACAGCAAGCATAAAAAATTAAATGTATAAATTCCTTGAGACTGTAGGAAATGT
The DNA here is from genome assembly GCF_001715985.3 of Manacus vitellinus. Taxonomy (NCBI): domain Eukaryota; kingdom Metazoa; phylum Chordata; class Aves; order Passeriformes; family Pipridae; genus Manacus; species Manacus vitellinus. The sequence continues at coordinate 14,241,892 of NW_021939256.1, read as the reverse complement.
ATGGATGCAATGACCACCATAATCCTGAGTCTATTATAGAAGTGATTGTATCTTTCAGGGACAAAAACCATCTCTTCATGTATGGGAGATCCAAATGATAGAGGGTTTACAGTCAAACATAATCACAGTGCACAGGCAAAAGCTTGCATTACAGCAGAGTGAGTCCTTTGCTCTCCTTTCACCCTAACCACCCCCAAGGCTGGGCACCAAGACAGAGTTTACAGTTGTAAGATGCCTGTGGGATCAGATGTATGTTTCTGCTGGCCCAATCTGTTCCACGGGGAGCTGCATCTTGGGCAGACCAAAGTTCTGTGGGGACGAGGTAGGAAAACAATAGTTTAGTCTCGTGGAACTGAGTACAGCATATCCACCCAGATGGGGTTAGACAAACTCAAGCAAGATGCCATTAATATCAAAGTATAAACTTGATCTTTTCTGTGAAGTTTCCCCCTCCCTCCCTTGCAACATAAGCAATCTTTTTAATAGTTTCTTGTACAATCCTGATCTGCAAAGCTACTGACAGGTATGACAGGACAAACACCCTCTTCCTGGTCATGACAAATTTAAATTTTATGTTGTGTGCAGCTTCCACAGCACACAGAGGTGGGACTTATTGTGCCTGGGTGATTATGTGCTCAGCACAGGAATCTCCACCTGCTCTAGGTGGGTTGACTGCCATTAAACTCCATGATCAACACAGCTGGTGGCATCTAGGAGACTGTCTATTTCATTTGAAAGAAGGCACTCATGGAGTGTGAATCATACCCTAAATCCTGATGATGACTGTGGGAGTGTAGACACCTTGCTGACATGTAGACATCATCAGTGTAAATACCTGAAGTTTGGTGAACTGAATCCATCCTTCACCTCTTTAACAGATGGTCATAGATTACAGTGGTCACTACCACACCGGGTACTGCTGAATCACGTCTAGCAGATGACTGTGGGACTTGTTACAGTAAGAATCAAAGTTTCCTTATTGATCTTTGACTTGAAATTATATTGTCATTTTCTTTGAGTTCTTTTGTCTTTCTCATTCCCAGCCCCCAACATGCGCACACACTCAAACCACGTACACACACAGAGAAAATGAAAGCTATAGTATACTTCAGCCTGAGGGCTAAGCTGATGTTCCTTGCATACAATGCCATTATGGAAATAGGAATGGAAAATTTCAACGAGCCACTACAGACTCAAATCTTTTTCCCTTGTTGAAAGCAAGTCTAATCAAAAATAACTTGGAACACTTTTCAACTTGTTGGGAATACTTGTGGGTGTGGTTGTAATATGTTTAATCTGTGTGCTAGGGAGACTTAAGTTTTTATGATGCGAGTTTGCCAGAACAGATTCATCTTAATTCACCTCAAATCCCATCAAGGGCATTTATTATTGACAATAAAATTACATGAATATTCTTCAAGAAAATGCATCAGCAAATGTATCAGTGGTGCTGAGTACCTCAGTTATAAATGCTGAGGTCTAAAATGTCTGCAGTGTCTGAAAAGGCTGCACCACACACATAATAGTGTAGTGCAGTGTTTGGGTTCATCTTTCTGCCTAAACTCCTTAAATAATAAATAAATAAAAGATAGTAAAGGCAACTGATGTGAAGCCTGTTGCACCCTGCCTCTCTGCATGATCTGTCTCCACCCCTTCCGTTCAGGATGACTCTTGTGCTAAGTCTCTCCTCCTCACTTCCCAATCCCAAAGTCTGCAGAAGAGTTGAAGTGCACCTGGAAACTGGATGGGCAGCACTAAGAGCAAAACTGTCAGCAGAGCTGGTTTTCTTCTTTTTGTGTTTAGAGAAATCTAGGTGGTGTCTCACTGAGCAGAAGAAGCAAGCTGGGCTAAAACAGGATCCTGTACTCCAGGTATGTGATGGCAAACCAGTCCACACAGACTGAGTTGGAAGAAGAAAAGGATAATTACTTTTACCTGTGCTGAATGGGAAAATCTGAAATTGTTAAGCAATAAGATATAGCTCTTTGAAAAGGCAGGAAAAATTCAGCAAAACCCACTCCTTTGGAGATACTATTACTTTGGTTTTAGTAAAAAAATTGCACAAAGACTAGTAGCAAGGGGTGGATAAGGTAAAGATAAAGGCTGTCAACTTTGGGAAAGACTGGATTTAACTTTGAGTCCTTGCTACAAGCTGTGGCACAGTGATAGTTCTGAGGACACAGGTAATTTATGTTCATCAGTAGCAAGTTCACATCAAAGGACTATAATAATTTTTTTTGCCCTTATGGTAATGAATTTCCATTCTTTTCTTTTTTTGGTCCATTGAGCACTTAGCATTGAAATAAAATACTGCTGTAGATTAGAATGTTATCGCTTGACTCAGGAAAAGGGCAGAGATGTCACATCTTGGCATCATTGTCCAAGGTTCTGCCAAACAGTACAGTGCTTTGAGATCATGTGCTCATACTCACCTTCTGAGAAGTGGAGATTATCCTGAGAAATATCTTTGCTTCTGTTTAACCTGATTGTTTTTAAAAATATTTTTAACCTCATTTTCCAAATAGGGATTTGTTTTTTCATATTGAAAATTAAGACTCAGCAGAATTTAACCATGTAATTAGTTGCTCCCTAGAAATATAGTAGTTTGTGTCTGTTCTACTACCCAAAGGAGCCCACCTTTGCCTTGTGTAAATAACTTCCTTTGGTTTTTATGTTATTTGCACAAAAGCCGAATGGTATCAAGACACCCGAGGAAGAGCAGGACCATTGTTGAGAAGGAGAAGCTACAAAAAGACCCTTAAGGAGCAGTAGGATGACATCAGATTCATCAATCTGTCTTTTTTCTCTGTTACCAGGAGTCAGTTTTCCCCCTATTCCCACCAGGCCCTGCATCTCCTCTGTACTGGAGCTCAGTGATGAGGCACGGGGCATAAAGGCAGGATGCTGCCTGCTTGGAACCGTGCCATGGGGAAAGCAGGAAAAGGAAAAGTGTAGTGGCTGGAATTGATGGGAAGAGGGAATGAGGTGAGACAGGATAGGTAGGAAATATCCTGGCTTGTTGCTTTGCCACGCCACATTGCGTGGGACAAAGCAGGCGGGAGCAAATAAAGCTTCTCACTGAACAGGATCCCATCGAACTTCTAAGCAGTTCAGGTGTGGTTGACTATTTACTAACGTTCTCTGCAGCCTGGTGTCTGGAGGAGAGCCAGCTGGCTGGGCCTCAGTCAATACAGGCCAAAGAAATGGTTTCTGAGAAGCAACCAATAGATAGGGAATAGGCTGTTTCACAACTACCTTATATGCTTAATGCCTCCTAAACACTACTTCCTTGAAGGGGATATCACGGGTTGTGCCCTTCTGAACAAAAGACCTCAGTGGAGTAAGGCTGTGGCTGCCATCTCAGAAGCCAGTAGTGTTAGCTATCTTTGGGTGTGCCTGTGGTTTCTCCAGGCAGCCTCTTGCACTTCAACAAGCTCATTCATCTTAGGTTATAAAAAGAGAGGTAGGAAGTATTTTTGCGTGATCAGACCTCTCTCTCCAGCATTTTCAGGCATTTCAAGCATTATGGCTACCTTAAACTGGGAGATACTCCCCCATGTGTGTTACAACTTCCTCTTTCACATGATGCCAAAACAGTGGAGGTATTAGTCCTGAAGATCAGGCTGCTTCATGCTTTTTAGCACCAGCCTTGACATTCAGACGTTGAGAAAGGTGGGAGAAAATTAACACATGTAATCGGTTCTCAGATATCAGTGCAGGGGATTACTCATGATGAGAGATGATCCACCTAATGGCTATACCTGAAGCAGCTTAATTCTAGCAGGAAAGCCACGTCTGCCCAGTTCCTGTATCTCTACACCACGCTATCAGCCAGGGGTTATGGTTGCAGCCAAGTGTATTTGCTCAGACTCAGTGCTGGCCCTGCCAGATCTGGTGACAGCAGCCCCAGGGTTGGGAGAGGATGGGGAAGACCAGTGTCTCTGGACTATACATAGGGAAGGCTGATTGTCTTGGGTATAAAGCGGTCTAAATGAACATAAAATCTGGATGCTGTTATTGAGCCTGTGTGAATCACGCAAACTGGGAAGTGCTGTGTAAGGCATAAGAAAGCAATAAGTCTCTGGCATCAGTTCTCTGTTCTTCAGTCTGTCTGCACCATGGTTCCAAATGTGTCTGTACTGCCTTGGCAAAATTTGCCATTAGACTGTGAAATCTAGCCCTCTGCTACTGTAGTTAATGGAGAGCTGAGGAAGGCATACATTTTTAACAGAATTTGCTATACTTCCATGAAGACTAGATAGTTTTATGAAGTACATGTTACAACCCAAAAACATATGTAGATGATGTAGAAATGATGAAGCAGAGATAGTCATAATGTATAAGCATGTGTACTGCATCCCCAAGGACAGTTTCAAAGTCAGTACATGACTAGGAAATGCTACTATTAACATTGGCCCTGCAGACTTAATTGGATACCTTGTATAGAGGCATTGTAACACCAGTTTTAATTACAGGATCACAATCTACTTTTTGCACAGAGTCCATTCCAAGCTCCTGACACAGAGAGTTAGAACAGCTTTTGACTTTAATCTGTCTAGCACATCTACTGGTTCATTGTCCGTAATTGCTACTTTCGGAGAAGGGAAAAAACCAAGTGCTCTCACACATTCTGAATGAGCTTTGCATATATGCTTGTTTTCTTGCAATCCCTTTCAAGGGCATAGAGGCCCAACACATGGGAATCTAGTTCACAAATCCATACTGCAGTTCTTCCATAACTGCATCCAATACATCTGCTCCCGGACCAGCTGTGATGCTGCTGCAGAAGCACAGGTTAGCTAGCAGGCACCAGCACCGAGAGAAGCACTGAGCACTATACTTTAATGTAGCAGTTGAGTGCTGTGGTCCTTACAAATAATTCAGAGAAACACACATGGAGTCCCCACAATGGCCCCATGCCTGGGGAGAGAGTGACATCTGAAGCTGTACAGCATCCCACCAGTGCTGACAGAGCCACATGGGAGCAGAACAAACGTGACATGATTACCAAGACCAACATGCAGAGTTTATTTGTAAGTTATTTTAAAACTTTGATTTTGGTATTTCTCTTCATTCTCAGTTTAATAACACACAATGGACTAGGAGCCATTCTGCACTGGAACATTACTTTTGCTTTTTTTTTACTTTCTCCTTTCAGACAACGATGTCAATGTTATTTACAGAAGCTACTAAACAACTTTCTGCAGATCGTGTTTGCCTTTATTTGCCCTTAATTATTTGTTTTAACAAATTAGTTTTACTTTCTTGCTGTCTTTTTTTTTTTTCCAGGTTTTCAAATGGCTGATCCTTTTCTATATAATACTGGAGACAGATCTCACTATGGGTGCCTTGGACATGAAGTACAAATTGAGTACCTTAAGGCATATGTTTGTAGACCATCTTTTTTCACGGACAAAGCTGTGATTGTGGTTCATGATGTATTTGGATGGCAGTTCCCAGATATTAGATACATAGTCGATTTGATTGCTGGTCATGGATATTTGTAAGCAACTTTCTTTCCTGTCTTCTTCTTAAATGCATTAATAGATCACCAGGCCCAAAGCTAGGCATGGTATGTGATGTTTTGCATAGGTATAGGGCAACCATGCCTTTTCAGGCTGAGTGAATAAAAAAGGAGAGGGACAAAACATTTCCACAAAGCCACCAAAGCTACTAAAACTGACCCATTAAGTGGCTACCTGAGCACAAATCCACAAGGAGTCATGAAATGCCAGTGTTTGTGCTTATGTAGCAGTGTAGGTGATCAAAAGATAAACGCTGGTATCTATTTTCAGTTGTATAAGCTTTTCAGAACCAAACCTTTTGAACATTTATCTTTTAATAGTAAAGAGGTATATATGTGTTTATATAGAATGAAGAGGGTAGCTTACTTCCTTTACTTTTGCATTAAGTGTGTCTAAGGAAACAATGAGCATTTATTCGTGGTTTGGTGGTTTTTTTCCATACAAAGACATATACTTTTAGCTCTGCTGATTGTCAGAAAAGTATGAGTAAAACATAATTCAGATAGTAGCCATGTAGAAGTGCACTCTGGAGTGGAAGACATTAGGAGACATTTAGATATTCACAGATTCTCCCCAACTGGATATGAAAATTGACTTCATTCTATGTCTCACACAGAGCCATCTGCCCAGACTTCTTCAAGGGAACAGAACCCTGGAAATCTACTGATCACTGGGCTGACTTTGCTGACTGGATGAAAGATCACGATCCTATGAAAGTAGACAAGTAAGATACATATTTATACTCGAACTTTAAAAAGCATCCAGCAAACAAGGGGAATTTGTATGAAATGTTAGAATGGCACCTCACAGCAGGGCAAGCTGGCTGCACAAACACAATTGCTAATTCTGGGTGATTCTTCTGTGAGTCCAGGCACTGTCTTGGCTGGAATTTGAAAAGAATCATCTGCTCTGCCCATCACTCTGCTTGTTGTCCCCATCTTGTTTTCCTGGGCCCTTTTCTAACTATGTTATACTGGCCACACAGCCTCCCAGCGTTTCACAAGCTATGAAATACCCAGCACTCTCATCCACAAGTGCTGATTCTGCCCCCAGTTCCTCAAGATAACAAGAAAAACACTTCTATAATTTCTGATGTTATCTGCTGGCTGTCACTTGCCCATCTTGCTTTCTGCCTTGTAGATTATGATAGGTACAGATGATATTCTCCTGAGCAGCACTACACAAAATTTTGCAAGATTGCCCCAAACCCAAGATGCATCTGATCAACTATACTGTTTTTCTCTGTGTGAAATAGAGGGACCACTGTCTGTACAGCCTAGCAGTGCCTGTAACAAGGCTTCTCTGAATTACAGGGAGGCATTGCTTTCTTCAGCATCTATCACCACAGCTCAAAACTTTAGAAGATGACAGTAGGCAGTGACATCCTTTTACTCACCTACCACCTTGTAAGGCACAAGTATTCTTCTGACCCATTCCAGACATCCCAGCAGTGACAGCCTGACTTCAATATCTCCCACTGATATTTTTGAAAAGGCAAATGACTAACAACTATAAAAAAATTCTACTCCAAAGAGTGAGCAGATATGTGGGCACTGCCATAAAAAATGGAGATCTCAGGTCATACCTGTGCTGTCTTTTCAGTACTCACTTTTGAGGGTCCCCTCCGGTTTGGATCCATTGCTCTGCCAGAAAACTTGGAATCCAACACACCCATGACTTTCTTAGTACCCTTCCATACAAGCCAAATCTGAAAAAGCCTGGCCACAGGCCTAGGGCACAATCTCCTCTTCATGTCACTCTCATAATGTTTTTTTTTTGGTCAGCCTAACCAAACCTGTGATGATATACCTACTGTTTGAAAATATAGTTATTAGTTTATGCAATCTACATTTAAACTTTATTTCAAACTCTGTAGATAATGAAGAAGATTAAACTATTGAGGCTTAAGAAGTCAGGAATTTTAAAAAAAAAATTGACTTGCTTTTGTCTGCGTTGAAAATAATTTTCATTTTTTTTTCCATTATACTTCTTGTAAAACTTGTTTTTTTAAACATTATAGATACTGACAGTGTACTTTTGAGTAATTGCTACTTTAGTATAACATTGTAGCATGTGGGCTTGGTAGGATATTTTAGTATTAACTCATGCAACAGGAATGACATAGTAGACTCTGTAGAGATAGTACAGTGAAGCTTATCTATTCCTACAGTCCATAATGCAAGATGTTGTTCTGCTTGCAGATATGTCTTGTCTTTAGTTGTCCTCTCCTAGACAAAGTGGTTCAATTAAAAATTTGCTAATTTTGAAAACACAGGAGCAGGTGACAATTCAGGTAAGTATTTAAGTACCTACACCTGTGCTTCCCTAAACTAGGACCAGAGATGTTAACTCTGAAAGTTCTAGGCTGTTCTAGGCTGAAATGTGATTTTTTTAAAGTAATCCCTGTATTAAATGATTGGAGGTGCAGCACAGAAAACAATATCGTGTAACTCTTGTGATTTTCTTCTTAAATTGTCAAATATTGGTTCTGCAATAGAGTCCTTAGTTTACTTTTGTTTATATGTCTTAGGGAAGCTGATGTTGTCTTGAAGTATCTAAAGGAACAATGCGGTGCAAAGAAGATTGGTATCGTTGGGTTTTCCTGGGGTGGAATGGCAGTACATCACTTGATGCTGAAAAATCCTCAATTAACCGCTGGGGTGTCCCTCTATGGTAGTGTAGAACACATCAAAACTTTCTTGGGCTCTCATGACTATGCATAGTTTGTAACTGTAGCTATTGCTTTGTAGCAATTTCTGTAAAAACTCAAAGGTGAGTTGCAGATTTTAATTATGGTTATTTCAGCAACATGCTATATTTGTATAAAAATTTTAATACTGTAGACAAGAAAAAATTTGTTTTCTTTTGCACAAAAATTTTCTAATCTTATTTTAGTGCTTGGAGAGCAACAAAATATATTTTCCAAATGCTTTTTCTCCATCCAAATATAAACTGCATTGATCTAAGTAGTGTACCTAATGAGTAAATCTTAATAGCAACTTTGTCTTTTAATTTGCCATTTATCTTGCAAGACTGTTAACCTCACTAACAGACTGTTTCTCAAAACATTATAGGAATAATTAGAGACTCTGAAGAAAGATACAATTTACTAAATCCGACATTTTTCATTTTTGGTGAGAAAGACCACACCATTTCTTTGGATCAGGTAAACTTTTGTACTGGGAATACTACTTTTCTGATAATTCATTTATCCCACACAAAAATCCTTTTTAGAAACCATTTTCAGATACAAAAATTAGACAGTCTAGTTGTTTTGTTTGTGTTTCAGCTTCCCATATATCTTGCTTAGGTTATTCAAAGCTTCTTTTTTGAGGTGAGAAATGCAGTAAAGACAAATCATCAATCTCCAAATGGCTAGATAAGCAAAGTGTGAAACTGGGCAGGGAGATCCAACTGGTATGAGCCGAGCATCTCAAAACCTTGAGATACTACTGCTGTGGATGAGAAATCAGGTAGTTAAGCTACTTGGAGAAAAAAGAGGTAATTTCAGCTTAGTAACTGAACTTTCTGATGATGGGGGCCAATGACCAATTGCTTTTGGCATAAGAAGGAAAAAATGAACTGTATGGGAAGACTGGGTGTGGATTTAAACTGAGATGATAACAATTTGTGGACTCTCTTTTGACTCTTGGCCGCCATCTAGCCATCTACGTTCTGATATAACCCCTACCGTAAGCATATCTGAGAGGCTGGATAAATACATGTGTAGGAAACTGGTGCCCTCTTCTGAGAATAAATTCTTTTTCTTCAGTGACAAGGATAAAAAAGAAAGAAAGAACATGAAATAAATTACAGAAATCTCTCTAATCTACACAATGGGTAGAATTAAGTTTTTGAGGCAAAATAAGTGTTCGTTCTCCTATTTTCTAACTTTTTAATGCAAATAAGCACAAGAATGTGTCTGCAGATGTATATGTGTACATAAACATGTGATTAGTACTTTGCATGTACTTATTATCAAAAGACTGTGCAGGAACAGTGTCTTTTTGTAAAGCAAACTAAAAAAAAAAACCCTCTGTGTTTTCTTAAACTCTGTTACTAAGCCTATCAAAATGTTTTGGACTGATGGTCACTGAGGTTTATGGAATATGTTCTCTTAAGATCAGAGCTTAGATGTATAGATGACAAGCCTAAGAATCTGAATAGAAATGCACCAGTTCCTTTGTGACAATGAGATTTACCAGACCATCTTTGCTGTAACTGTTGAGGTGCTTAGACTCACCAATACTTATAAAAAAAATAGTTTCAATCTTACATCCCAAAGAGGGTTTTTTCTATGAGAAATGACAAGTTTGGCAAACTTAAATCCCCCCCCAAATGTAATGGAAAACCACTTTCTTTTACAGGTCTTCTTATTGGAGGAGAAGTTGAAACAGTATTGTAAAGTTTCATATAAAATTAAAGTTTATCCTGGACAAGTTCATGGTTTTGCACAACTGAAGCCGGAAGATATGAAACCTGATGACAAACCTTATATTGAAGAAGCTAGAAAGGATATGATTGATTGGATCAAAATGTTTGTTTGACAATAGCAGAAGGGATTGATAGGCTTCAAGATCAGTGAGTGATTTAATTGAGAGAAGAAAACAGTCAAGGAAAAAGTATGTTGAAAATTGTCACAAACTAAAATAGGTACATTTTAATTTATAGTTTTAAATTATTTTTTACAATATTTACAGAAGATTGTGAAATCAAAGTTGGACTAATGAATGATTAGGCATTAAAAATTATTTGAATTTACCTTGCTTCCTATTTGCTTAATTATTTTACATTATGACTTTGGTAGTAATGATACTGTTTATCCACTTGTCTTTGATAGTGAGCATGACTTGAGTAATTTCAATTTACTTGAGTAATTTCAGGCTTTGTTTTGGTATGATGATTGGTGACCATAGGTGTTAACATGCAAGCACCCTGGTTTTGCATACAGACATTTTCTTTTATTATCTACAAAGCATTTGTCTCAGTTACACCGCTATCCTGGGCAGAATTTCCCATGCGTGAAACAAACACTTGGCTATATTAAAGAGTTAGGAAGCAATGATGTTAGGTGGCGCTCTCCAAGTATTACCTTGGCAATATTAAGAAGGGTACTTCTAGTATTTCTTCATGAATGTCAAGGAAAAATATAACTAGTCCCTAATCCTGATGGGTCCCTTTCAACTCAGCATGTTCTATTCTGTATTGTATTCTATGAACCTGTGGAAACAGTGGATTTGTTGTCCTGGTTCAAACTGTGGTGATCAGGGCTGACAAACAGGTACCCCCACTCAGTCCTGGTTATATTGTTTGCTTCACATTATATCCCTTGTTCTTTATTACCCTTACATCCTTCCAACTACATAATGCATAAACAAAAATAAGCATACCCATTAACTCTTACCACACTGGCTTCAGTTTTGTTGACCTGCTGTGCTGTTTGTTTTTTTTTTTAAATTGCCTTAGTAATGACTTGGCAACTAGTGTTTACTCAGAGATTCTCTAAGGAACCCATGTCCCTTTTTATTGTCTACAACAGCTTCTCACCCTGTTGCCTTGTTCATGTTGCCATAAATTAAGGCTAGCCATCTACATTAATATTATTTTCCCTTTGGTATCAGGCATGTCTGGCAGTTTCACACACTGCTATCCTATCAGTGTAACTCTGTGGTCACGGCATGGTGGTTGTCTACATACCTCAACAGACTGAGTATGTAAACAATACTGCTGTGAGGAGAGAAGCCATGAGGCACTGTACACACTGCTTGTTGTTCAGCTCTCAGCTGTGCCAGGCAGTGTCTGTGTGCCCTGTGTGTCTGTCTTCATCTTCTGGGCAGCCATGTTGATGGAGGCATGGCTATGGACATGGTGACAGAGGATGTTCCATAGCCAGAGAGAGTGAAACTTGAAATGGAAAACAAAAGTGTTGTGTTAGAGCCAAGGGAGATGCCGTTTGGGAGCACATGGGTATCTTGATGCCTGGCCTTCTTGCTGGGGTGATATGCATCTGCAAAGCTGTCAGCAGCAGCCCCATGCTCTGCAACTCAGCGTCCTGCTCCACGCAGTGACCTGCTGAAATGAGTTTCCTCTGACACCAAGAAGAATAAATGAAAAGTATGTGTGTTTTGGTTTTGGTTTAGATACTTTTTTTTTAATACTTCCCTGGATGTGCTTTACAACTCTAGACCAGATTTCAGGTGGCACTGGGGGAGAAATGCAGAAGTGCTACCGACCCACGATCACCATCATTCTCACCTGCAGCCCTTGCCCGTCCCGCAGGAGGCCGGGGCCGTTCCCCCAGCTCCTGCGTGTACCGGGAGCGCAGGGCACTTTGTGTCCAGTGGGAGAGAGTTACCTGCGGGCAGGCACCGACTGCTGCAGAGAGCTCTTCCCACCCCAGATCCTGGCAGCCGCGAGACCCGACTTGACGAGAAAGATGCTGGGAAGCGGGAGTGGGGCGAGGCTGGGATGGGGGGCTGCCCCCGTCTTCGCCCTCAACGGTGGTGGTGAAGGTGGTTGTGTCGGAAGGGCGGAAGGGCATAGGGAAAGGCGAGGAAGCAGCAGGAGTTTGGAGAAACGTGGAGCTCTGAGGAGGGGAAGATGTTTCACTACCATGCTCTGGAGTAACCTGCCAATAGAAGTGGCAGAATCTCCCTCTTCAGGGAGTTTAAAAACCCTTTAGGGTGAGTGAAGCTTTGAGTGGTGTGATCTTGTCCTGATCCATGGTAGGAGATTGGACAAGGTGACTTCCAGGTGTGCGTTCAACCTCAAACATCCTCTGATCTCCAAAATCCCCATGCCAATCTGACCAGGTGTTTTCTGTACAAGTCTCTGTTAGCCCATGTCCCCAAATGGCTGTACCAGGTCATTAGCTGTATCTTGTGCAGCCAGACATCCAGGTCCCAATCCCGCAACATTCCCACATAGGCCAAGGAGAGCTTCAGGCCCTTGGCACCACTCCTCTGCCTGCATGACCTCAGAAAAATTATCCAAGTATCATGGGTTTGTGAAAGCAGCATCATGTCATACATGAGACAAGGGGCAAGCATGTAATCATGAAAATAGGAATTCAAGGGAGCTTTGAAAGCAAGTGTCTGCTGTAGCTTGCCCTGCTGTGAAAAATGCCAGTTGTTTGAAGTGGGCTAGAAACACACAGTGCATGTACAACAGCTTTTTCCTATCTGTTTTCTCGAACACTACACAGGTTCTTAAAAATAAGTGTTCAGTTGGGAGCCTCCTTAGGTGAAGCTAAGGAGCCATGTTGTAGGTGTGGGATAGTATGTGTGGGATGCAGCTGCAGCTTGTGTAAACAACTTTTATAGAAGAGATGTGAAAGCCTGCCTGTATTCTTCTCCAAATGTACTCAGTCCTTGGTCATTAGGGTTGGCACAGGGTGTCTCCAGGCTTTCTGGGCATCCAGGCTCTCCTGCTGCTCACAGCATGTGACCATGTGTGCCATTGCTTCCAGAGCCCCCGATAAATTGTTCCTGGGCTTGGTTGGTTGACCATGGTGGATGCCCTGACCTCATCTCAGATCACCTCCCCCTGCACTCAGCATTTGTTCCCACTCTTCAGTGTGCAGGCAAGGGGTTTGCAGGAAGTAGGTAAAACTTCCCTTCAGGTTTCTAAAACCTGCATTGAGGCAGGATTCTTCACATCTGCAGAAATGGGAGGATTGTTTGCCTTGAGAGAGGGAAATGAGGCAGATTTTTAACACAACCCCTGACTTTTCAGCCCAGACATAACTAGTTTAGATGAGATGCTGGTGCAGCTGGCTATCACAGCTACTCTTTCAGCACTGCATAAACAGCACTGTGGTCAACGGCTTCACAGCCAGACCATACTCACTCCAGGAAATGTCCACAAGATGGGGCCCCTCTCCTTGATTCGCATGAAGACTTCTGGGTATTTTGGCTCTAATTACAGTAATCAACACTCTGAATGGTCCCTGTCAAATCCTGCAGTAAAGGTACACCAGTGTCAAAGGAAACCTGGCTTCCTAGTAAGTGGGAAGCTGTAGCAAGCAAAGCTCTTCAATGCTGTCTCTGCGAGCAGCAAGGCACCAGCCTGACGGGTTGTGATAAAAGATGGAATGTCACCTCCTCCCTAGAGTTATTCAGAGAAAACACTCGTTGCCATACAACATTGCCACACCCTGCATTTTATTTGGCTCTAGTGAATATTTATCAGTTTATCTCCTGTACACAGCAAAATCGAATTGCCTTAAGATATCATTAGAACTTGACAAGCCAATAAGTTGGAAGAAGCATGACGTAAATTTTACCCCAGAGGTATTCTGTTTATGCTTACTCATTGTAAGATCTTTTTTTCTTATATAAGCAAGTATAAATAGAGTTATATTAAGCTGTTTAAATGAATTTTAATCATGGCAAATAGTATTAGTTCCAAAATGCTGAGTTAATTTCCTTGCAATTCTCTGTTAAAATTGATTGACCGAATAGTGCAAAATGACTTTAAAATGACTCAGCAAACTAAAACTCAGTTGAGAGGAGAAGTCCAAATATTTGTCACTGAACAAGTAGTATTCAAGAACTAGTAAATAGTAACTAGTAAATCTGAACTTCTGCCATCCAAGCATCGCCAGTGCTCACTAGAGGTAGGATGTGGCAATGGATTTGCCATATGCAGGATAGAAGAAGTCCTGTCAGAGATGGACTGGTGAGGAAAACAGCTTTAATGTTATAGAAACAGAAGTTTTTACTGTGGTTTAAACACGTTTCAGAATGGCTTTTTGTATTTTCTGCAGTGTCACTGTCTCCCTCTCCCCTACACCCCCTGTGAAGCTATTGTCTCACACAAAGTGTCCTGGGAAGGTGTCCTGAGGTGTTTCTCATTGGTCCTTTGTTAACCCCTTCCTATTGGCTATTGACCCTTTACCTGATGGTTTTTTCTGTGTGACCCTGAACTTGTGATTGGTCCCCTTTGACCCTCCTAAAAGCCTTAAAAACCCCAATCCCACAATAAACTTCCTCTTTCATCCGTCCCTCCCTGGTGGTCTGTGTGTGCTCCTTGCAGGGTCGCCGGGCCACGTGCTGGGGTGGGGGGAAGGGCATTCACCTCTCAGGTAATGGGGCAAGCATCCTAAGGCCTGGAGGTCTCCCCCATTCCCACTAATCCACCGTAGTAGGAGAAGCCTCTACTACAGTATGGAGTATTGTGGAGACCGTTTTTTCCACTTTTGTGTCTGGCACTTCTATGATTGAGGATCAGAGCTTTCTGGAAGAGAAATGCCACCTTGAAGAAACTGTACAAGGGCTGATGAGCAGCAGGAAAAATAAATAAATGGATGAAGGAGAAGGCACAGAAGTGTTCTGAACTAGAGCTGTTTTGGATCTTGCAACCTATTTCTGTGTTGATCCTGTTGCCCCAGGCTCACCACTCTGGGTGAGAGAGCAGCACACATGCTTTTGTGCTGTGGTGGCAGTGTTAGAAGTCCACAGATCAGACTCTGCCTAAACTGGGTCTTACCCAAATTGTTTTGCCATTTGGTTTTATTCTATAGAGAGGGTTTGTGTGATAGATGAAGTCTTTAAACTGTTTTTAATACCATTTACTGTGTTACAATGTAGCAGAGAAATTGAAGAGGGGAGAGAGTGTTGGAAGTGTATTAAAGGTTTTATTTGACATCTATTTGAATTAGTTAGAGTTATCTAGAAAGGGATAAGTGGTTAAAATATATTCCTAATAAAAAACAGTTAAGCATAGAAGAGTGCATTCGATTTTTATTGCCATCATTCTGCATTTCACTTTAGTGAGGGGACCAGCCAGACCAAGGAATATTGTTCCAGTGCATACACTTACACGGGAAAAGAGACCAGTTCATGTTAATAAGCAAACAGTTTCATTTTAACATATCAGTTAAGAGTGGGAGCAGAGTGAGGTTAAATGGCTTCTAAGACTAGGATAGAAAAAATGCTCTATATATGACCATCTACTGCCTGAGGAGGGGAAAGAGAAAGGGACACCAAATATTAGTTTGGTTTAAAAAGGTAGTACAGTGGCCTGTCTCCTGTTGAAAGGAACAAAAAATTATACTGAACTTGAGGGACTCTTGTGAGAAGACCTCTTAGGTCACATACTCTTCAGAAAACCTCCTTCACTTGAGAAGAAATGGAATAGTTTCCAGTTTGTCATTTAAAATATATACCTCTGGAGAAGTTATGTATCTGTGATGTATGAGGGTGTGTTACATGCACAACAGTGGTATATCTCTCTGTTCTTCTAACCACTCTCAGTTCAGATTACATAGTAGGTAACTTGCAGGGAAACCTGCTGATTTACCTTCTTTGAGTTGGTTTATTAGAACCTTTAGAGATACCAATTAATGATGGGCTCCCTGGAAAAGTATTGTACATAACAGTGGATACAAGGGACCAGCAAAGTGCATGTAGGCAGCACGGCTTTGGATTCCCTAAGGACGAAGGGAAAGGGGACATACAGAAAGAAAACTTTAGGGGAACAGTAGTCAGAAAAGCACCATGCTGACAGTGTTGTCCCCCAGGAGAAACAGCAAGAGGTTACAAGGTGTCTGCCTATGAGGAGGAACTGTAAGACCACATGAGAGGAATAGTTATGTAACACAGTGTGAGAGGACTCACATGGAAATGTAGTTATCACATGCTGGATCGCTCCAGGCACAAAGCTAGGAATGGTAGACTGACATAACCCCTTCTTCTGGCCTTTCCACGCTCATGGGTTGTGCTGACTAACCTGAAATTCATGAATACTTTTGGAATGAATGTGTCAGCAGCCTATTTACAATAAACACCTGCAGTTTCTCTTCCAACCTTGCACTACCAAGTGGGTGTTAGGTGTCTGGAGGGGACTGGGGGGATTGCATGAAGATAATGATTCATAATCACAGTTGTTACTTCAAATAACAACTGGTTTTCATTTTTGCTTTCCTGCATATTCCTAGATGGCTAATGATGGCCCACATGGTATTGGAGACAGGTTTGACTATGAGGGTTGTGGGCAGGAAGTACAAGTTGAGCATATCAAGGCATATGTTTGCAAACCACCTGCCAACACTGGCAAAGCCCTGATTGTGATTCATGATATGCTTGGATGGCAACTCCCAAACGCCAGATACATGGCTGATATGATAACAACTAATGGATACATGAAAGAAATCTTTTCTTCTCCAAGAAATCTCACTCTTTATGATTTCTAGCCTAACTGTTATTCTCATACACGAGAGGAAACTATTACAAGGGCAGTTTGAACAATATATTTCCATAATACTAAACCAAAAAGGAACATTGCTGTGGAACGTTGCAGAGTACAGCATGATTCCATCACTCTGTTTTGTTTACAAAATTAGTGACTGCACATGTAGTATGTGTAGAATACAAAATGCAGTAAAAAGTGATTCTGATAATTTTCCTAGCAATGTGAGACAGTTTTTAAAAATAGTATGTTCTGAAACAGAAGTGTTTATTCTATTTTAGTCTTTTTAAAATAAACAGTTATTCAAGCTGAATTATATTATGGGTTTTAAAAAAATTGTCATCAACAGAAATACACATGGAGTATTAAATACAATCTCCTTCCCCCCCCCGCAAATGTTTCACATTCATTTTTGATACCCTGCAACAGTTAAATCCCAAAATGCAGCAACATCTTGCAAAAACTGGATATGCTGCAAGGTACTCCATTTGCTTTATACTTTATAAACCTTAATATAGGGTTTGAGCTGGCCTGCAGTTTCAAAAAGCAAACTTCCATGTGATTCTGTAGCGGTCTAGTTTGGAGAGATAGTGCCTTTAATGCCCTCAAGTTTATGGAGAATGAAGGAAATCAAATGTCAGCAAACAGTTGCCATGTGGCTGAGATCTATCTGTGGAACTGAAAGGAGCTCTGTGTCTCTGAAGATAAGAATGCTACCTTTGTGAACATTTGGATTTTCTGATACACACATTAATTGGTCTATAGCATGCTGCTTGCTACTGTCTTTCCTGAGGACTTGATATCCCCTATTCTGCTCCATGTTTGGAAGTACGTTTGTCTTGTGACCAAATGCAAACATTCTCAACATGAGAATGGACACACACTTTTCATGCTGTGCAGGATACTTGCAAATCACTGGTACAACACTATGCTGCTTTGTTACATTGAGAGTCTGCTCTGTCAAAAGTACTCAGTGTCTGATGAATTGGTCTTTATCTACGTTACCTTACTTGTAATTTTTCTCAGTGATTCATGCCATGTCACACTTCTTTTTGTAATACCTTCTTTCCCTCCATCTATGCTGCCAGTACTGCAGTGGTCAAGGGAGAAGACTGGTGTATCCACTGCTCTCGACAGGAGGAGAACTGAGTGTTCTCAGGTAGTAGTGTCTGAAGGAAGAGAAGTCATATGTGTCTTGCCTGATTGCTTCACGACGCTTCTGAACTGGTGCACTGATGTCTACTGGGAGGAAAATAGCTGGATTTTTTCCTAGTGCAGTATGAGATGAGGAGATAGATGTATTTCAGAGACCATGTGAAGACTGATGGCTTGTAGTTTCTTATTAGATCAGTTTGAATGGGAAAGAACCTGTTCTTTGTGGGCTCGGAAAGGTTCATTTTCAAAGCAGTGTGTGTGTTTCTGACAGGTGGTTATCCAAAGGTAGCACAATTTTGCCCATACATTTCCAAACACACTACACTGTGGATGTCACTGTTGGTTTTTGGTTTGGGCTTATTGTTTTCATTTCCCCACAGAAATGATAGAAATGATCAAACAAGGTAAAAAAATAATAAATGCTTGCAACATGTTTTGGTCTGATTTAGGCCAAACCAATCCAGTCATTTCACGATGATCATTATCATTCACAAGGTGTGTCTGAGGAGGGAGAGAGCCAAAGACATTTAATAAGTGAAAGATGATTGTTATTTCCCAGGGATCCCATTGCTTCCCTGTGGGTCGGTCTTGGGAGAACACACAGCAGCATCTGGTGGTGACCTAGTGATGGCAGCCTCTGCCATCATGTGATGGAGTCCCTGCTTGTTTCCTTCTGCATGAAAAAACTCTACTATTCATTACTGAATGTGCCACCACAACTGTGCTGCTGGTCACACAACACGTTTCAGCTGAGGTCATCCTGAGCCAGGATTTGGGCACCCTCGTGATGCAGGAACTCTGCAGTACTGAGTGGACTCTTCCTGTACTTCCCTTTTTCCGGTCACCAAATCAGTAAAACACTCCTCCCTTTCTTCCCACACAGTTTCCCTTCGCTTGTTTTTTGCTGACCTCAGTCTATCAGGTGTCTTTCTGTTTTTATTTTTTTTCCTAGCTCATAAGTGAGTGCTCTGTAGTAAACATCTATTTTATGTAATTGTCTTTATTTACATGGAACTCTTTAATGATGCATTTATGTTAAATGGTATATGTTGTATGCAAAATCTAAAATTTTTGTAATCAGGACCTAATTACTTCATCTTTTACAAGATAGTCTATTGTTTTACTGTGTACAGTTTCAAATTATGTTCTCAAAACAGGTAAATAGTAGGGATAAAAGTATTAATATTTTCCAGATTTGTATCACAAAATGTATTTTGTGGTTTAGGTATTGAAAAAAAAGAATATATAGATATCTATCAATGCTTTCTGACACTTATAGGTATCTGTAGAAGAGGTAACAACGGTATTTAAAAACATTACTTAGGAAAAAGAAATCAAAATTATGACTGGATAGAAATCTTCCATGCTATGAAGGGCCAAAAAAAATCTCAGTGTTTGATTAATTCATTCAATGTTATGTTTTGTGTGTATGTGTGTGTCTGCATGTGTGTGACTTTTTTCAGGAAGAGAAGTTCAGAAGTCTTCTGATGAGTGGTCTATGTTTGATGACTGGCTGAAAGCTTGAGATGCCATGAAAAAAAAAAAGTCATGTCAGGGAGCTGGATATCACATTGCCTGCTAGTGTTAGAGACTGCCTTTTTTTCTGTGGTTTTTTTTTTGTTTTGTTTTGTTTTGTTTGGTTTTTTTTGTTTTGTTTTTTGTTTGTTTGTTTTAATTCTTTTTTGTGTTGGTTTGTTGTTTTTTGGTTTTGTTTTGTTTGAGGTTGGATGCAGCTAATCTACCAGCAAAGGTGGCCTTTTTTAATGACTCCTTAGAAGTGGGATTGAATTAGTGACCTTTTATTTTGCTTTGAATAGAATCACGGATTCCCAGAATATGTTGAGTTGGAAGGGACCCACAAGGATCATCGAGTCCAATCCCCATCTCTGCACAGGACCATCTCCAGAGTCATAGCATGTGCCTGAGAGTATTGTCCAAATGCTTCTTGAACTCAGACAGGCTTGGTGCTGTGACCATGCCCCTGGGGAGCCTGTTCCAGTGCTCAACCACCCTCTGTGTGAAGAATCTTTTTCTAATATCCAGCTTAAACCACCCCTGACACAACTTCAGGCCATTCCCTCAGGTCCTGTCACTGGTCACCGGAGAGAAGAGATCAGTGCCTGTCCCTCCTCTTCCCCTCACAAGGAAGTTGTAGATTGCAATGACGTCTCTCTTCAGTCTCCTCTTCTCCAAACTGAACAGACCAAGTGACCTCAGCCACTCCTCATATGGCTTCCCATCAAAGCCCTTCACTATCTTCATTGCCCTCCTTCAAGGACAAGTCTCTTAGTAGTGGCTTAGTGATGAGTTTTGTCATCCAGTGTTGGAAACATAGATTGCAAGTTGCTTCCTTTGCTTCAAAAAGCTTTGTTTAAAAGTGCCCAGTAACACAAGCCATGAGAAAGCACAATTCTCATCTGGTGTCTTGCCAAGTGTAACAGACTGATCCTTTAAGATGCTGTATGGAAAGAAGAAAAGTTTTTGATTGTGCCACAGTAGTTGCCCATCATGGTGTAACTACTCTCAGGCAGCTGATGGCTGCATCATCCCAGAGCAGTGAGAGCCAGTGGCTCCCTAGGGAATGTGATGATAAGAGCCAAGAGGAGTATCACATCTTCCCCTCCCATGTGCAACACTGCCCCAGCATTTATCAGCACAGACCTGTCAGTAGCAGGCTCTGCTGCCTTAATAACACAGAGGAAAGCTATTGACAAGAAAACATGGAGAAGGAGTCAGACTAATTAGAGACAAAACTAAACTTCCTGGGATAGCAAATGTCTTGGGCTGTTGGGACTAGCTATGTCGAAGGTTGCTGGGCTTAGGTATTTGGTGAGAAGATTATGGGAGACATAACTGAATCATTTCCAGAGAGTTCCTGTCTCAGAGGGCTCAGTTGTTGTAGAAACCCTTCTAGTTTGGAATCTGTCCCCTCTCTGCTGCAATGGGAAGAGAGGGTTGGGCACTGTCTAGCATTTCTTACAGGCAATTCACACGTTTCAAGTGTCAGCTGCAGTGAGGAAAGAATTTTTTGGCAGTTAATTTGCTTCTGTATGCATTTGTGCATTGGCAGATAATGTGCTATTTGCGAAGCTGGTTTACTGATGGCATATATAGCTTGCATGACCAAGGGGGGAGGAAACAGGTCCGAAAACACAGCCTTGAGGTGATACAAAAGCCTTAAATGCTACCTCTGTCTCACCTAAACTTTCTTTTTACTGCCTCTGCATGGTGACAGATGCTTCAGGGGTAAATGAGTATTTTCAGAACTCAGCATCTAGCCAAAAAGTATTTCAGGCTACATTGTAAAATCTGAAAACATCTATCATGTTTTTTACATTGACTTCCCTGCAACAAATACTAACTTCAGTTATTGTCAGCATTTTGACTAGCTAATAAATAGTATTCACCAGAGAGATTTTTATTACTTTTTAATCAACATTTATTAAGCAAAAATTTATCCAGCTTCTCAGAGAATGTTAAGCTTTTTTAACTCTTACTTAGTGTGTAATCAATCATCTACTTTCTATCCCCTTATGTTTCCTTTGATATATATTATTTATATTGCTTTTTTTATTGAATTCGATTGACTTCTCTTTTTTTTCTCTCTCTGATGATTTCAGATTAGTAACCCCTAAGGTTTACCTGAAATAATAATTTATATGAAGTATGTGAAAGAAAATATAGTTGCAGCATGATGTGGGGACACTTATATGCATCTCTATATTTTCTTTTCATATTTCACATACTGGTTTTACTATGGTTGCTTGATTTGCATTTAATTATATGTTCTAGAGAAGCAGATGCTGTCCTGAAATATCTAAAGGAACAGTGTGGTGGAAAGAAATTAGGGATCATTGGTTTTTGCTGGGGTGGTGTTTCTGTACATCACCTGATGATGCCACACTGGGAATTAAAGGCTGGTGTATCTCTCTATGGTAGGTAAATACAAGGAGGTAAACATTGTGCATATGCATGTTGTGTAGCTTAAGTACTTGATCTAGCATTATTTCTTCAAATGAGGCTGTTAGCTGATGAAGAGAGATATTTTCATCAGAGCTGGAAGGATATTATGCAAAGAAAATAGCGGTGAGGATATTCGTTCCTATTTTCAGAATTGGTCATAGCAGCCATATCTTTATTTTAGGTCTGGACAGACATACATGTTGTTCTTTGGTCACCTTCCCGATTTAGCTTCCTTTTTCCTGTTTACTGCTCCTCTGCGTGCTGCAGAGCTAGAACTTCACGCAGGAACAGAGTGTAACCAAAGATTCTGATGATCTATCCAGTCTCCTGAACCCTACATTTTTCATTTTTGCTGAAAGATATGACTTCATTCCCCTTCACTGAGTATGCTAATAACCATAATTTTTGATTTCTGCATGTTTAAATTTCCATTCTGAATTGTGAGTAAAAATTCAGCCTCGTAATAATGTTTGAAGATAAAAAAAACAAGCAGGAAAACAGAGCTAGACATAGAAGGGCTAAGAATGAAATCTAGTTTATTTTTTTCTTAAGTCTCTTTCTTTTGTAGAAGTATGGCTACTAAACCCAAGTTAAAAACTTTTATCAAAATCCCACTGCTGTTTTACAGTAATCTGCTCAGGGAGTTTTGTTGTATGGCAGCTTTCTATTGGTCCTAGGAACCTATAAACCATGTAGGATACAACAAACCACATCCTTAGGTGTTTTTAAGAGGCTTTTTTTTTCAGTTATAGTGTATCTAGCGTTGTCATAGATTTCACATATAGGAAATACTGCTGTTCTGTCCATATCTTTGCAGATTGTAAGACCTGCCCTTATATTGAAACAAATTGTCTAGAACCTTACCGCAAAAGTTGGTGACATGTTTTAATACGCTTTGAAATATCCTCCAGTTCCTTGAGATTTACCTTAATGTTTGAAATAAGTTAGACTAATGGTAAATTAATCTGTTTGTGTATTGTGGCCACTGTTTGTCTAAGTTCCACATAAATCACAAGTTGAAAATTTAGGGACACAAATACATTGTTTGGCAAAGCTCATTTTGAGAAATGAGGATTTTTTGACTCGTACCCTGGTGGCAGATGTGTATTTAACAGGTGATGTAAGGGGTCATATCTTGTTTCAAAATTTGTAGCTAAGGTTATTCACATGGTATACTACTTTCTCAGATTACCTGTGGCTCTGTGAAACTCTATAGATGCTTTCCTGGTCAGGTTAGGAATTGAAATGTACAACGCAATCTGCAGACAAGGCATTTAATGTGGGGTTTCCAACCATGGCTACTCCCTAAAGGAGAAATGTTGCATAGTTTTGCATAATTATATCTTGTTACCTACTTTTCCCAGCAATGATATGAAACAAAATTCTCTGTGTTGCATCAGCTCAAGATTGCATCCACCTCAGCACCCAGCCTCCATCTGTGGCCAGCAGTGACTGTGTAGGAAATATCCTCTCTTGTGAAACATCCTGGCAACCTGCCCTTCAGGGGATTCCTGAGCTGGATATTCCCACTGGAGCATTGTGTCCAACGGCCACTGGGGGACCAAACCTCTGAGGATTTGCCAGTCCCTCTTTAAACTTTCTTGATCTGCTGCTCTCTAGCGTATCTTGTGACGGTGACTTACACTGCTTAATTTTACCTCATGGGATGAAAGGCTTCTGATTGTTAGTTTGAAACCAGGTGCCTCCTGTCTTCACCAGGTGCTGGTACCTCTAAAGTTTTAAGAAAACCAAAAATGATTGTACATCTCTTTTCACCTTATCAGTGCTACTGATGAAGACTGTATGGAATTTAATGGGGAGGAAATGCAATTTAGGGAAGTCTTAATTTTACTAATGACAGTCTCTCAAATTAAAAATACTGTCAGAGAAATATATATTGTGTTGTGTTTCATGTAAAAATAGTATTAATGAACCTTATCTCTCTTCACTGGATTTTAATTTCGTTTGCTTTTTCCCACGTGTTTTCCTCCTTTACATGCTGCTAATATCCTCCCCTCCCCTCCCTGCCATCTTTCCCGTGGGGAGGTCTTCAGAGAATTCTGGTCTGCAACTGCTGATTAACTGTTGTTTTTCATATGATACCATCTAATGTAATATATTGATACAGCTGTTATCTGGGTGATACAGCTGTCATAACACATCTTTTCCAGGAGAAGAATGTAGAGATCTAGAAGTTTATGGTACCTTAATTATCCCAGTGTCTAACCTTGATAACTCCACATTATTGATGTTCCATGAGCATTAGAAGGTAAGCTAATGTGCTAGAGGACAATCAGGACATCTATTTAGAGAAGAGCAGTCATTCATAAATGCTGGAATGGCATGTGTGCTGTAACACTAACACCATGACTAAGCAAAACAAAAAAACAAAACCAAACCAAACTGAGATGCAGCCTTTGTTTGAAGTGAAAGGGCAGCTGTGAGCTACTACAAGTACAACCAAATCTTGTTGATAAAACCGTAAGTCACTAAGTAAGAGCTGGACATATGAGATCCGAAAGAGGCGTGTGTTTACAGTATGAAGTGCAGCCAGTATGAAATGCATGTCCAGAGATCATGGATGTGTTGAATTAAGATTTGACTTTCAAGTGAAAAAACAGCATGGATTGCCTGAAAAGGAACATGAAACAACAGGAAACCAAATTAAAAGAAGTTTCATTTCTAAAGTTTAATGTTAATATTAAGGTACAGGGTAATAGTCTTATGTATAAAGAATTATTTCTAGAGCCACATGACTAAGAAAGTGAAAATGTGCTTAAACAGCTCTAGTGGAGAGAAGGTTCTGTAAGCATTGCTGTAATTTTTCTTTTCTAGGAATGATGCAAATTCCCAGTTTTTGTCTCATTTATTTGGCTACTGCTCTTTAAAGTTGCTATGGAGTATCTAAGCAACTTGTGTCCTATAATCTGTAGTACACAAGTGGGAAAAGCCAAAAACCCAAACCAAAAACGTTTGGTTTTGAGCCTTATGACTTTGCTCTGCAATTCTTGGGTAGGCTTTTTTCATTTGTTTGACTTCATTTTAGGGATTGCAAACAAACAGCACTAGCAAAGTTATTTAGAATACAAGAAAACAGCTTCTATATGAAGACTAAATTGTAAGACAGAAGTGTAGTGGACTAACATGCATTTAGTCTACTTTTTAGACATGTCTCTGAGGAAACAGTGAGTTTTGGATTGCTAATATATTTAGTTAAAGCTCTTTAAGGAATAATTCTAATAATCTCATAAAAAGAAAATCAGAAGAATGTGGGGGATACAGTTAGAGACTTTAATTCAAAAAGAAAAAAAATGTATAAAATGTTCTGTGATAGGATAAGTGTGTGATAGGACCAGTATTTTAAACACACTGTACAGCAGTCTACAAAGCTGTTACTTTCTTACATGCTGCTTAATTCAACCTGAAAATAGTAAATATTTTTCCTGTGCTATATAAGCTTTGAAATGGTGTCTCTACTTTGCTCACCTTGCTGATGACTTTAAATATGTCTTTTACCCAAGTATGAATAGTCTAAAGAACTGCTAATGCCAATGTAATGGTCAAAAGTAATAATTCCCCAACCTTTAAAAGCAAAGAAACACCCTTAAAACAAACAAACAAACAAATAACCAAAGAGCAAATCGAACCAACCCCCCAAAACCAAAATGTAAACACGGTTTTTTTCTAGATGGATTGCTCAGCTAAGTCATGCTTAATACCATTTTGTGTAAGTGAAGAAGAAGGCTTGGTAGGCAGCTACAGCAGCGCTCCCCGCGGCAGCACAGCCCGCCGGCACTCGCGGTGAAAATGGCTTTAAAAAGAGTGGACTTCGTCACTGCGCGAGACACCAAGATAAAGGCTTATGTAACCCTGACTTAAAGAAACAGGATCTTTGCACTCACCCTTTGATTTTGTGCGTTAGCGCTGTCTTTTGGAATCCCATTCATCCACGCTGAGCTCCGGCATCTTGCGTCTACTGTCTCGCACGCCTGCTGTGCTGCAGGTATGTGTGGAGTTTGTCTTGTTGTTGTTGGTTTTCTTAAAGCTCTCACTGCTTTTCTTCTGAGAAATGTAGAACCAGTGCGTACTGAGATCTGACTCAGCATGTTTGGGGGACTTTCATTTTATCTGCGTGCTTTTTAAGGAGTGCGAGCTCATTTAAATGCAACTGGAGGCTACTTTTTTTCCTGGTTTTTGTTTTGTTTGTTTTGTTTGGGATTTTTTTTAGATGATGATTCAGAAATCTGTTATTTTCCCTCCAGAGGTGGGGAAGACCTCTCAGCAGGAAGACTCAGGAGAGTGTATTGAAAATGAAAGTGCCACACAGCAATATATTTATATTTTTGTGGTTGTAGATTCAAGTCTCTGAAAACTAGTTATTGTTTGGTCTCTGGAAATAAATGCTTAAGTGAAATCTCACAGGATCTGCAATCTAGCTCTGATAATATTGTTTGAGATATTCTGAATTTTAAAGTCTGCAAATTCAGAAGATCTTGGTCTCTGGAAATCTGTGCAATTCTTCTGACTGCCAGACTGTTTGTTTGTTTTTTTTCCTAAAACTGTCCCTTCAATGCCACAATTATTTAAGTCCCACTCATCCAGGAATGGTTCAGTAATCTGCTTTTTCCTGTTTCTCTCTGTGAGTACATTTGGCACAGTCAAGTTTGAACATCCCTGTTTCTGTACTAACAAAGTTTTCTTTGGTAGTACAAACAATTTATCTGTAGAGAGTTTACGTAAAGGTTTACCTAAATTCTCTCCATGTTCTTTAATCATTTGGAGATGCTCTGTGCATATTCAATGAAGTTATTCACGTAAGTTCACTCACTTTGTTAACCTAAGGTTGATGGCAAGAAATCATTAACTTGAGTCCAAGGAGCTACATACGTCCGTGTTAGATTCAGCTGGCACTTTTTGACCTTTGTGAATTGCTTATTTTCATTTAAGCAATAGTTTGAAAAAAATTAACCATACCACTCTATTACCTGTTTGATAAAAACTTTGGCTCCACCTAAGGATATTTTCCCCTATCTTGGAGTTTGAATGTGTTCTTTATTTAATATTAAATAAATATGATATTATACTCTGACTTTTGCTGGTATATTTTTCTTGGCACCTCTCCGACGTATCCTTTTTCAAAAGTCTGCAACATCTGAGGCTAAAGCTATTTAGAAAAAGGATTTATTGACATTGAAAAAGTCAGCTATGGAATATTTTAACTCTCTGGAGGAAAATATTTAGTCTGAGTGTAATTATATCTTCCTACACAGTAGCTGGGGGTTTTTTTCCTTCAAAATGCTGTCTTGTATTAAGCCTTCGCAGAGTATACTAAAGAAAGTTATACATTCCTGACAGGAAATACACATGGTGAAGAGTGAAAGAACTGTAAAAAGGACTTTTATCACTAAGTAAATAATACTTTTTTGATGTAGTATGCTTTGGTATTCACAACTGAATATTTTTTGTTCTTTAGTATCACACATGGCTAATGAATCAAGGCCCTGTCCATGTGATATTGGAGACAGGTTTGACTATGGAGGCCGTGGGCAGGAGGTACAAGTTGAGCACATCAAGGCATACGTTTGCAAACCATCTGCCAGCACAGACAAAGCCGTGATTGTGATCCATGATATATTTGGATGGGAACTCCCAAACACCAGATACATAGCTGATATGCTAACAACTAATGGATACATGTAAGAAATATTACTGTTTTCAAAGTGTCTTTTTAATAAGAAAGTTTGTTGAGCTACTATTTTCTGTTCTCATATAAACCCACAAACACTAATAATTTCATAGACTTTCCCTACACTTTTCTCTAGCAACTTTCCCATTAAAACAGTGGAAAAACGTCTAAAAGAGTTCAGTAGTCCTACCATAATAAGTTAGTAGGTAAGCACATAAGACAGAGATAAATGTTATTCTGCATCTTCCATCTTGCATGAACCTGAAATGGCCTATTTCCTCCCTCTTGATGTAGCCTCTGTGTAACTTTGTTGTTATAGTAAAAATTGCAAAGAAGCTGAAGGTCTTTCAGTGTGGTTAAAGTGTACCAGCTCGTGCCAAAGAAAGAAACAAGTTCTCAAATATTTGAAAAACATATTTGGTATCTACTTTGCTATATTACTGGGTTGGCGTTCCTTCTACCCCAAATGTACATGCCATGCATGTGGTTGGTTTTTTAAAAATTTGGTAGGAAACCACTAAGGATTGTCAGTTACAGTTAGCTATTTATCAAATTAATGAATGAATTTTAACAGGGCAAAATGTATCTGCAAATTATACTAAGTCTCCTTTTTAGATGCAGGAAAATATTGAGGGTTGCTAGTATAATACTTTCATGTAGATTAAGTACTATATGTATTCAACAAAATTAATTTGTTGTGTAGTACACATGGACTTTGCTTTAATCCTTTCTCATTATTATTTCATGGGCATAAAATATTTTCATTTTTCTTACAGAGCCATCTGCCCAGATTTTTTTGTGGGACAAGGAGCTTGGAAACCTTCTAATGACTGGGCGACTTTCGATGAATGGGCGAAAACCCGAAATGCCGGCAAAATAGACAAGTACAACCGTTGTTCCTTGTCCAGCGAGTGGACATCCTTATTTCATAGGGATTTATGCCTCAGTAAAGATGCAGCATTAGATCCTAGATTATTAGTGGGTCAAATATAGTTGGATGTCCACAAATAGAAATTTCGTGTAGCTCACGGGATAAGCTCATTGTTATGTGATGGGTGCTTTTTGGAGAAAAGTAGAAGTTGGAACAAGAATAAAAGCACCCACTGTTTACCTGTGCAGAGAGTAGAAGTGAAATGAGTGACTAAAATGAAAAGAACCAGCAAAGGCTAGAAAATGCAGCTCACTCCTTCCTCTTCAGTTTGATTCAGTTCCTGCAGGTAGGCATAACTTCTACGGATTTTAGATTGGGTTCAAGTGCAGTCACCGAACACTATGTAACTAGGGAACAGCTAGTTCAAAGCATACTGATTTCCCACTCTTCTATATTTTCCCCATTTTTATCTGACACATAGCTTGATTGCATAATGTTTCTGGTGATTTAGAAGCAACAATTTTAAATTTGCTTCCACAATTTTATAAACTATTTGTCTTCCTGGTTGGAGATAGTTTAACTATAGGTCACATTTGCCATAACGGGATGCTCTTGACTGACTGTGTGTCTCAAACTTTTATTTGTGTTAGCCTATACGACAACTATTGCTATTTGTGAAATTAATTGGACTGCTGTTTATAAAATCAAGCTATGTCATATTAACAGTGATGTAGAAAGACTGACTTTCTCCTTTGTCTTCTCCCCTGGAGTTTCTCCTGCATTTTAGAAATGAATAATAGTAAAGTAGCGTTGCGGGTTGGCCCCAGCCAGCAGCCAAGCACCTGTAATGCCATTCACTCAGTCCCCCAAGAGGAACAGGGGAGACAATAGGAGAAACAAAGTAAGAAAACTCATGGGTTGAGATAAAGACAATTTGATAAGTAAGGGAAAGAGAAAAACCAGGAGTGATGCAAAGGCAGTTGCTCCCTCCCAGAAGCAGAGTGATGCCCATCCAGTCTCTGAGAAGCAGCCACCATGAAGGCCAGGGGAACAGAGCTAGAGCCTTAATTCACTTTCATTTGCATGTCTCAGAGAAGTTGATGTCGTCCTCAAGTATCTAAGGGACCAATGTGGTGCAAAGAAGATTGGTGTCATTGGGTTTTGCTGGGGTGGAGCAGCTGTGCAACATCTGATGCTGAAAAATCCTCATTTAAAGGCAGGGGTGTCCCTCTATGGTAAGCCTGAAATACTTGTTACACTCTGACCAGATATGACCAGTGCAAGAACTAATTCTGTAGGGCTATTACTGTAACAAAATTCAGTGTGACATCTAGTGGATGGAATAAAGTGATTATGTTATACAAAAGCAAATTGTTTTGTTATATCAAGCAAATTGATTTAGCACACTAACATTTTTGCACTTAATTATAACCAGCAAGAGCTGTGTATTTGAATGGTATGACCAGGATCCCTTCTGTGCAATGTAGCACACAAGAGACACCAAATGCTAAGGCCTCACTGTGGCTGAGGTTCCTCTTGACTGGCAATGACAAAAGGGTTTCTGGGCACATCTTTTAAATCTTTTACGTAGTGGTCCCTCATTACTAATAGGAACTCCTTGTTTTAACCCTTGCACTATCACACTTTAGTTCTCAATACATTTATGTTACCTTTGATATTTCTGTTATAGACCTCTGTACTTCCACATAACCCCGAGCAATTTATATTAATTAGAGGTGAAAGAAAGTTGAAGGTATTTTTCCAGAAAGCTTGTGGGGATTATTTTGCTACACCGATTTGCTGATCAGTTGAGTCAATTCAACAATGCTACTTGTTAATTTTTTACCTGTCTGTTGTAATAATCTCAGGAATGAAAAGAGTAGCCAAGGTGATAGCTGTCTAGTTTTACTTAACTTAAATTCAAATATATTTGAACAGTCAAAAATACAGTGTCAATTTGTTATGAATTCATATCAGGATATGTACACTGAAGTCCTAACCATGTATCTGGAATGCTGAATATTTACAATTATCTTAAAAATGGCCTTCCCATTAGAGGTGAGCAGCTAGAGGTGAGCAGCTTCTAAGTGTCCATCTTTCACAGAACCCTGTCTCTGATAGTGGTCAGAAGCAGTTGCCCAAAGAAAACCACAAAAATGGGGCAAGTGTAACAATTTGTCCCTGATTTTTCCTACAGAACTGGTCTTTTTATCTTTAATAACATCCCAAACATTCCACAAAAAAAGGAATTTTTAAACAAAGTATGTTTAATTCCATTACAAAGCAGCTGTAACTGATCAAAATGTCTTGTAGTTTTATTGTACAGATTTGGTAGTGGTTTAGCCACTTTAAGTAGGATGACTCATTGTATGTGCTTGTCTTTCTTCCCTAGGAGTGATCAGGCGTTTCGATGACAAATCTAATTTGCTGCATCCTACTTTATTCATTTTTGGTGAAAAGGATGACATCATTCCATTGGAGCAGGTGAGTTTCCCATCACAGATATTTGTCTTTTTTATGCCTTTCATGCTTGTTTTGTAACTTGGTATTTAATGAAGAGAAAGTAGAAACCTAATTTGCACTTTTCTTCCTCTTTCACTAACTCTTACAGTACCTCTACACAAATTTATATTATTTATCCCCAAATCAAAAAGTTTTAAAGTGTCACTAAACATGTTTTCTGTTTCTGTTCAAAAATATGGATGATTGTCATCAGTTCTTAGGAAAAGAGCAAGAATCCAAAGGAAGCCTTCTGTCAAGTTTAAGATAGCAGACCCTCTTTAGTGATACTGATGGTCCCTAAAATTAGCAGAAAGTTCCCACCTGTATAAGTGGAATCACTGGTTGCAGGAGAATTAAAAAATCCTGTGACTAGACTTTTCCTTTCCCCACTGTCCTGCAGAGCTTCTCCTTTCTGATATTCTGTCAACAGCCTTTCTCTGGAGTGTGGGTGGAGAATGACTGGAGAAAGATGATTATCTACCAAGGGGATCAAAGAGGAACGTACGCTTTTATTGAGTGGTGTTGGCTTTAATTTTCCTACCAACAGTGCCAGCTGCTTTGAACTACTGATTTTGTATCTATGCCTCTCCTCCCTCAATTTTAAATTAATTCAAACTCTTGCCCCAGTTTTCTTGTACAGTGATCACTACATGCTAACCTTCTTATGAGCTCAGCAATAGGTGTTTTTGCCTTTACAGGTATTATTACAGCAACCCATATACTTTTTTTACATTTTATACAGTCATATGCTGTTATTTTGCTAGAGAAAAGAGCCTAGTTCAACAAAGCAAGTGTAGAACAGAAATGCATTTAGGTACAAAATTAGTAGAATAGGAAACAGTGGCAAGGACATACCGTGTCTGTCTTCCAGAAAAGTAAAAAAAAACAGGACAATTTGAGGACTGTAAGTATAGAACGTGTTAACTTTGTACTCAGTCAACATGGAACATTCTGTGTTACAGGTCACCTCACTGGAGCAGAAGCTTAAACAAAACTGTAAAGTTGATTATGAAGTTAAAATTTATCCTGGACAGACACATGGGTTTGTGCATCGCAAAAGAGAAGATATCAATCCTCAAGATAAACCTTTTATTGAGGAAGGAAGAAAGGATATGATCAACTGGCTGAATAAATATCTTTAGCTTAAATTAATGCCCATAAACAAAATCAATTCTTCTAGAAAATCAGGACATAATAAAGACTGTATTGCTTAAAATGTTCTTACAAACATAAAAGCTTTTTATAAAACTCTTTTTCAGTAATACTCCTTATTTGCACTTACCTTCTAAGTAGAGGCCTAGAAATGGCTTTTCAAATGCTGAAAGCTATAAATGTAAGAAATATTTTGAAAATTAATCTTGCATATCTTAAAATTATTAGAATCTCATGTGGCATATTCTATGGCATCTGAAAGTTTCATTTTTTTATATCAATGTCAACATGATTAAAAGTCATTGAACGTCTGTCCATCCTTGAGAAATTCTCTCCTTAAAGCTGTGTTTAATGTTGTTCAGCTGTGACATTTTCAGCTCCAGGATTTTCAGCTTTTAGGTAAATATAGTCTGTGTTGGAAGGCTGGGACGTTTTCTTGGAAACAAGATATCCTTTTCAGAATTCATATAAAGTAAGCTAGAAAAAGGAAGGGGAAGGACAATGGGAAGAAATGTGTGTGAACTGAAAGGGAGCTGCAAAAAGTTAGGAACCATGACTGAAGTGAAGAGACTAGAAGAACACGAAGGACCACAGAAGAAGGAGAATAGGACACAAAGAGACTGTGAAGAGCAGGAAAACTCAGAAGAAAAAGAAGAACAGAGAAGGAATAGGAGACTATTATCACACATACCCAGAGCATAGGAGGAAGATATGAGTGAAGACTTCCAACCTCCTTCCACTTCCAGACTGATCTAGTAGGGGGGGAGTTCACAACTCTTCAGAACCCTCCTTCTCCTTGGGCAGGAGTTTCTTGTTGGCTGCCACCTTGTTATTATCTACTCCATGGCTGTCAACTGACTTCTGAATAATCTGTTTTCATATCTTTCAGGCATTATGAGTAGCCTAAAAGCACTACCAGTGCCTTCTTTCCACTGTGTTGTGGTTTAACCCCAGCCAGCAACTAAGCACCTGCATGCAGCTGCTCGCTCACTCCCCCACCAGCGGGATGGGGAAGAGAACTGAAAGGGCAAAGTGAGAATACTTGTGGGTTGAGACAGTTTAACAGATAAAGCAAAAGCCACAAGCAAAGTAAAACAAGGAATTTACTGCTTTCCATGGGCAGACAGGTGTTAGCCACCTCCAGGAAAACAGCGCTTCATCATGTGTAATTGTTACTTGGGAAGAAAAATACCGTAAATCGGAACATCTGTCCGGCTGAGGAGCTGGGCCTTTTCAGGCTTGAGAGGACATGACTGAGAGGGGACCTTGTCAATGTCTATAAATATCTGAAGAGAAGGCGCCAAGAGGATGGAACCAGGCTCTTCTATGTGGTGCCAAGCAATAGGACAAGAAGAAATGGGCAGAAACTGATGCATAGAACAGGTTGCCCAGAGAGGCTGTGGAGTCTCCTCCATTGGAGATATTCAAGAACTGACGCAATCCTGTGCTGTGTGCTCTAGGATGACCCTCCTTGAGCAGGTAGATTGGATCAGATTACCCACCACCATCCATTCCAACCTTACCCATTCTGTGATTCTGTGATTTTGCGATTCTGTGAAATATAGTATCTAAGACAGAAAACTCAGAATTTTGCAAGTGTTAACATTTACTTTGCTAAAAAACCACACACACGCATTCTCAAAACTTGGATTTGAGATTATCCTTTGTGTTTAGAGAGCACTGACACAGAGGTGTGTAGGCTAGACACTCCAAATCCAGGTCTATAATGTTGGATTCTACCAAACCTGGCAGCCTTGATATGAAGTAAATCAGCTGCAGAGAAGCACCGGAGTGGACATAGTAGGCATATATAAGGCTGGATTAGGGGACTCCACACAGATGCTTTTGTTCCCTTGTGCTGTCTTGTCGGTTTCTTCCTATTAACTTTAAAAGCCCTTTGACCAATTCCAACTTAATTTGAAAAAACAGTGAAATGCTCAGTGCTGTTTAATTCTACATTTTTAGAAAATCTAGACACCACAGAGAAGACAGACTAACTACACTGAGCAAAATATGGATTCATTAGTTCCCTGTATTATTTAGGTTGTTGACTGGCTGGTCAGCGCATAGAAAGCCTTCATTGCTCGTGCATGGGTTGTTGGAAGATACAGGAGGCTAAGGAAATTTGGGGTAACCAGGATGCAGAGGAGTAACTCTGGGGATATTGAAAGCTGAGACTCTATTTGGGGCTATCATATAGTATGTGGACGAAATGGAAGGGAGAATCTGGAAGAGCCCTAATGCCACCTTTGGTAGACTGGGTTGGATTTTGGTCACTGAGAAAGTGTTATACTTAGGAAGGCTTGTGGCCTGCATGCAAGGAATCCTTGATGCCTGAGTGAAGAAGATTGTATGGACTAAAGGGAAAGAGGTGTCCCAGAAGAAAATCTCAGGCTCTGGAAATAGAACAATGGAACATGGTGGAGGTTAGAGTCTTGAAGAACAAGAGCATATATGACTGAAGGGAGAGTGAGCAATGGTGACAAGTTCCTCCCTGGCACAGTAGGTGGGTTTCCTCTGTGACTGCCCCACCTTCCCAGGTGCATCTGTTTCAGCCCATTGCCTCTTGTTCTATTGCTTGGCACCACGTTTTGGTTTCTGCTCAATGGCATAAGCATTTTGGTAACATTTGATATCTTTAATTGGTTTAATATTACACCAACTTAACTTCTAGTTCTTAATTTGCTTACTCTTTTTTACATACTGAGTGGGAGCTCTTTTATAGGTTACAGTTTAATTTTTATGGCAACAATTTTTAATCCATAAAATGCCTCTTCAACTCTGATAGTTTTTCTGTATTCCTCTCTGTCAAGTTAACATTTATTACTGGCTTTTTTTTTTTTACTGTGGTGTCTAAACTAGATAGTCACTGGTTTAGCTTAATAATTTTTCTCAACTTTTTTGACTCCTCAATTCCGAACAGGAACAGGCATTCAGTGTACAGGCCATAGTCAGCAAGGACAAAGAAAAGCCCTCCCACCATCCACCCACCCACACAGCACATGCATACATAGCAGTGCCAATATTCCTGTAAAATAACATGCACTCAGTGAGTATGAAAAAATGCCTACTGTCTTCTGGCCTGCAGGCAGGAGGGCATCTATGCTTTACGGTAGATTATAAAAGACTGTGCACTTGCTTTAAAAATGTGTCCCTCTGCATAGCACCAGCTGTACTAGTGTGGAGAGCAGTT
Organism: Manacus vitellinus; assembly: GCF_001715985.3. NCBI lineage: Eukaryota > Metazoa > Chordata > Aves > Passeriformes > Pipridae > Manacus > Manacus vitellinus. The sequence continues at coordinate 14,206,655 of NW_021939256.1, read as the reverse complement.
CTCCTTCCTCAGCTGCAAATTCTAACTCCAAGAAACTCTGCTGCTAGGTCTTGGAGGTTTTTTTTAAATTTTCTTTCTTCAGAGTAGGCCCTAGGGAAGGAGCTGAATGGTTGCTGTGCTGAATTAGCGAGGCTTCAGGGCTAGAAGCCTGACCAGAAGTTGAACTTGATGGAATTTGGGGAATTGATGGAAGATGTGATAGAGGTGACTACACCCATATATTCAGCCTCAACTCATCTAAATGCCTTGTTATAACTTATTTTGGCCACATTCACAGGCATACTAAGTTTGTGACTTAGGACTGTAGCTGTCTACCTATCTAGGTTTTAACCAGACTGTGCTCCGTACCTTTAACTTATGACATTTCAAGGTGTGTCACCTCAGGCCATGAGTGGTAGCTTAGACCCTAGAAAGAGGTACCTAGAGGGCCATATTTCAAGTAGCTCATTTTGTCACCGGGACACAAAAAAATCTGTTTCATTTAATTTAATATAAGAAAAAATAAAAAGGTAGATCCATGAAGAGTGCTTTGGTGCAGAGCTCTCATGGGAAGAGTGATGGGAGTTTGGTGCCTACCTCCTCTTTATGCCTTCAGAACCCTCCAGCACATTTTACTCATTTTCTGGTTTCTTATGTTTGGCACTGAAGTACTTCAAAGCTTAGCAAGTAACAGAATGCTGAATTTCAGAAAGTGACAAGTAGAATGGGCTAATAAATCTCTAAAACAAAGTTTCCCTTTCAGACCGTGGAGCAGATGGTGGCACCTGTGGCAATACACTTTTTTCCTTCCCTTCCCTTCCTGCCACTGTTATCTGAAGAGCTGGTGTGGAAATTTTGCATCTGGGTTGATAGTTTGCCAAGAATGTCAGCAAAGCTATGATAATGTTATTTGCTAAGGGGATTACAAATTATTCCAACTGCACTAATAAACTGTTCTTCAGTTCTACTTCCAGGTGTTGAGCTTACAGATTGTTGAAGATTTCTTTAAAGTTCTTTCTTTTTTTTCCAGACTCTTTAGAAAATTGAGCAAGTTGCTAAGATACTTTAGATGGGTGGCTAACCACATGTAAAAAACCCCATGTCCTTCAGTAAAGAGAAAGCATTATTGCTTCCTCTGACTTCTCTGAGCAAAAAGTTGAAGGTAATTTTTAGGCATGCTTTTTGCAAGGAGAAAGACATGCAGGGGGAAGGGATAGTTTTCATGTTGTATATATTTGCAAAGACTGTAGTTTGTAGTGCTCTGTGATCTTGCTTTGGAGAGCAGTGAGCTGTGAAAGCTCTCCCTGTCAGTAGGACAGCAGCTAGCAACTCAGAGTAGGTTAGTGGAGCAAGGTAAGCTGATCTCATTAGGTGGCTTGAATAGAATGAGAGCTTGTTATTGTCCCCACTTTTCCCTGTTTTCCTCAGCCAGCTAGTTTACCTTCAACTTTACTCAGAATTTTTCCTTCTGAGACACAGAGATACCCTGGGTGAAAATTAAAGGGACAGGCTCACTCATATCTGTTATCTGCTACAGGTGAAATCGAATTCTGGCTCTATAGGGTAAAGTAAAGTAGAGCTTGCCTCCTGCTCAGGTGTGTTCCTGATGTATACAGGATGTTATAACCAGAAGAATGTTCTCACTTTATAGTGGAATATAACAAATACTGTAAGAAAAAATTAAATAGGAGAAATGGTAGAACCTTCTTTGCTAATGTAACTGTAAAATCACATCATTAAAATCCCTCTAAGCCAGAAAAATGGAAGTAACAGCTCTCCGCAGCAACATTATTTGTTGCTGCTCATTTACAGCCCACCCTTTGCTGATGTCTCTTTGTTGTGTAACAGCAAGTAACACAGTTGTGTCTGTGTCAAGGTTGTTGCAAGCAACCATGAACTTATTCTGCTTGTAGCCTGAGCCAGGCTAAAGCTGCACAGCCTTGTCAGCAGGGTGCTTTGCTCAAACAATCTTAGCAAGTTATGTCATCTGGAAATCATTATTCATAGCCAAAGGGTTTCCCAGTAGGACTGGGCTTGTACTTCAGTGACTGCCAACAGGGCTAGAGAGTGCACACAGTCCTGTATTTTTTGCCTCTGCAAAATACTGCTGAGACACAGACCTAATTATCTGTCTTAACATAACAACTTACTCTCACACATTTCTCACTTTTTGCAGATTAAACGTCTGCAAGCAGCTACCTATGGCAAGTGACTACAGGCAGAGCTGCAGAGACTACTGAATAGGAAGAGATGGCACAATTTTAGGGTCTTTCTGGCAGGACAGGGAAGAAGGAAGCACAAGGAGTGTGACAAAACTGGAACAGGTGAAGAGTTACCTGGTGGAATGAAGAGGGAGAACACAGCTATGAAAGGGAAAGATGTGGGAGATGGGCACAGAAGAGAGCAGAGAGTGATGTTGGTTGCTGAAAATCAGTGAGCTGTGGGAAAAGCAGAACGTTCAAGAACCTCAATGAGAAGCAAAAGTAATGCTGTGAACAAGAGAGAAGGAGACCTGGGACTGACCTTTGAAGACCACCTTCAATAGCCCATGTTCATCCTACTATTCAGATTTTCTTTTCTTGCCAAGGATCTGTTGAATAAGTCTAGCTTCTCTGTGAGGACAGTGAGCTGAAACAACACACAGGCAAGTGAAAGGTGATATAGAAAAGAATACAGAAAAGTGAAAGGGAGAGATAGTAAGGCAGGGCATGCAGACATGGGGTGTTCAGGTGGGAATAGACACTAGCAGTGATAGTGTTTGCTGAAAGATATCCCATGCCTCTGCTCCATCTCCCTGACTTAATGGACCAGGAATCAGCCCTGGCTGAACACTAGATAAGGTTAGCAGGGGTGCCTCAGTTGGAGAGGAGCAAAATGTCAGCAATACTAAGTGGAGGTAGAACCCCTCTGAGGAGAGACATAAAAGGAGGCCTGCTTCAACGGAGAGGCAGTGAGTCAGCACTGGAGGCAAGGCAGGGGACATTTCTATTTCCAGGTGCCAAAGAGATTTGAGGAGACAAACATTTCTTGCTGTCACTAAGCTTTTCTCCATCACACTGTGAGCAATGGCACTGTAGGAGACAGGTGGCCTTCTGTTGCTTCATGGCTGTTGCTGGGTGATTTGTAGATTGCATGCCAAAGTACAACATTAAATTCCCAGGAATTGCTCGACCCAGGATAACAGCGGAAAGTAGTCAGCAAAATTGGTGAGATGATGGAAGTTAATCCTCAGTAAGACAAAAGTTCTTGAGGAGAAATGGCCATCTAGGATTTTTCTCACCCACCCCCTTCCCTTGCTGAGCCCTGGTTTCACTGCCTCCCCAAATGTACTTGTTCTGCTGGGTTGATACCAGGTGGTAAATGCAAAGGGTGCTGAAGAGAAACATATCAGGACATTTCGGTAGAAAGTCAAGGAGTGGCAAAGCAATTCAAAGCAGAAGGATGTAAACCAGGAATGAATAAAATGGAACAAACCTTAAATATTATTTCTTTCCCCGACTGAAATTGGGGAATGGTGGGTCTTAAGGCAGGAAAAGATCTGGAAGAGAAAGGAAAAGAAAGATGTTTGTACTGATTCATGCTGTACTACTAGGAGGGAAGTGGGGAAGGCTCAGCAGACCCTTGCAGGCCAATGGGTTGAAAAGGGTATCATCCCAAGCCTTATTGCTTTCCAGCTGGCTCAGATTGCTGGTGTTTGCTATTCCCATGATATCTCTGATAGCATCTGTCTGATGTACTAATGACAAGATGCTTCATTCACCACTCAAGAGAGGGATTAGTGCTCAAATTGACATTCCAGCTTGTCACTCACCAAGGAATTAAAATCTTCTTTGAATGTGGAATTTACTGACCCCATGGGATAGCCTAAGACTGAGGAAATGATGCTTTAAACATGAGATCACTGAAATAAAATGATGCATTAGCTGGAGAGCATTCAGCTTTCCAAGTTGTGGCAGAGAGCCACTGGACAACATTACACAGGCACCTCACTCATGCTCCAGCCAGATGATCACAAATACCCCGGTCACTACCTCCTCTGAAAGAAAAGCTGAGTATAGTGCAGGGATCCCAAGAAATAGTTAGTTTTTAAAAAGTTTACAGGACCATTTTGGAAGAGGCTTTGATCTGCATCTTTCCTAGTGGAAAAAATGATCCACTTAACATCCTGGTTTATCACTGACAACTGCCCATGGTCATGAGTTTGGGTTAGGGACTGTACAGAAAAACACTTTGAATTTCATCTGGGCAGAACACTGATGCTGATAGTGATGACTTAAGTGAAACTATATAGATGTGTACACATAGGAAGATCGACTTCCTGTAGTGCAAGCCTGTGATCTCAGCTAGCTCATCCGTGGTGTCAGGTTTTTCAGCAAAAGTGAGCTGGTACTGACCTAAATGCGCACAATGGTAGAGAGCAGCAGTATCTCAGGAAACTAAGTGGTTGGGTAATGATACGCAGTCACTTTGAGTGCTCTGTGTTCCTCCAGAAATTACTGGCATCTGTGGTTTTAGAAAGTCTGAGGATATTGCCCTGCTCCCGTCCCTGCCCCACTGCTTCAAATTTTGAAAAAATGTCTTTGGAATCGTCCAGAAAATAAAATCCTTTAAAAATGAACAGTGTATTCAAAGTCTTATTATTTGGTTTTGTGTTTTATTGCTTGGTTGGTTTTTTTTGTTGTTTGTTTGTTTGGGTTTTTTGTTGTTGTGGTTTTTGTTTTTGTTCTGGTTTTTTTGGTTTTTTTGGTTTTGGTTTTTCCTCCCCCCCCCCTCCAGATCAAGCTTCTTTTCATGCTACACATAATTTTTGTGGAACAATTCTGAACTTCTTTCATTTGGAATACACATACACCAAAAGATGCTGTAAGTTGAAGCAATTCTGTTGTTGGTGGTGGATTGATGGTTGCTATGGATTGATACAAATTAACAAGATAGGGCTCAAGGTCAAAACTTCTTTTTTTGGACAGGATCCTTTCATCTCTAGAACAATCCTTGCTAACGTCTCCACACGTTATATCTCCACAGTGGCTCTCTCCACCTCTCTGATGGGGGAGGACTCTCAGTCTCCCATGAATGAAGTCTGTTTTTGTGTGATCTCTAAGGCTCATAAAATCTCTTTGGAAGACTTAAAATGTATCTGAGCTCCCCTAGGGATGAAGTACAGCTGGGCATCCTATAGCTTATGTCAGATCTGCAGATCACCCCTCAGAGAGCAGTTCCCTGGATGGGCTGGGCATACTGAAAAATCTCCAGAGCTCACAGCAGTAAACAGATCCTACAGCTCTTACAGGGCAGGATAGCAAGAATGTGAGCCCAGGCTAGCAGGGATGAGGGTCTTCCTCAAGTTAGCCATTGCTGTCCTGCCTCCTTTTTTCTGTGGAGAAGATTGATCATTGGATCACAGTGGCAAGGAAAGCTGAAGCTCAGGGTCTGGAAGGTTCTGAGTTCAGAAAAATGAAATCTTGTAATAGACCACTTCTATGGAACTGAATTCCAAAGCAGCTAAATAAATCTATAAAATTAATGCACTTTTTTTTAGTTTATTATCACCCCCTAGTGTCACCTGTGTCCAGGTTCCATGTATCATATTTTTCCAGACCAGTCTTGATTTCTTATCTCTTCCCCTTGATAATATCACCTTGCAGATGTAGCAACAGACATACCGGCAGCCATGCTCCCGGGAAAGTGACAAAAGAATTCAGCTCAGGATGTGAATTTGCCAAGACGTCAGATTTTAAATGTTTATCCCAGGGAGTTAAGACAGCTTTAAAGCTCCTTTCTTTTATGTCTTCCTGGAACTCATACATACAATTAGATGCAGGCAGGGATACAGTTGCTTATTCTACCTTCCAGCAGAGGACTGCTATGTTTGCTGTGGAGATTTTCACTCCTGATGCCATATTTGCAGATTGGTTAGAGGCAACAGCTTAGCTGAAAGTAAGACCAGACAGATACTTTGAATGTTAATAAGTCACTAAGACTACATGACATTTGTCTTAAAGTCCTGAAGGAATTCAAATATGAAACTGTGAACTGCCAGCCAAGCTGTATAACCAGTCTGTCATTAATGTCTCTGCTGATGGATTGATAGTGTAACCCCTACACTAGAAAAAACAACTGGTGAGTCTGACTTCCATACAAAGTAAGAGAGAGGTGTCTGTAATAAAGAGTAAGGCTGATGAGTATGGGAATAACAGTTTGGTGAGAAAGAGTCTGTGTGGCTTCTGTAAAGGGAAATCCTGCATCACTGCCAGGTTGGTTTCTGTGAGGGTCTTAATAAGCACGGGAGAGGGAATCACAAAATCACAGAATGGGTAAGGTTGGAAGGGACCACGGTGGGCCATCTGGTCCAATCTCCATGCTCAAGCAGGGTCATCCTAGAGCACATTGTACAGAATTGCATCCAGATGGTTCTTGAATATCTCCAGTGAGGGAGACTCCATAAGGATTCAGGAGACATAATACATTTGGACTTCCAAAAAGCCATTGACAAATTCCTCACCATAAGTTCTAAAGGAACTAAGTTACTAAAGGGTTGGAGGAAATGTCCTTTTATGCAATGAAAGCTGAGTAAAGAACAAGAAGCAAAAGGTAGGGAGCACAGCACACTTCTCAGGGCAGAGAAGAATAAGCAGTGAGAGAACAGAGAAGAGAAGAGAAGAGAAGAGAAGAGAAGAGAAGAGAAGAGAAGAGAAGAGAAGAGAAGAGAAGAGAAGAGAAGAGAAGAGAAGAGAAGAGAAGAGAGAAGAGAAGAGAAGAGAAGAGAAGAGAAGAGAAGAGAAGAGAAGAGAAGAGAAGAGAAGAGAAGAGAAGAGAAGAGAAGAGAAGAGAAGAGAAGAGAAGAGAAGAGAAGAGAAGAGAAGAGAAGAGAAGAGAAGAGAAGAGAAGAGAAGAGAAGAGAAGAGAAGAGAAGAGAAAGAAGAAAAGAAAAGAGAAGAGAAGAGAAGAGAAGAGAAGAGAAGAGAAGAGAAGAGAAGAGAAGAGAAGAGAAGAGAAGAGAGAGAAGAGAAGAGAAGAGAAGAGAAGAGAAGAGAAGAGAAGAGAAGAGAAGAGAAGAGAAGAGAAGAGAAGAGAAGAGAAGAGAAGAAGAGAAGAGAAGAGAAGAGAAGAGAAGAGAAGAGAAGAGAAGAGAAGAGAAGAGAAGAGAAGAGAAGAGAAGAGAAGAGAAGAGAAGAGAAGAGAAGAGAAGAGAAGAGAAGAGAAGAGAAGAGAAGAGAAGAGAAGAGAAGAGGAGAATTACAGTTTGAAAAGACCTACAAGGATCATCCAATCCAGCTGCCCAACCACTTCAGGGCTGACCAAAGGTTATTAAGGTAACTGTCCAAATACTTCTTAAACACTGACAGGCTTGGGGCATTGACCATCTCTCTATGAGCCTGTTCCAGTTGTTGACCACCCTTTTGGTAAAGAAATGCTTCTTAATGCCCAGTGTGAACTCCCCTGGTGCAGCTTTGAACCTTTCCCAGGTGTCCTGTCACTGGCTCTGCTCTGAGGCACTCGGATCTGTGCTCATGGATTCCACCGGATTAACACTGCCTCTTGCAATCATTCTGCATCCAATGCACCTAACAGCAATGTGAAGGGAGTAGTTGAAGTGGGACTGAGAAGAGTGTTTTGAAGCAGATATGGTGGTCAGTGGGTGACCAGAGGTTTCAGGTGTGAGGGGCTTTGCCAAAGATGGGGAACATGGCTGGGAAGCACTTCTGGGGAGCAGGGCCTGGGCTCAGCAGGGCTGTTGTGTTAGCTGGAAAGCGAGGTGCTACACTGTATGGCACTGTCAGGAAGGCGGCCAGCAGATTCCTCAGTGATGGGGTAGCGCTGAATGACCTCAGAGCACAAATGGTCTGTGCAGCTGGTGGACTCCTCTGAGCACCCTGCCTGTGCTGAGCAGAGCTCAGGGCCTCAGCTCTCTTCCCAGGAGTCAGCCCACACCTTGAAGTATCCTGCAGATTGGCTTGCCAGCCTGCCTGCTGAGGCTGGGGGGAGGATAGTGTTGGCAGCTCACAGAATTATTAACAGAAGCAGAAAAGCAATGGGGAAAGTCAAAGAGCAATTCCCACCCCAGCATCAGGCACAAAACTGCTTCTGAGAAAGAAGCAAAATTTAGTGCTGGAGATGAAGAGATTGTGACTGCTCTAAAAAGCTGCTCTCAGTGATGTTCTGGGTAAATGCTTATGGTAAGTTTGAAAATGTATAGACAAACTGAGTATTGCCATAGACCACAATGTTAAAAGAGCAGTGCCATTTTAGGTCCCGGTAAAGAAGCCTGATGTTCATTTTTCATCAGCTTTCTCTCACACATACGCCTGCTGATAAGTCTCCATACCACAAAAGAGTGCTCTATTAGGTTCAAATGGCATTAAATCTTCTATCACCCTGGATGTTGTTGGTGCCTCTGATAGTACAGAGTGGGAACTAAAGAGCCACGTAGGTTTGGGTAACTCTGAAACAGGAGTACAGACTTCCTCTTGCAACTCCTGTGGAAATCATCAGTCATTAGGCAGGGATATTTTGAAAAAGGTTTTACTCTAAGGCCAACACTGGAGAAACTGCGTGTCCTGCTGAAAGTACATTGGAACAGCCAGTTCTGTCAGTGGTTCTCAGGGTACTTAATGGAACCTGGTGGATTTCTCTCTGATGAGGCAATGTTCCATTTGGAACCAAAAATCTGTCATCATTTGACTTTTGAGCACTCATTAATGGGAGATTGACCCTGATACTTCGGAGTTGTGTATGGCGTGTACTTGAAGAACTGCTGCTGTTCTGATGGGAGTTAAATGGGCTGCTGTGTGTATGCCAAGGAAGAGGAACAAGGGAAAAGAAGGAAGCACTAAAGGGAGAGTCCTTCTTGACAAGGTCCCTTCATTGTAGCTATTTTAGTCCAGCTCTTCGTCATGCAGTTTTCACTGCTATGACTTCCTGATGCTGGATGCCGTGTTTGGCTCTTGGAAATGTTCACATTCTATTATTCTCCTGTGCACTGCCTGTTCTGAGCCAAGCTTGAAAGAGACAGGATATTCATCATGCTAAACCAACAATAATTCAAAGGAGGAAAAGGATGCATTTTCACAGGGTATTTGTTGTGCCATATCACAGGCCATCCCCAATGCTTGTGTGTGTCACGAAGCATAAACATGCATTTGCAATGAGTCTTTGCAGCGGATGAAAGTGAACAGAAGTGCTATTAATACCCACTTGTAATTCCTCCCCTCTTCCACTTTTCCTCTTCTGTTCACCCCCAATGGTTGCCTACAGAGTTTGCACGAAGGATGTGTACAGATCCTCAACTGAACTTGTCTTACTGCAAGATCTGTTGTGGGTGTGCTTATGGTGTTGAAGACAAATTGATCTGCATGGCTGGAGAGAGTGTGTCATCAGGTCCACAGCCTCAGACCATCTTTCCAAGAAACTGAGGCAATCTGGTTACATCATATTTCCACATTCTGTCAGTGTTGACTTTGACCAAGATTTTGGCTGCCAGCAGGACAACATGTGTGCAGCATGGGTGAGATAAGTGAAGGTGTCAAATTACGGAGGCCCAGAAATGCAGCAATGCAGACTTCATTAGTAGTGCAGCAGACCCTAGGACCTCCAACAGCTGCCCTGTGCGCAGTGCTCAGGGAGCAGAGAGCAGGGATTCTCACACACGCATGTGATACGCAGTACGTGACATATTCCCTGTTCATGAGGAACGCAGGGCTTGTGTCAGATGAATAGCAGATGGGAAACAAGCCCTCAGCGAAATTGCCACTCATTGGTGCACTGCAGGTAAGGCTGTGAAAGAGGCCTCTTCTATAAACCAAACTCCTCAGCAGGTCCTAATCTCAATAGGAATGGTAAACAAAGGGAATCTGTCTGTTAAAAATTTAACTGGAAAATCAGGAAGACAACTGTATTTTGTTCCTAGATCTGGAAGCAGGTGTAAGATAGTGACTGGAGAGAAGGAGAGAGGGACTTGAGGTGTCGGGGAACCTGGACACCCTTCCCAGTGTTGCCTTGTAACTGTAACTTAAAGCATGTCCCCAGGGACACTTCTCAGGCAACAGTCAAACTTTCTGTCCACCAGAAGACTAGATAATACAGGGTCCATATTAATGGAGAGCAGTGATTACACTACACCATTTGTCCCAGTGCTGAGTTCTTGGATGTTGGATAGGCTTCTTCTGTACACCCACACCACCCTCAGCTGTAATGGTCCTGCCTGTAGGGGCTTTGCATACTGAAGGCCTTTCCCAGTCAGTGGAGCATCCTTCGAGAACGGGTATGAAGGGACAGCCTTGAATGGTGTAAGACCTTTACATCATCAGCAACACAATTTCACTCACCACCTCTGAGTGACAAGCCCTTGGCATAATTACCCTTCCCTCAGAGATCAGGTGAGAAGGTTCAGTCCTATGCTAGAGACCCAGAGTACTCATGTTTATGGGGGCTGTTGTGCTCTCTTCTGTTAGACTGTCTTTCACCTCTCCCAGCTTTCCTCACAATCCTGTGCCCCCAGACGGAGTAGGGAGGCTAAAAACTACAGGTCCCCTGCATGGCCCTGGCTCTAGAGAAGAAGGAGGCCAGTGCTGTGACACACCTATGTCATGGCTGCATGCATCACTGCTTCAGATACCCAATCTGATCCATTTCCCCAAGAGAAAAAAAGCAGTGATTAAGAGCCAAGATCTAGGACCTTCCTGGTGTCTATGCAGCCAGGAGCTGCTTTCAACTCCATGCTCAAATGGATGAAAGAGGACCTTGGGACAGGAGTACAGTCTGAGCAGAGGTACTGAGAAAAGATGAAAAGCTTGCAAATCGTGGTAGTCACCATTAATAATTTCAACTTCACCTCAATGCTCTGTACCAATGCTCTGTACTGCTACTACTGGTGTGTGTGAAGACCCCGACCCACTGGGGCCCATGAAGAGTCCTTGAACCAGTCATGGCTTGTGCCTGATCTCTGATGTTCACTGACAGGAGTGCCTTTTGGTAGCAAAGGGCAAGCACTGGTAGCCCACAGTAATTCTGAGCCCTGCCATCTGGAACGGGCTCCTACCAGGCACAGGCCCAGAGTAAGGACCACGCACCAGCCCAGGGAGCTGCTTTGCTCCCTCAGCTGTAACAAGAGCCCAAGCCGGAGTGAAGGGCTGAACAGAGTGGGCCTGCCAAAGGGTCCCTGGGGGCTTATGATGGTATAGCTAGAGCAGAAATAACCCCACCTTGACCCCTGAAACATGGCCCCGTCCCTAAAGAGGGTAGATGAATAGCCCCCTTCCTCCTCCCCACTCCCCCTCTTTTCTTCCCTGCCAGAGGTCACCTTCAGCAGGGAGGCAGTGTGCCCCCAGGACCTGTATGGGGAAGGGGCGGAGCGTCACGCTCAGCCCTGTAACGCCTGGCAGCCCCCTCCGGCTGCTCGGCGCAGACTGAATCCAGCCCGGAGGCTGCAGCGAGGGAAGCGAGGCAGTCCACGGCCGGCTGGCTGTCCTGCGCTGCTGGAGAAGGTGAGAGGCTTAGTACGGACAGGAAAGGAGTACGGGAAGAGACGTTACAGCTGTGGCAGGATGAAGGAGACTGAACAGGCGTGTAAAAGGGCACCCACCCCTCACAAACTGGTTTTGGAGACTTGGGCGTAGCATGCCGGCAAAATGCGAAGTGCACCATTTCCCTCCTCGGGTTGATGGTTAGCTCGTTGATGGCTTTGCCCTGAAAGGTTGCTTTGGGTCTTGCGTCGGGTGGGATGGTGCCGCAGTACTGGCTGGAGGGCTGGGAGGAGAGTGTGATGTGGCTTGGTCCCAGTGATGTTGCTGCTGATTTCTGTCCGAGGAGGAGGCTGTGCGGAGACTGTGGTGTGCTGCTGGCTGGGGAGAGGCGTAAGGGACTCTCCGGGGAGGCTGCTGGGTGTTTCTCCCCCAGAAGATCAATACGCACTTCTGCTACGGGGACAGTCGGTTCTCCGCAGCGAGATTAAGCACTGGTTTGCTGACCAGTTTTAGAAAGAAGCTCATAAATCTACCAGCAACAAGGCCAGAAGCAAACATAATCTGTTCTGATCCCTTGCTGTATTAAATGTAGTTTGCACTAAAGTGGACTTCTTGGGGGGGGGGGGGGAAGTGCCCTTCTTGAGCTAAAAGTTCCAGAGGTGGAAGGATATTCTTTCATACTGTTTGATGAGATTTTTAGGGGTAAATATCCTTCTTCACAAAATCTACACCGCAGTTGAGCTTCATCTATTGGTTTTATTATAATGCTTTTACCTAACTGCGAGACCCTTTTAGAGAAATTTTAGTACCCAGAAAGGTACATACGGTTGGTAGAGTAACTTCTTTACTATCTATTTGATAAGCTATAAAGACTGCTCCCCTGGAAGTTTCCCAGTAATTTTCAGCCCTGTTATCATTCTCATGATTCTTCTCTGGTCCTTTTTCTGTCAAACTGGGGACACCAATGCTAGCTTGCTGAACTGTGGACTCACTGATGTCATTAAAAAGATAGAAAACATCCAGTAGATAGTTCTGTTGACCTATCAGCTGGCCTTCAGAAAAGTTACCCAGGCTTTTTTCACATCAGTATATTTTTAACATTTCAAGAAACATCATTAAAAAGTAGATAGAGTACAAAGCAAAGCATATGGAGAAAATAAATTCATAATAAAAATACAAATTCCACTGGTGTGTGATATTCTTAATTGCAGTGCAAAAGCAGATGGCCAGCTCTTCAGAAATACAGCATTTCTGACTCAGTTGATTTTCAGAGATTAATTTTCAGACTGTCTCATGGCACCTGTATGTAGGAACCTCTGCAGAAACTGGAGTTCACTGTATGAGGTACATAATCTCAGAACAAATCTCTTTCATTACAATCTATCTTAGTCTGCATAGAGCTGAACAGCTGTATCTTTTTTTTTTTTTTTTTTTTTTTTTTTTTTTTTTTTTGTTTACAGTGAAGCTTACTTTCTTAATTTAGCATTTGGAAAATGCTGGTTTACCTCTCATTGCAGAGGTTTCCTGCATCTGATGCTTTTTGGGCATTCTCTTCAGCAGAGTTAATGCAAAAGTGGAATCTGCAACATCAATAACCCTTGTACTGTTATCCTCTCAGACTTGTATCTCAATTGTTAAGATATGTATCTATATCACCATAGATTATTTCTAATGCAATTCTGTATCATTGAATGTCTTAAAGCCTGGAAAGGAAGTGAGACTATACCAGATCTACGTTTCTGGATTTACCTAGTGCCCATTAAGCAGCATGAAGAACCTAGATATGTCTGATTAATAGGACTTTTTTTTTCTTTTTTTTTTTCTGTCACCCAGCCAGTATCAGATTAAAATCCTGACTTCTTTGGTTGTTTGGAACCCTTTGGTATGTGTGTATGTGCACACACTAGTTTTATCAATCAATGCATTGTCCACCCAAACCCTTTTTGTTCCACTTGCAAATATTTCCTGGATGATTTCAGTGCTTTCTTCTTGATCATTGATTAAGGTAAAAGTATTATAACAGAAGAGTTTATAACAGACTCAGGATTTAATAAAATTAATTGTGTAGGGTAAGAACATCAATAAAATACTATATTTTCTACTCCATAGGGCTTATTTTTAATTAATTAAAAATGTGTTGCTTATTGATTTTGAGCAATGCCAGAGTGAATTTGTACAGATAACTTTCAGGAAACAACCAGTGAATGGGATGTTTCTGGCAGGTGTTGTTGAATCAATACCAGGATGAGAACTGCTCCAAACTCCCACCAACAATTTAGAGGTTCATGGGAAATGCCTGCAGGTAGGGTCCTTATCAGCCCTAAGAAGAAACGAATGTGGTGTTTTCATAACAACTGAGACACTAAGTGATCTGAATTACTTGGTACAATAAGTCCATTCGAGCAAAATGTGCTTTATTAAAGGTGGTGCAGAAGTATTCAGGTATAAACAAGGTAGGCAACCACCATAAAGGGACATGAAGAGGAAGTGGATTTTTCTCCCAACAGCGCCCAGTAACCTGGAAAAACTCTGGAGTAATAATGGATGTACAAGGTAGCGCAGCTTGTGTAGTGTTCCTGCAGAAGGAGATCTTGAGGCCACAGCATGAGGCGGAGGGTAATTCTAGCTGAATGCGTGACAGGAGGCATTCCCCCTGAGACAGTCAGGGTTTTAACAAGGGGGTGGAGAGTGGAAAAAATTGTGAGGCTTTACAGAAGAACCATAAAACAGATCTGAGAGCTGGATAACTGAGCTGAACAACCTGAGAGCTTGGTTTGACAATTAGACAGAAGGTTATTTGAAGGCACTGAACCAATAAGAAGACTGAGGAGTGTCTCGATCATAGAGCATAGAGATGTTTATTCTCAATAAAAAAAGTGATCACATTTTCTGGAAGCATCTTACCTGTTTTTAAACTAACTGATGCGGGCATTGCAGAAACACAGTGCGCCCGATGGTTTGTGAAGCCTAAGTAAAGTGTTGGTTAAATACATAGCCTGAGTTTCAGTCTGTACTCTGATAGTTTTACTCAATGTAATTAGTTGAAAATATGTTCTCATAGGTGGTTATACCTTTGATCACATTGCATATAAATCCTGTCAGAGTCCAGAAAAAATTAACAGGTATTAAAAGCTTCTTTTTTCTATCTGAGAAACTTCAGCAGCTGGTTAGACAAGTTCAGATTAGAGTCTCATATAAAAATGTAACAGCAAGAATGTTCATGCTGGCATTTATAATTGACCAATTGCCTTTGGATCAAGACTGAATGACTTTTTGTAAGAGATGCCCCAAATGCTGTTTGTCATTTGGGTTGGGTTAAAGCTCTGTAGGAGGGCACACAAGAAAGTAGACCCTACATGCCATATGCTGAAGGCCAGTTTTAACAGAGCATCTTTGATATGAGAGGCTGAAACAGCTGAAACTCTTCAGCTTGAAAAACAGAGTGCTCAGAGGGGATCTTATTGGTGTATATAAATACCTGATGAAAGGGAATGAAGAAAAGTGAGCCAGACTCTTCCTAGTGGTGTTCACTGCCAGGAGTCTCCATCTGTGGAGATACTGAAAACCTGGCTGAACATCTTCCTAGGCAATTTGCTTCTGCTGATGATGCTTGAATAGGAAAATCAGATCAGATGATCTCAAGGTCTCTTCCAGCCTAAACAACTCTGTGACTCTGTCATCATAACTCTTTGTCTGTTATACAGACATTACACTGGTTTTGGCTCTTGACAGGTATGAAGTGTTTTTCTGCACTAAGTATATTAACAATTTTGGTTGAAGAACCAGCACAAAATTATTTAGACTAAGGCACTGTATATCCATAGGCTTGTCCTCAGCTTCTCAGGTGGCTCAGAACCATCTCAAGGTGGTGTAAAGGATATGAGTTTTTTGCTGCTGTAATTAGAGATTCTTTTGAGGAATTAGGGTTTCTCACAGTCAAGAGCCTGGAAACAGGACCTCTAACAGGGATGAAGCACAGAAAGGATAGAGGAGGAAAGAACAGTTTTGAATAGGGCTTTGCCTGCTGCCTTCAATATAGCAGACACAAATGGTGAATGCATCCTGGCCACGGCTCTGGTGACCTCCTCTTCAGTGCTTGTCACTCTGCAAAGGGCACTTTAGAAGGTATCAGAGATAGGTGCAGAGCGCCCAGACACCCTGTATTCAGTGGTGGCCCAAATTTGTCCCTCACTTATCTTCCTGGTTAATGGCAGTGGCATCTCAGAGAAAGAACTGTGGTGGTTTCCTGAAGTATGGACTATGTCTTGTAATTAATGTCTTCAAGGGCAGCAAGGACCAAAGTCTGCAAACTGTTCTGGGGTGACTGCAGCTGGGGCTTCGTTCATATGGAGCCCTGATCAGACACGCAGGTCACTGTCCTTCAGGAAACTATACCCATATCCTATGGCTGATCTGTTTTTCCAAGCTGGTTGTTTCATGAATGCTCTACTCTGTACCCTGACCATTTACCCTCCCATGCCAGAGGGGCAAGGAATGGAGGTATGGATCTGTGTCACCTATATTGCAGTTTACTTGAACTGTGGAGTAGAAGGACACAAGGAGTTTATGTTGGTTTTTTTTTTAATTGCCAAAGCTTATGGACTGAAATGTTTTGACTCTAAAACCTGAAGAGAGAACCAAGAATATGCAGAAAAGCATATCTTTCCATTCATGAAAGCAAGTTTTCACATGGTAAATAGGAAAGAAGTAATGGATTAATCATGTTATAAATAATTCAATGTAAACAAAGACATATTCATTTATAAGTATTTGAAAAGTATATAACTATTAAGTAATACTTACAGTGGATGCAGTGAGAAGATTCTAACCTTTGGGCTAGATAACACCAACAGGTGGCCAGCATGCAATGGGAGAAATTTTATCTAACTCAAGTTTGAGAAGTTATCTGAGAAGATCATGAACCATTTGCTGACAAGAACTTGTATATGACCATGAATTTGATATAGGAGAAACACTGTCTCACAGAAAATATCTTTCGATATTTTTTTCACAAATATAAATCTAATGTGTTCTGCACGTGACATCTCTCCTGTTGTTCCACCACCTATTTAATTGGCTTTAGTCTATCTAATGTCAATGGGAGGTCTATGCCTTTCCCAGGTCTACTACATTTTAAGTATTTTCTTTATATACCACCTATTTTTTTCTCTATATAACACCGAAATGCAGAATTGCCAGTTTGGAGATGTTGCTAGCGGAGTGCTTCTGTTTGCAGGCTCTGTGATGCCCTTGCTGTGTGGATTTTCACAAGCCATGTTGTCTGGGCAGCCAACAGGAGGACATCAAAGCAAAATCTCTAAAATATTTTCCAGACTGTCTGTCTCTGTGAATTCTGCCCAACCTTCATCCCCTCCCATACAGGCACTTGTCCATTTTTGTACTCCCTACAGACTGTTCTAACTTGGACTGCTGTTGGCTCTCACACCAAGCCAAAGCCTTTGCAGAAAAGTAGGGCCATTTACTTGGTACTTCTGAATTGGATAAGGCTTAGTAATGCAGTCTAGGAGAGAAGGGAAGGGGAACTTTCCCACAAATAGTCTCAGTCTCCTGTACAAATCCAGCCCTCTTCTAGATTTCCTACATTTACATAATTATTTTTCTAAATTTCTGTATTCTTAAGAATGACTGGATGTAGCAGCAGTGGGGCTCCTCAGCAGAAGAGAGACGTGGACATACTGGAACAAATTCAGTCTGTGAAGACAGTTAAGTTACTGCAATATTGCTCATAGGAGAAGAGGCTAAGAGAGAAGAAGACTTGAGCAGGTCATCTTATCAATGCATATTGAATACCTGCAAAAATACACAGCCAGGTGTATCACAGTATCAGGTGATACTGAGTGACAGGACAAGAGGCTGTGGGCCTGAAACAGAATTTCTATTTAAGCATAAGAAAAAACTTTTTTACCATAAAGGTGATCAAACACTGAAACAGATTACCCACAGCAGTTGTGGAGTCTCCATCCTTTTAGATATTTAAAACTGGACTTGACACAGTCCCAGGCAACCTGCTCTGGTTAATCATCCTCTGAGTAGGAGTTTGTACTAGATGATCTCCAGAACTACCTTCTGGCCTTGACCATCCTGTGACTTTGGTTCTGTCACCTTGCTCCAAAACCAGGAGGAATTCCCAGGCCCAAGGTGCCTGTGTTCAGAGGTCGGGGAGGTAGACAGGGAGGGAGTGCTGCCACAGGGTCTTTAAAATGCTGTGTTGTAGCTGGTTGGGGGGACTGAAAAAGTATTTCTCTGAAACGGGTCTGAAGCAGCTGGCAGTAGCTCAAAATGGCACTGATGTCCAAGCTTACTTCCTGCCTAAGTTTCTTGGCTGCACAGATAAGTGACTTTGAGTCAGAAATGTCAGCAGGCATGTGAGGTACTGAGCTCCCTTTGGCTTCCTTGGAGCACTGCCTCTGACTAGTAATCCCTTTTTTTTCATATGCCAGCTGTACCTTTGCGTAAGAGGCAGGTCTGTCTCTGCTACTACCTCAAGGATTTTCTTCACTGAGAGTAAGGGTGGGTTTCTGAGTAGAGAGACAAAGTCTTGCTTCAGTGGGCTAAGGGGAGCAAGAGGGTTTACACTTGACAATCTGAGACTCTGTTAATGTTTTGCCTGAAAGGCAAAACATTAGGCAGAAAGATTGGAGGGCTGAAAGAGCTTCCCTTCAGTACAGGGACCTTTTATATGGTGAGGGTCTTTGCTCAGAGCTGTGCTGAATGAAAGTACAAGTTCAACTCCAGCACAGCTGCAAGAGTGCTCAGGCTCCAAGTGGCAGAAATATCCCCTGCCATGGCATGGTTTGTGTTGCGTGTCCGATCTGGCTTTCTCTGTTCATGTTGTGATGTCCCTGACTCTGGCTGTGGTGTCTCTGCAGCACTCAGCAATGGCCGACAGCTCAGCTGCGACTGCAGCAGTGTCAGGGACAGTGGCACCGACCATGCTGCATGAGCTCCTGGAGATCACTGCTCAGAGCCTGGTGCGCGCCGAGGTGACTGAGCACTATGAGGTTATTCGGGAGCTGGGCAGGGGCAAGTATGGCCACGTGATGCTAGTGACCCACAGGCAGAGAGGTAAGGAAATGACTGCGCCCCGCGAACTACTGTGCTTTGTCTCCTCTCTGCTCATGAGGGCACGGGGTAGGCTCTGACTCCTTAGGGCCAGGCACCAGGCATGGTGGGGGGATCCCCAGGGAGACCAGCAGGACAAGGACCTCCCCAGCCAGAAACCATCCAATTACACCCAGCCAGGGAGCAGGCGATGCCTGGTGGCAGCCTAGAAGGTCAGGCAAGGTTATGGTGATGAGGCAGGTCCAAGATCAAGCTGGGAAGTCAATGCACAAGTTGGGATCAATAGAGTTCACAGCTAGGCACCAGCGTGTATGTGATATGGCTGGAAACCAGCAGTCCCACCACAGAGTTCAGGCAGGGAGTGAAGCCCCAAGACTCAGCTGAAGTGGTGCCCTAAGGCTCATGGACAGAGGGTGTGAATGAAGGTCGTGGGTTGGCCATCTGAGTGCCCACAGGGCCCTAACATAGCTCTTCCCCAGTAGTCTCAGCTCAGACTTATGGGCCCACATACCCTGAATGTCCCTTGCTCTGCCCAGAGCTCCTGTGCATACCCTGACTGGCTCAAAACTCACACCAGTGGTAATGCCTGCTCCCAAACCTGGTGTCCACAGGGTATACTCACACAGAGCTTTGGACCAGAGACATCCCTGTGGCTGTGAGTGCCCGGACTGATGGCTGCTCAGTGGCCTCTCTGTCTTGTCTTGGTGTGAGTGATTTTCAGAGGAGCCTAACCCACTCTTGTCATTCCCAGGGACTCTAATGGCTCTCAAGCTGCTACCCAAAGCCAGTACCAAGCTGCACACCTTCCTGTATGAGTATTGTGTGGCGCTCTCCCTCGCCACCCACCCTGCCATCATCAGCATGTTTGGAATTGCCATTGAGTCCAGCCAGTACTATGGCTTCCTCTATGAACCAGCACTGCACAAAGACCTCATCTCTATCATCAAGCCCCGTGTGAGTGTTGCCACAAGGCTGTGAGGACTGGGGCTGCATGTTTGGCTAGTGTGCAGACTGGCTGGCTCAGAGGGAGGGAGATAAAGGCAATGGGCTATGGGTCTCTCTGGGGTCTGCAGCAGTGAAGCAGCCTTGGGATTGGAAGATGAGAAAGGTAAAGGTCTGTCCCAGTGAAGAGCATGATGGTGAAGGCCCAGCCGGCAGGGCTGCCAAGGTGCCTGACATTTGCCATACTGCCTGTGTCTCTCCCTGTGCAGGATGGGATCCCTGAACCGGCCGCAAAGCACTGTGCCAAGCAGCTCGTGAGCGCACTGGAGTTCATCCACAGCCGGGGGCTGGTGTACCGTGACATCAAACCTGAAAATGTGCTGCTTTTTGATCCCGACTGTCGGCTCATCAAACTGACTGACTTTGGCCTCACGCGGCCCAGGGGTACCAAGCTCAAGCTGGTGGCGGGGGTGATCCCTTACACCGCCCCCGAGCTGAGCAACACCACTGATGCCCAGGGGGTGCCCATTGACAGCAGCATGGATGCCTGGGCCCTCGGTGTGTTGCTTTTCTGCCTGCTGACCGGATACTTCCCCTGGGAACAGAGCCTGCCAGACGACCCTTTCTTTGAGGACTTCATGCTGTGGCAGGAGACAGGCCTAGAGAAGGACGTTCCCCACCACTGGAAGCGGCTGACAGCCGAGGCTGCCCTAATGCTGCGGAGCCTGCTAGCACTAGATCCTGCCAAGCGTGGCCCTGTCAGCAGGGTGCTGTGCTACATTGACTGCCCTTGGAGGCTGGAGGATGGGCACAGTGAGGAAACCACTGTGAAGTCCAAGAGCCAGCTCCCCGTGTGGCAGGAGTGAAGGAGGGTCTCACCCTGCAAGGGACTTCGTGGTTTGGGGCACCTCGGTCGCTTGGACGTGAGAGGCCGTGGTGACCCAGAGCAACTTCTCTGCAGCATTGTTGCTGCTGCCACAGAGTCAAACTCCTTCCCTAGCTGATGGTCCTCACCCCATGACTCAGTGCTGCCCAGTGCCACCTCCTTGTGCTCCCTTAGGACTTGAAAACATCTCCTTTCTCTTGGAAATGTGTGAGGCATCCTCTCATTTCCTGGCCACAGGAACTCCAGGGAGTTTTCTAGGCTGCAGCACCTGCCTTGTCTCAAAATAGAGCAGAGTATGTACTTTTGTGTTCTGTATGTGGCTCTTTTTCTCTCATAAAAATGCCTGTTGGGACCCACTTGCTATCGGGTTTTCTAGGCTGCAGCACCTGCCTTGTCTCAAAATAGAGCAGAGTATGTACTTTTGTGTTCTGTATGTGGCTCTTTTTCTCTCATAAAAATGCCTGTTGGGACCCACTTGCTATCGGGGAGCAGGGAGCATGACAGAGAATGCAGCTATCTCAGGACAAACTGTTCAAGGCAGGGGCCATCCCTGAATGCTACCTGGGTCTCCACCAGGATCCTTGAAAGTTGGCTTCAGGCTGGTGGGGTGGAGGTGCTGTGGAGCCCCCAGCATGTGGCTGTGGATGGTAGCTGGGAAATGGTTATGACATTCAGGTTATCTGACGTGAGCCCTAGTACGTCTCCTGCCTTGTACTGCCTTCAGGTCCTAAGACAATGTCCTTCATGGTCTTTTAGATGCCTGGTTACCCCTCTAGAAGACTTTTCTTCTCCCGTTTCCTATCACTACTTCAACCTTTCCCCAGACACACACCTCTCCTAATGTCTTCTTTGGTTCACATTTTAATTCTGGAAAGGAGTAGCAAGGAGAGAATTAGGGGTTAGTACCCTTCTTACTTTTCTACTTCTCTCCAGTCCCCAGGATTATGTTGTTGGTAATCCCTTCCAGCACTTAATCTGGTCCTTTTGCTGGAAACACCCCTGGCTAGGTTTCCAATCTCAGGGGCTTCATAACTTCTAAAAATGCAGTGTTCCAGCACTACACTTTCTAGCATCCCAGATTTTCTTTCATCTCAGGCCTCTTCTTGCACACACTCCTTCTGTGTTTTGCCAACCTCCAGCTCTTTTTTTCCAGCTTCTTCTCATCCACTGGCATTTTGTCATTACTTAACTTCCCAATTAACATTCCATTTCCACTACCTGTCACCTGGTGAACACTTTTTGCTCATTCCTTTCTCAGCAACATCACCTCTGTACTAGTATTTTGTACTATTCCTGCTCCCTACATCACTTATGCCTTGTGCCTTCCTTCCCACTCCCCAACTTACCTTACCAACCAACAGAATGCTCACTGTGTTCAAGATACAAAGTCTGCTTCTTCTTACTTCCATCTCTTTCATTACCCTGAATCATAAAAAATGCTGCTCAACTCTGGCCTGCTGAGATTCGGCTTTATTTATTCTTTGATTACTGTAGTAATAGCAGAGGAATGTTAAGGTGCCAACACAGTTCCTGTATTTAAAGTGGAGGAACCCTTAGACCAATGGATCTATAAGCCAGGTATCTGGCAACTATCCAGTTAAAAATAATGGAAAATCTGATACAGATGCTAGAGAATTATAGCAGTAATGTGGCTTTTTGGAATGCGACACTCAGCGTTCAATTTTATAATAAATTTGTGTTTGATAAACTAAATTCATAGGGTTATGGTACACAGGTTTTGTAAAACCTGACCTATTGATATAAAGAAAATTATGATATGCTGTATTGATTCAGAAAATGCATTGTGCAAGGTACATAGAACATAGATTAAGTGGATTGAGAACTTTCAGTGGATAGAAGAAATAATTGTCAATTTGGAATGCTCTTTGGGTATTTTGATTGTTTTCTGCAGGGATCAGTTGTTGAATGAAAACCATTTAACATTTTCAACCATGATTTTAAGGAAAATAAAAGCCACTACAGGTAAAACCCTTCAGATGACACAAAAAATGAATAGGATGATAAACAGGAGAAGGAACAGGCCACTCAAAGAGATCTGGATTACTTGGTAAGTTGGGTATATTCAAACAAAATACATTTTCTTACAGACAGGAGAAACACATTCAAGAGTTCTCCTCATGTTGTGCTGTCAAAACGTCTAATGGGCTCCTTGCACAGCTAAAGAGGGGCAGACAGCCAGGGTGGTCGAATCTCCAGCAAAGGCAGCTAACTAGAGTCATGTTGGCCTAAATGTGAGCATGGGAAGCAGGAATGAGTGATCAGTATTTGATATCTCATGGGGAGATCCCAGGGAAAGCTGGAAAATTGGAGACAGCTCAGAAAAGAACCCTGGTGGGGCTGTGGTATAAGGCTGTAAGAAAGTGTTAAAGAAGGTAACAAGCTAAACTATCTAAAATAGGAAGACTGGATGGGGAATTGGTTATGGTATAGAATACTGAGAAGAAAATACCACCTAATAATGACCTATTTTAATCTGAGAAAGGTCCAAGAGCACCCATGAGGGTGAAGCCAAACACATTCAAGTAAGCCTCAACGCTGCAGCAGTGAGGGTTCTTGTCTAGTGAAGGAAACCATCATATGAAGAGAGGCTGAGAGAACTGGGGAGTGTTCAGCCTGGAGACGAGAAGGGTCAGGGTGGATCTTACACTTTTGTATACTTCCAGGCACTAGTATAAACTGGGAGAGGAGTGGCTGGAGAGCAGCCCTGCAGGAAGGGACCTGTGGGGGCTGGTCAGCAGCAGTTCAGTGTGAGTTGAACCCAAACCCCATCCTGGGGTGCATCATATACTCCATCACCAACCAGTCAAGAGAGGGGATTATCCTGCTGCATTCAGTATTGGTGCAGCCTCACCTGGAGTGCTGGGTGCAGTACTAGGCCCTACAATTAAGGAAGGATTTGAAAGTCCTTAAATTTGCCCAGAAGAAGGTGATGAAATTGGTGACAGAGCTGGAAGGAATGTCCTGTGAGGAGCAGCTGAGAACTTTGGCTTGCCCAGTTTGGAAGAAAGGAGGCTGAAATGTGACCTCGTTGTTTCTCATAGCTTCCTATAACTCAGCCAGAGTCTTTGCAGTTGTACTGGATGACAGGATAAGAGGCAATGTGCACATACTGAAACACAGATAATTCCATTTAAACATAAGAAAAACAGCTTTATGGTGATGGTGGCCAAACTTTGTAACACTGGTTGCGTATGTCGGTCTTTAGAGATGTTCAAAAGATGATTGGACAAGGCTATGTCTCTGTTTTGAGCAGGAGATCAGTGTAGGCAATCTCCAGAGGTCCTGTCTGGTGTAAGCCACACTTGGATTCTGCAACATTTTTCATCTTGAGGACACTCTATGTTGTAGCTGGAGATGTTTAGGGCTCCCAGATGTCTCTGCTTTGGAAGTTCTCAGCGTGGTCAGCAGAACTGGGCACAGGATGAGAAACTGGCTTGACAAGGAAGGTTTAGTAAGACTTCAGGGTTTAATCCAAATTAAAGTGAACATGAGCTGACGGAACACTGACTTCTTTGGGAAAACAGATCAAATTGCCAAATGCCACTAGGACCAGGGCTGTTTTTTTGCAGGACCCAATTATGACAATGAGGATCAGGGATTCAATGCTGCCTGACAAAGTCAGTGCGGCAGAGGTTAATGGCAGTGAGGAGGGGCAATGACCAGGATTGTTTCTCTGTCTCCTTTGTCACAGAGCCTTCAGACTTTGTGTGATGCATAGTGAAGTGATGAAATCAGCACTGTGACTGCATCATGCATGTGATGGTGGTGCAGGAAGGGCTACAATGAGGCAAGCACAGATTTGAGCACAGTAGCGAAAAGCCCTGCCCTGAGCCAAGTCCCTAGCCTGGGCTCCTTTTCTCAGTAGCTTGATCATAATTACAGCTGGATTTCTTAAATCAATCGAAAAACAGACCTGGCAAAGACTATCCCCAGGGAGTCTGAAAAAGGATCTGCTTGTCCCCATCACTCCCAGAGCAGCTGTTGGGAGAGGATGAAGGGAACAGAGCTGTGTGCAAACATGCTGGCCCTTTGCACGCGCAGCCGCTGGCTGTGGGAGGGCTGGCCAGGAGCCCAACACCATAAAGGGCAACACTACAGCTAATGTAGGCACAAGGTATGGGGTGGATCTGGTGTCATGCCCAAAGAGGCATCAAGCGGCTCCAAAGAGGAGGGGAAGATGCAGTACTTCACTCCTCTCTGGGATGGAATGAAGAAATAAATTGGGTAATTACAGAGCTCACTCCACGATGTGAGTTCTGGCTGCAGTGACTGCAAGAAGTGTGAATCCAGGCCCTAGTGCCTTGGTGCCTGCAGCACACTGCACATGCAGCCTGAGAGTGCGGATCCCATAGCTTGGGATGGGATGTGTGGTCTGTCTTTCCAGATCCCCTTGTGCACCTCACTTCAGATTCTGCTCTGTCTTCTGCACTGTGCAGTCCACATGGCTTCTCAATAGTTGCACTCAGCAGTGGCCTGGGGACTGTGGTGCAGATCAGAGACTGCATGGTATAGGGAAGCACTTTGGTATTGAAGGGGCAGGGCAATGGATTGAGCCTGGGTCTGTTAGCTGGACAGATACCTTAATTGTCCCTCTTCTCCCAGACAGGAAGTGTTGGTAGGAAGAAGGGAAAGTGGAAGCTGTTTTCTGGACAGTGATGTGAAAATTCAGACAGATGCCACAAGTTGTGATAATGGTTAAACAGTGCCCCAGCTGAGTCATCTCAGAATTAAAATACTGATTGTTAAAGATAACCTGTAGGCAAATTATTTGGGCTAACCACAGGTCAGCAGTATCCTCTACATATAGACTGTGTTGTGACGCAGGCTGGACTCAGGACATAAAACTGAGGATAAGACGAAGTTGGATAATGGGGTTGGTGTCATCTCCTCTTTCTACAGGAAGTGGAAAGTCACTCTATTGGACACTGACCCAGTGACCAAAGGCAGGGCAGAGGCCCAGCCTTCAGGACTTCACCAGTAAGGCTTCCAGTGTAATTTCTAGAAGCTTGCAGTATATAACCTTCCTTCTGCCTTGTCAGCTCCATGTTATTTCCATCCCTTCCCACTTAAGACCACTTAAGTATCATTACTAGGACTGTGACTGCAGTTTTTGAGGAAGAGTAGTATTCCACAGCATTCCCTGGTAGCCTTGTCTCCTGAACAAGATCACATGCTGATCATCCTGTGTGGCCCTGTCCACTCTGCACTCAGATGTCAGGTCTCAAGACTGCAAAAGAGTTGAGCACCAGTTACCAAAAATGAATGGTGGAAAGCATCTCAGGCCAGACAGTATGATAGGGCAGATGCAGGACTGCATGATACCTGTGCCTGCCTCTTCCCACACTGCTTGTTCTTGAGTTTTGACTTTCACTTCAAAGACAAAGCAGGCCAGAGCTTTGATAAAAAAACATAAAATATGACCCTGTTGTGAGCAACTCACCTTCCATCCTGAGCACAGGAATGGAAAGAGAAAATAGCTGGGGAATAGAGATGGTGGGAATTTGTTACCTTTCATTCTTACTCATGTAGGGGCACATAGCCAACAACTGCAACTCAGCTGATGTCTTCTAGAGCTGCCTGTAGCCAAGAAACCCTGAGAAGTCATAAAATGCCATTGTCATTCCAAAGAGATGCAGCATTGAAAGCAAGTAGATCAGAAGATACCTGGTCCCTGATGGGGAAGCATGAAATGGCTCATGGAGTTTCAGGTGTTAGGCTTTTTTTACCTCTATCCTGCATCCCTGGGTGAAGATGTATAAACCAGAGGGAAATACCTTGGACAGAGAGATGAAATGAACTGCCTTGGCATTTTCCACATCTTGTATCTTGGGTTCCGCAGTACTTTGCTACCCATACTATAATTTTAGTTCACCTTATACTGTGCTGGGCTATCTGTGTCGGTGCTGACCACAAGAAGAGAATTGACCACTGCTAAATTCCCTAACATCTAGTATCAGTCCATATCCTAAACTTCCTTGCTTAGGATCCACTGAGGTCTGACGGCCAGCCACACCAGCCAGTAGTCTGGTCTTGCCCATATATAGGTCTGTTGCTGTGGGTGCACTTGTTTTTTTTCCCCTGGGCTGACAGGCAGCTGGGCATGCTCATGCCCCGGGCCTTGGCTCAACTTTGTGCAAGAGAGGGAGGAAGGGGGATTTGGCCTGACCCAGGGTGGTGACAGAAGGTAGTCATGGTTGTCACACAGACTAATTACACTTCTAACCTCTTTGCTGTTTACAAGCTGCCCCCCCACCAAGGACTCGTGTCTCTGTCTGGCTCCTGTCTCAGGGTGGAATCACAAAAGGCTCCAGCTCCCACTCTTGACCTTCTGTGTGCTAACTCTGAGTGCAGCTTCCACCTGAGCTTTGCTGACATATTTCTTAGGGGGTAGTGAGAGAGATGATCTATAACTATACAGATTTATTTAAGTGAGGTGCTTAGGAGGCAATTTATCTTAGAGTGATAAAACAGTAATTTTTTTAGTTTGTATCTGACATCTAGTTATATAGAGCTGGTTTCAGGCAAAGCAGTTATATTACCATGATTAGATGCTGTGGCAGTGGATTTACCATATGTAGGATGGAAGAAGTCCTGTCAGAGATGGACTAGTGAAGAAAAAGAAGAAAACTGCTCGAATGTTATAGAAACAGAAGTTTTCAATGTGGTTTAAACAGATTTTAAAATGGCTTTTGCTTTTTCTGCAAAGTCATTGCTCCGTGTTCCCGACACCTCCTGTGAGGGACTTGTCTCCCATACAGGAGTGGTCCTAGGAAGATGTCCTGAGGTGTTTCTCATTGGTCCTTGTTAACCCCTTCCTATTGGCTGTTAACCTTTTACCTGATTGGTTTTTTCTGTGCCCCTGAACTTGTAATTGGTTCCCCTTTGACCCTCCTAAAAGCCTTATAAACCCCTACCCCACAATAAACTTCCTCTTTCGTCCATCCCTCCCTGGTGGTCTGTGTGGCTCCTTACGGAGTTCCCGGGCCACATGGCAGGGGCAGGGGGGAAGAGCATTCACCTCCAGGTGATGGGCTGGATCCCAGGGCCTGAAAGTCTCCCCCTCCCACTAATCCGTCGAGATGCTGTGCAGATGGTCTGCAAAATGCCATTTGAACAGTCCCCTGTCCTTGTGCTGCCCTGTGCCTTGCTCAGCTGGTTACCTTCACTTCCACTGGTGGAGTAGGAGATGAAAACAGAGCAAGGACAGAAATGTGTGGACGCTGGTTGACATCTGCTGCATCTGCTCTCTCCAAAGCCAGGTAGGGAAAAAGTGACAGCTTTCACATTCCCTGTTCTGCAATTAACAGTTGGTGCAGCTGACACTTTTCCTTGAGATATTATTTCATCTTCCCCTTCAGGACAGTAAATCTTGAAGAGATAGACAAATGTAGAGCTAACTCATAATTGTCTTCCCCAGGGGCATCCTGGGCAGGCTTAACTCCTGACAATTCCTTCAGCAGAGCCTCTCTCTGCTTTACCCTGCACCCCTCTCTGCAGCTGCTGCATAACTTCTGGCCGCTCAGCCCTCTTGGAATGAACCAAAACACATTTAATTGCTCGTACCTTTGTGATGGGATAAGCCCTTTGTCACCTACAGGTCAGTTCCCTGAGGTGTGGATGTGCTTACCAGTCAAAACCCCTGAAACTAAGCAAGATGAGCATATGGTAGACCTCCATACCTTTGAACTGGTCAATACAGATTGACTACAGGAGTTTCATAATACACCAGATTTATGTGATGATCTGACTACAGACAGACACAAGCCTGTTCTAGTCCAGGACTCATAGCATTGGTGCATACAGCCATACACATATCACCAAGGCATGACAGTAGTAGTTGTGCTATGCTCAAAGGTACAGATTGCCCCAGGTGAGTGGTAAGAGCTGCTGCATATAAATGAGGCTTTGGTAACATTACAGTGTTCATGATGCTATGGACTAACATCCCTTATGCAGAAGAAAGGAACCTACCAGAGACTTCTTTCCTCCTTAGGCTCTGAGGAACTTTCAAGGATTTTCCTTCTGTGGTACTTTTTCTCTTCTCTCTCTTTCTTGCTCTTTGCTCAATCTTTCTCAGTCCTTTAGCCCTGTTTTTGCATCACTTGTCTATCCACTATCTCACCTTGATGAGGTCATCCTGCCGTAAAAGAAGTATCCCTCAATACAAAACTCTGTAAGACTTCATGCTCTCAAGAAACAATACAGGGTGCTCAGTGCTGCTTTCTTCCATCTGGCAAAGGTGCTATTCATTTGGATCAGTTCATTTCCTTACACCACTGATCTGAGAGGCTGTAGCAAGAAGCAGCATGCACTTGTGTCATCAGGTTCCCCTCTCTCATACTCATACTGTTCCTAGTTCTTCAGAGAAGACTGCAGTGCCTTTGTCCCAACAAGACTGTTTATCACTCAGCTGGAAACATAAGAGAACACTTGCACAAAGAGCAGCTGCTGTTTGGGTACTGCTGGTAGCAGGGTAGAAGGGGACTTCAACAGGCAGGTTGGGCAGCTTCTATTCCCAGTGCTGGAGGAGGTTAGGGCAGAGGGAAGGTGAACCTCCTGGTGATTCTCTGCATGTCTTTGAAGGGGGCCATTGTCAGTCTCTGAGTTTACTGTTGCTGGGCTGCCCCAGGAACTGCTGAACTGATTGGTCTCTTCTGTACTGCTTCCTAATGGAAATATGGGGATGAAGTGGGAGCCATGATAGGCAGTGATTCTGCTCTACCCCTGAGCAGCCTGCCACCCTCCCACTGATTCCTGGCTGCACAAAGGCATGTCAGGAATTGGATAGGGCTGGCAGAGACCTGGCTGTAATAGGATGCCCCTGTCCTTTCCTTTCTTTCCATGACAGAAGAGAGATGAGTTTATGGCATGTGGTATTGGGGGCTGCCAAGTGGCACTGGCCAAAGGAATGATGGGACCTCAAGAAGGGAACTTGCTACCCACCACCAAAAATCAATTTGGTTCAATAAGTGGAAACCTCACTGATGAGAAGTTTGGACACAAAACAAAGTCTTGAGTTGTAACTCAGCTCATCCAGCAGGCTGGGCCTGGGAACAGTACTCAGTAATCCTGACTTCAGGTCTCCTTAACCAGTAGACATATCACTGTTCTGCCAGAGTGCAAAGAATTGCAAGTCCTGACTCTGACTTCTCATTTTCCTTTCCACTCCTTCCCTTCTTACCTCATGTTAGGGAAAGCAGGGACAATAATGCCTGTATGGGCCCAGGTCCTGTCTCCTGTGTTCCCAGTTTTTGACGTGGCTACTCCTTCTGCCAAGCTCTGATACAAATTTTGTTGTTCTTCAGTGGCTCATGGGACTATTTTCATCTTGCTAGCAGAGGATGGCTGGGTAACACCCACATGTTAGAATAATCCAGGGGAGAGTAGCAGGTCAGGACCAATGCTCAGGTTGGATTAAATTGGATTTCACATCTCTGCTTCTAAACATTCAGTTTGTTCTTAAGGCTGGAGGAAAATGGCACGGGGAATCTGCTATTTTCCCATTAGCAATCCTAATTGGATGATGGTAAAGGAAAAGAAAGAGAAATGAAAAACTCTTTGCTAGAGGTGAGGAACCTTTCCTTACCAAGAGCAAAACCAGATCATTTCCAATGCAGGGTCACTTAGGATGGATAGTGTTAAGCTCTTTTTTCCTGACTCCTTCCTTTATTCTGGGGTCTCATGAGATGCTGGAAGAATTTCCATGCTATTCACAAGGCTGTTGCTTTGCAAATCTCCCTCATTAGCCTTAGGTTCATTGTCTTTGTAATTCTAACATGTATTTATTTACTTCAGAAATAAATCTGCTCACCATTTCATTGGCAGATCATTTTATTGTAATTAAGAACCAAAGACTACTATGTATCAACCTGCAGACAAGGAAAGAGCTCACGTAGACACACTACTTAGATTAAAGGACTAAAACTCACCTCTCTATATAGCTTGTCAGGCAAGCACTATCACACTAGTCCTATCTAGGCAGTCACTAAAGCAAATAATTTCTTCCTTGGGTCCTGGGGCTGAAAAGAAGCATTTGAGAATGGAAAATCGGCCAATGCATGTCTTCAGGCAGACTTCTCAGCCTCAGAGATGAGTCATTTATTGATTGTCTTCACACACACACTTATTCTTTCCTTATAGTATTGTATGATTAGGAAATAGCTGAGAATAGTTCCCGAGAAAGGGCTTTATAACCTTCTTGAACCATCTCACCTTTCCAGGCCTATAGCTTCACTTTGGGATTTATTTATGTTAGTACCAGAGAGGATATGTATATGTTTTCTGTAGGTGAGTAAATCAAACACTAGATAAATTTAACATGCTTAGATTAGGGGCTGGTAAACTCTGGTAAGTATGTAAACTGGGATACGCGTAAATGATTTCAAAAGTTTCACAGAGTATTCTGAGTTATTTCCAGCACACCCTCTCTGTATTTCTCCTCCATGATGGAGCACAGCCTGTGTGTGCACTGTTACTAGTCACTCAGGTCCTGACTTTCACAGAAATCCTGGCACATCAGAGCAGAAGCCAACAGGACCAGGTCTCTGTTGTGGACAATCAGGACATCAGAGGCACTGAATTACCTTCTCTGTGTGCTCAACAATACCTCTGATATCTCATTTGTGGCACTACTTAAACCGTAATAGTAGCTAGCCCGTCTTCCTTTAATGACCTGGAGCAGAGCCTACAGCTCAGGTTTGGAGGTAAGGATTATAATCCCATACTCACTGTCACTGGTGTGTTGTCCTATCCCCATTCTGATTTATCTGCAGAGTAATTTTTTGAAGCAAAGTGGGATCTGGTTTTTGCATTACCTTAAAGAGACTGTTTCACTATAGATATTCTCATTGCTACATCTTAGTCCCTTGGATGCTCACACTGCTGTGTTGCAGTAGCTGAAGCTTCCAGTGCTGGGAGCGTGCCAAGGATTCAAACACCCATACCCACAATAATCCCTGCCTCAGGAATCCAGATTTGCCTGGGACTTAGTAACATGACCTGTTTTCCACCAGCTCTAAACTACTCCCTCCAGAACTAAGTTTCATCTTCTCCCATGCTTAGTTTCAGCCAAGGAATGAAATCACTTCTGAACAGCCACTGAACTTTGTTGGCTCTGTTAGCTTTTGCACTTCTACTCGAAAACATTAATATTCAGTGCCCAGTTTTGGAATAGGTATATTTTCTGTTCTCTACTCTTCCTAAACAATCAGAAGCTGGAGGTTACATAGTTTTTATATTAGCAAAAGAGAAGAAATTGCTGAAAACTTTGTCAAGGAAGAGAAGGCAAGGCTGTGCTCATCTGTCCACCTTGTGGACACTTGCATGATCCTAGCACGAAATAGCAAGAGAGAGAGAGCTTGACCCAGATCCTGAGGAGTCAGAAATGGAGCTTCCATGGGATTTGTAGCAGTAGCTTTTCTTAGGGAGTGAGTCAACATAGCTAAAAAGCAAGGCAGCATGGCAAGTATTAAGAGGATGTGCCATTGCAATGTTGTGCCAAAGTTACTCAGCTAAGGATGTTTCCTAAGTGGATTTTCAGTCATTTCAGTCACTCTTTCTTCCCCAGCATTGCCATACATTACCTTCTGTCCCTCTGTGCTCATTGCCTGTCACTAGCACTTGCACTCACTTAACCTTAACTATTAGCGCTGCCCATAAATCAAATGCAGTGCTGGAAACTTGCCTTTCCCGGCTTTTGGCCTTCTTTCAATCACAACAGACGTGTTAATGAGAAGACCTCATATCTAAGCGTCTAGTCAAGGCACTTGCAAAATGCCAGCCAGCACAGTAGCTGGATGTGAAAACAAGAAACCCGCTAACGTCAGCTCAGAGCAAGACTCATATTCAAAGAGCAGCAGAGACCACCTGGGACAAGCATGTGAAGAGGTGGCTCAGTGGTCCTTGGAGAAGTGTTATGTTCACTGGAAAACCCAGATGAGTGTGGGGACTATCAGCTCCTGCCAGCGGGTTGCGGGTACACACACCTGGCAGCAGGCAGCTGAGGAGTCAGTGGTGTACACGTGGGAGAAAGGTCAGGAGATTGTACAGGGCTTTTCACTTGAGAGTTGGATGATGAGGATGGTCAGTGAGTGATGAATATGAGCAGCTGGTAGAGAATTTCACCACGAGACAGTTCAGTTAGAGGGTGGGAACTCAGCAATTTTTGTATTGGGCAGGGTTTTTTAATGATACTCTGAGAACTAGGTGTCATAAGGCACGTAAATCAAAGCAGCTTCTTGAAACTGAGATAGTCTGAGGCCCTGATACCCTGAGATCTGAGCAGCTGAGATGACACTAGATAGTCCCCTGAGTACATGGGCTCTGTTTGTGCCAGCAGTGAAACCACTCCTTCCTGATCTGGAGTGAAAAAATAAATGACATTTTTTAGGAATCAGCTTAGTTACTTAGGGGTTTTCACATGGTTTAAAAAGGTATTATACTTTATTAGAAATCACAAAATCTTTAAATTCAAAACAGAGTTTTAAATATTTGTGTTAATTTCAATTTAAATGTGAATTCAAGGAAATCTTTTCAAGATTGTTCATTTGATATCCAACTAATAAAAATATTTAGAGAAGGAAAGCAATGCTGCTTTAGTGTCATCTCTGTAAATTTTATTGAGCTAAAGTTTTTTGCTTATTGAACTGATACAATATTGACCCAAACATAAAACAATTTTATTTATTTTCTGCCAGAACTTAGGGCATAGGAAGAATATACTCTTCCTGTAACTTTGGATTGTGTTCCAAGAAAAGAAGTACATTTAAAGGCCTTTTTAAAAGTCTTAGACAACTACATAATTTTGACAAATGCTTTATGAGAATCAGAATCTATCTACCAGTCCACCAGCGTTAGCCAGTTACTCCTTGTTCTTTACCTCAGCCAGTTTTATCTATATAGCACAAAGTTTGAAGAGCTTGCCTCAACATAGTTATACTTCCTAAATGTTTATACTTACTAAACATCTCGTCTTATCTAATATCCTGTCCCTTAAAAATTAGTTATAAGAACAGGTCAAGTATATGGTGACAACGATGCCCAGTTTTCAGCAGATTTTGACTTAGGAGGAGCCTGCAGATAAATGGAGACCTCAAATGTAGTGGTCCTTGATAGATTTTTCTCCCCCATGGATTTGAGAATGAAACTACACATTGGAGTGTAGGGAAGGCAATATATAGTCCTTGGCAGTGCAGCCAGTTCACGGAGAGAAGGAAGAAAGAAATCTGCCATCATTTGGATGGAAGCAAAGAAGAAGTGAAGCATCAGTTAAGTAGAATAGGAATCCCTGAGACATGACCACAGTTCAAATGAGTAACTGAGCAGTGAGGAGTTAATGCTTTGCTCTGCCTCAAACACCAGTGAACATTGCAGCTGACAATTAGAACAGGATGTGCCTGGAAGTACTGATGTAGGAGAGCACCCTTCTGGAGCCAACTTCTCTGTTCTGGTCCATGAAGACTGCACAACACAGGACAGCACAAGCGCAGAAGTGGGGTCAAGGAGTGGGCAAGACCAGTAGAGGGGGATCAAGACCACCAAAAGACCCTCAAAGACTCCCAGCTGGTTTCCAGAAAGGTCCAGAAGAATGGACTGCTCATGCTCACTCACACAAAGAGTAAGAAACCCCATCCCAGGGCAGGGAAAAATTATGTATTAGAAGGTGCCTCCACAAAGCTTGGGTGGCTTCCTCAGGACTCTGGACATCTGTCGTCTGGATTGGCTGATGGTCTTCTTTCTTCTCTTTTATGATCTCTCTTTCACTCTCCTCTTCTTCCCTCTTTCCTTTTAGTCTTTTGTTTGTCTTATTATTAGAAAGTAGGGGCAAAACATTTATCAATTTCCATGCTGAGTGTGTTTTGCTAATAAAACTTTGTGAGCTTTCTTCTCTGGATCCTCTTGGCTTTTGCTATTCTTTTTTGACCATATACATCTATGAATCTTGGGTGCTCCCTTCTTTGTAGGAGTGGGACACAACAGTCACCAAGTCTAGCATCATAGTTCACTCATAGCATTTTAAAGTTCCTCATTGCTGCTCCCTCCTTAAACACTGCACCGGGATAATTCAAAATGAAGCTGAAGCAGTTGTGATCTTTTCTTGTTGGCAGAAAACACTGTATCCCATTATGGGCCCTACTGCAAACATAAAAAGAGTTAGAATACACACTAAGTGTTTATAATCCTGTGTTCACAGCTGCTTGACTTTTTTGAGAGCAAGAGAGCTTATAGTAGTACCCCATCCCAGAGAGCTGATGTCTTCAGCAAAGTGATAGCATTACTCATACTGATATCTGTTTTCTAATTCTAATATTTTGTTCTTCTTTACCTGACTAAAGTTCCAAGTGCCCACCATTCACTATAATCAAGTGCTGATTTCCTTGATTCCCCAGCTTTCCTTTGCTCACTCCACTTCTGCTTTCCTAGATCTTGCTTTTACACTGCAGGAGAGCTGCCTGTGCCAAAGAGTAAGGACTCCTTCAATGGCCTCCTGACATTCTCTTTCCAGACAACTTCTAGTCACTTTTCTCTTCCAGAGCTCCTCAACATCACTGCACCCAAGCAAGAAAAGCAGAGCAGGTCCAGCTGCAGTAACCAGGGTCAGAGAAAAGTCAAGATCATCAGGCAAGTCTGACTTGACAAGGCAAGGCTAAGGACAAGCCAGGAAGTCAATCCAGCATCAGTATCAGCAAGGCACAAGCATAGCTGAGACAGTTCAGCCAAGGAGCAAGGGCATGGGCTGAGCTTAAATGCAGCTCTGGAGCAAAAGTGGGAGAGCTTTTCCCCAGCTCTCTTTCACTCCCAGCATTTTCCCCAGAAGTCTGATTAAGGTGACAAGTAGCCAATCCCCTGGTGTGGGAAGCCAGGGGA
Source organism: Manacus vitellinus (assembly GCF_001715985.3). Taxonomy (NCBI): domain Eukaryota; kingdom Metazoa; phylum Chordata; class Aves; order Passeriformes; family Pipridae; genus Manacus; species Manacus vitellinus. Next base: position 14,171,417 of record NW_021939256.1, on the reverse strand, counting down.
GCACACTCAGGCCCTGACAGCAGTGTCCCATGTTCAACGAGCACTCAGGCACCAGAGAGCTGGCAGGGACCAGTGCCTGTGCTGCTGCTGTTCAGCACTGCAAGGCAGGAGCCTCACCACAACACAACACAACTACTGGTCCCAAATAGCTCAGGTAGGAATCTCATGAGGATGCAGATTCTAGTGCATGTACATTAGGCAGGAATCACAGAGTCTGTGTTACAGAGAATGTACTAAAGGTTTACTCCATAGTCATTTGAGTTTAGCAAACTGTCTCTCTCGTATCACAGAGATGAGTTGTTTACAAACCAAACACTGTCAGTCCGTTTAATTAGCTCTTTAGCATGGTGAGAACATGCCATGTTCCCTGGCAGAGAGTTCCTGGGAAAACCTCCAAGATGTGAAATGGAGAGGGAGAACATACAAGGCTAGTGTCCCAGACCCAAACCTCACAACTGAATCATCCCTCTTTGGATGATGGTGAACTGAGCCCAGAGAATGTAATAACCATCTTCATGGCCAATGTAACAGTAATTTTTAGCAGTGCAAGGGACACTCATGCCATCTTGCCACAGAGGGGAACTTCCACGGTGCCCTCTTTTCTGTACAGATGTAGCATAAAAACATATAGCCCTGACACGTTCTGGAGCTGCCCAGCTTAGTTTAGGTAGGTCTGGGTCTAGGTATCCTGATATTCAGGTGTCTTGATATTAGCAAGATAGCTAGCAGAGTGTTAGCAAGACTGCTTGACTTGCTCCACTAAAGACTCCATTTGCAAGCTTGTCAGATTGGATCATTCAGACAGGAACTGCTCACATTATGAGGCATCTTTCCCCATGAAGTGTGCAGAAATGGTCAAACAGCAGGTTTTTTTCCTAAACAAAGGAAAAATGTGTTAGTTATAAGAAGTGGCTGTAGAGAAACAACAATTTTGTTTCACAGGTCTGCTTAACCCTATTCCTGAAAAAAAAAAAATCCACTCAAACCCGGTTTCTCTGAATCACTGTGGCATGCTCGAAGTCAGAAGCTCAGCTCTAAGCTCAGAAGCATGACCCTGAGCTCAGAACCACTGCACCCCACAGCTGCTGCAGGCTGGGTGTGAGCAGGAGGGATGGAGAGGAATCTACATGCTGTGCTGTGCACTGTGCTCTTGGCAGCCTTGCCTTGTGTGCTCGCACAGACAAGCACTGGGTCAGCATAGAGATGCGAGAGATCAGAGGAGGAAAGGAGCCAAAGCTTGGGAACACAATAAGAGAGAATAAGAAATGAGGCTGGTAACATAGAGGCAGGGCTTGGTGAGGGTCCTAGGAAGATGTGAAAACTTGGATGTGAGCGAGGACACAGGGCCAGTCATGAAATTAGCTCAAGTCACTGAGCCCTGGAGGGGAATTCAGAAAGATTCAGATCTTGCTGACATATATGTGCCATGTCAGCGATACTGGGAAAGACCAGCTGGCTGCCTCACCTCGCTTTTAAAAAACCTGGATACAGTTTGCTACGGCAGTGATAGGCATATGTTGCCCTCCTGTGGTGAACCTCGCATTTTCCCTGGAGTAAGGAAGTAGTATTTGAAGGGACTGGGGCCCGCAGCTCCAAACACACCACTAGACTAGGCTTTTATTTCCCAATGGTTACAAACGCACCATTATTAATTTGAACATTGACAGTGTTCGTCTCCCACAACCTTGTCATTATTTAGATACATTTACTGTTTTGTTTGACCAGACCCGCACACAAAGTCCCAACACAGGTATTCCCATTGTTCTGTCAAAACACAAATTTAATTACTCCTGCCACAAAAGTGTACCAGTTTGAGCTGCACTGGTTTCATTAATTTGGTTTAATACTTTCAGTTGCGTGTTGCGTGCTGTGTTGAAAGCCATTTGTCCTGCAATTGCCTCCATGCAGCCATGACTGACAGTGCTAATGCTATATATGTTGAACTACAAACCTCTGAAAAATTAACCACTTAAATTTCTTACAATTTTGTCAAAGTTCCATTACCAAGCTTCAGACTTCCCATACTAAGATCTATTTAAATGATAAAAAATATTTATATACAGAGCACAAAATGTTTATTTCCGTAAGTAAGATCAGCAAAGCCACAATTTCAGTTTTCAAAATAAATTGTCCTGTGTTCCTAGAGGCTTCTGAATTAAGCAGTGATTACAGTTAAAATCTGCCCTGGGAAGAAAAAGAAAACCACCCAAGCCCAACATACTACCACCAAGTTCTGACCAGGTCTCAGCTCACACCTTCTTATAGACTACCAGCTCATCCTGCTGATGATCTGTCCAACGCTATAGTCAGCTCCCAGTTGCTGTCAGCCAACCCTAGGTACCATCTGGAGAGCACATCTGCAGAACTTTCCTCCTGGCCACTTGCAGCAGTGCCTGCATGGACCTCTCCCTCCTGTGCCTGCTCTACATCTTCCACTCAGGACATCCAAAAGTGGTGTGCAGTACTGTCCATTTCTTCCTGGCATCTCAGAGGAGTCACAATATCTAAGCCATGCCAAAGGAAAAGTAACTGAAAAAGAGTTGATAGGTGAAACCGAAATAATTTAGTAATGGGATTCACCAATGTGGACAGACAAGTGTGCTGGCCCTGGGTGTGATGAAATTAATTTTCTTCACATAGCTGGTATGGGGCTGTGCTTTAAGACTTGTGACCAAAACACTGTTGAAACCAATATATTTGCTATTGTTGAACGTTGTCCCTGACCCATGGGAAAGAGGCTGGGGGTGTGCAAGAGGCTGAGAGGAGGCACAACCAGGCAGATGACCTGAATTAGCCCCAGGTGACCTGAATTAGCCCCAGGTGACCTGAATTAGCCCCAGGGATAGCGCATGCCAAAGCTCCCCAAGTCACTGTTACGTGTGATAGAGCTGTTTTCCTGGAGATGGATGAACACCTGCCTAACCCTGGGAACTGGTGAATGAATTCCTTATTTTGCTTTGCTTTGCCTGGCTTTTACTTTCCCTATTAAACTTGTCTTTATGTCAACTCATGAGTTTTCTCACTTTTACTCTGATTTTCTCCCTCACTGCATCAGGGAAGAAGTGATTGAGTGATTCCGTGAGGCTTAGATGCCAGCTTGGGTTAAACCACAACTACAGGGGACAGGAGGTGTAAGAAAAAACTAGTAAAATGGGAATAACTGTTTTCTCACTTCCTCTCTATCACATGTACAACTTCACTGAGTTGAAAGGGGTACATCAGTACAACTACATTACTCCCTTTTAAGTTCTGGCTACACCTGGTGTTTTTTTGTGTTAGTGAACAAAGAGATGGCTCTACATGAGCTCAGGTATTGATGGGTTTTTAGATTCACACTTACAACCCTGAACTGATTCAGAATGCCAGAGTTCAGCAGCAGTAAAACTGAATAACTGTTGCTGTCCAGTGAACTGCATATAAATGAAGCTAAGTTGGGAAAAGGTAAAAGAGTAACAAGGAAACATCCACTACTCACTAACAATGACAATAAAGCTTTGCATGATTTTCCTCAAACAGTTCTAGGAATATAACCAGTCCCACAACAACTAAACTTGCTGTTTCTACCCTTCTCCCTCTATCAACACTCATTGCTTGGCACAAGTGAGGTATAGTCACAGCAAAAAACATAGAATCAGACCTGCTAGAAAACAGTAACCAGGAAAAAGTTTCCTTTGTCCTACACTACACTGAAAATTTAAAACTATGCATGTGAAATGTAACACAAGTAATGCTGAATTGATATTTACAATACTTCCCTTGCTTTTGAAATATGCAAAAAAATTTGTACATTAGGTTCTGGTCTACCACTTGTTTCTTGCTGATAGTAAGGTACCTTGCTTGTGAAACTAACAATTTTACTCTACCATTCTAAGATCATACAGGGGAACTTTGAAGTAAACGCTCTCAATTGTGGTATTATAGAAATAGTTCTGGGGAAAAAAAACTTAGGTGGATGTGTTTACTCCTGAAAAAAAACCTCCTCACACATAAATCAGGAACAGGGTACCAAAAAGAGAAAAAAAAATAGAAGCAACTGGAATCATGAAATACAGTTCCCTTAAATCTTCAGATTGAACCTTCATACTTGATATACTTAACATATGAGAATTACTGGAGGCTAAAATAATTAGTAAATAAATAATGAAATGAAAATTTATTTTAATAATTTCTGCTTGCTTCACTGAAGAGTGACAGACCTCTTAAAATGAGACTGTGGGCTTTGCTCATAAGCAGCTAACAGTTAGCTGCAGGAGCAATGGAAAAGGACCCATGGAATTTTACTGCTGCATTATTTATGTTTTTTCCCTATACATTCAGTGTTTTCTATGAATATTCACACTTGTCTAAGAAAAGATGCACCAATACTTCTGAAAGAAGTCTTGAAATCACCAGTGCTAAATTGTGTTTTATTTCCAACAATTAGCCATTACAGTATGTGAAACAAAAAGCGTCCAAAATAAATAGCTGAAGATGAAGCATCAGTATACTACTGTCTTCGCTACTGTTGTGGCCCCTTAATGTTTCTTGCTTTTCAACCTTCATTCTTCAGATTCTCCAGGCCTACGGATATCATCAATCTTCAGGATCATTCTAACAACCTGAGTCGCCAGAGAAATCTGCTGTTTCTTACCAATCAAGGTTTCTATAACATGCTGCTGTTTCATATCTGCCAAAGGAAAGCAGAAGAATTAGACACTCTCCTCAAGTCTAGATATTATATTTAACCTGAAGTAGTAATTTCCATGCAATTTTATAGAACGTTCTGAAATTATTACTCTTGGCCACTGTAGTTTACAAACACCATTTGTACAAATTAGTTTTACATCTGGGTTCTTACCAAAGATCTTGGGACATTAAGATCCAACTCTTTTCCCAACTAGCTCTTCCCTAACTGTAACTTTTCACCATTCTACATTACTTTTTGAAAAGCACAGTTTCTATACAGATATACTGAAAGCACCTTAAGGGCTGAGCAACTACTAAAGAAATGCAAGTTCAAATGCTATAAAACAGAAACACCTAATCAAAGAAAGGTTATGAATTGACAAATTCTGCACTTTACCCTGTTCTTTTGAAAAGTGTACATCCAGAAGAAAATAAGTTTTTATACACTGGCTCCTTAGTCTTCACATGCTTGTTACAGGTCTATATATGCAGACCTACTGGTGTGAGCAACACTATACAAAAATATTTTCAGCCTTTTGTTTACCTCAGTTATTTGCAGAGCTGCAGTGTAAACCGGATCACTAAAACTACGGTATTTAAAACACAGCCTGCTCATCTCATTATGAGAGTAGCTTCTTTTTTTCCTGTGCCACAATGTCAGCACACATCTTCAACTAATCTTGCCACCAAATAAAGGTTTTCAAGCAATATATATTTTCTTCCTGGTAGACATGTATGTATCTCTCCACCTGCATTCCCATTTATTATGACAAGGTGCAAGAGTCTGAATAACTGAAACTGTTTAAAAAAAAAACAGTAAGCATTTTGAGCTTTTGAGAAAGAAAAGCTTATAAGCTACTCCTTCTCCACACTGCAGTTCTTACCATTTGTTCCTTTCTGCAAACAATCAATGCCGAGGGCTGGATTATTTTCTTTCACTTGCCTAGCCCGCACTTCGGTCATAGTCTGTATTGGATTCATACCACTATTCTCCGAGAGTGCCATGGGAATTACCTCCAGGGCATCTGCAAAAGCTCTCACAGCATACTGCTCCAAAGATGGGCACTAGAGGAAAAGAAATTTGAATTCAGAAGCTATTAATACCAATGTTAGTAAAAGCAGATTTTTTATACTAGCTATAAAATATATACGCACAACATGCAGATTTTATTGGGAATAAATTAACTGAGCTAATACCTCTGGATGATAACTACTTGCAAATTAAAAAAAAAAAAATTAAACTGCTCTTATCATAAAAGGAAAAATAGTATTAGTAATGACTTTTTACAGAGAAGGGAAGGAAAACTTTTAATGCTGGTTATCAGTGAATGTCAAAAAGTTCCACAACATGCATGTTTTGGAAGATCTTTGATGTTTTTCTGGAATCTCTAAAGGCAGACTTAATCCCTCATAAATTAAAGACAGTTTTAACTATTCCTTTCTCACCTTATCTGCTGCTTCACTGACTGCCAAGGCACAAGAAATTTCAGCTGCACCACCACCATACACAATACGATTATCACGAACGAGATTCCGGATTACACACAGTGCATCATGAAGAGAACGTTTTGCTTCTTCAATGATCTGGAATTATAAAAAGCATGTACTTTACAATATACACCTCTCAAGGCTATAAAGAGGTATTTCCTAATACAGAAATGAAAACTGGAAATAAACTGTAGGATCTTCTCATGGCTCTAATGCAGCTCTACTGCTGCTATATTACTTCAAAATACAGAATGTTAGACATCCAGTGACAAAGAAAGAATAAAAATATATGTATCATTTCAGTGTTATTTGTTAAATCTGTAATTAAGAAGGATAAAAACTTGCGTAGTAGGGTTTTTAATCTGCTATATTTACAAGACACAAAACACCAAGATTTAAATGCCAACATTTTTTTCAACTGCAGTTTCTGTCATCTCCCAACTTCAACAGATGTAGGAGGATTTAACATATATTTAACACATTATATATTTAACAACATACATTTAACAAAAATATTTAACAAATAAATATACTGGGCTGAGACAGATGTTCATTCAGCTTGTGAAAGAACTGCTTCTCAGTTTGCGTCAATGTTGATTCAGAATTTGCCACCAGGACAAGTATGTCAGCATCGAGACAGAATTTGTCAATCCAGCTATCCAGCTCTGTGGTTACAGAGGAGGAACATAACAAGTTATGCTAACCTTTATAGCAGTATGTTTGCTTCCTTAAAGAACTTTTAAGGATACGTTCTTTTTTCCTAAGTTTTTTCACTCAAAGTAGGACTTGACCTATAGTAAATAGAATTTAGTGCTAATAGTACAACCAAATCCCAGGTTAAGTACATAAGCATTTAAAATGGTCTCGTTCTAGGAGGGTGGGAGGTGTAGGGTGTGTTTTGGCTTGAGTTTTTTATTTTTCATTTTTTTAAATGGACTAAATCAGAAGTGTTACAACTAGGTCTACAATAAAACCTAATCTTTCAAAGATGCTAGTATTTACTCATAAAAGTGACCCATGAGAAAAAAAACAGAGAATCCACAGGTAAAACTATTTCTATATTTATGAACTATACGGTCTAGTAGAGAGGGAGCAAAATTTTTATTTAAAAACACAGAATATGAATCTAATAAGTGACTTCTGACACACAGTCATGACTGCCTACAACCCTTTATACCTTCTATTTGTCCACACTGCAAGGAAAACGTAGACAAAATCAAGAGTTTATTAGCTTTATTTCTTCTTTAGAAAGAAACTACACATTCTGCAACTTATGTATCAAACATTTGTAACAAACCAAGCATCTCACCATTTTGTTTCCTCCTCTGATGAAAATGGTCACAGCTCTGGAATTCTGACACTGTTCAATGAGAAGCATTCTGTCCTTTGTCGTTCCAAAGGAGATCTCTCGGACAACACCCGCAAACCCCAGTTTCTCTGGTGTGAGTTCACAGAAGCGAGGAACAATGCGTCCTCCAGTCGCAATGGCGATTAACTGAAGTTAAACAACCATCAGTTAAGATTTTTCCATTGTGTTTTTCATAACATAAAAATAGTGAAAAAGAATCTGTCAAATGCCTACTACAAAAGCTTATCTTCCCACCACTTGAAAGTATTTCAGGCGATGCTTTGTTTCTGCAAACTGCAAGACCGAAGCAGAAATGTTCCTAGACATCTGAAGTCATATACATAAACTGCAATTATAAACCATAATCCCCTTCGCTGTATGTTCCTCCATAGATCCCCAATGATTTTTCTCCAATAGCCACCCATGCACACAACTATGCAGTTCTACCCAGAAAGCCTGAAGTTTTAGCTGTTACAGCCTATTATTTAACAAATGTTTGACAACTGGTACAAAGCCCAATTTTACTTACTTCTATTTCAGGTCCACCAACCCAACGAACAGCAGGCAGCTCATTCTGGAGCAGCAAGTGATTTGCCTCATCATCAAAACCCCACTGGCAAATAGCAAGGTTTGCACCAGTGTCTTTTATCTGAAAGCAACAAAAATCATCAATCTTCTGATCAGAACTAACACAGGAATGAAAAAAAATCTCTTTGTGGTTTTAATTCTCGTAATTTTCTCAAAATAGAATTCTGAAGAAGAACCCTCTGGCATACATAGAGATCAAAATATATTTTAAACCAATGTGGTATCTCTTTCTTACATAAACTTAACTTTTATTCATAGCACTACAATTGTTTGTATGTTGCCTCCTATAAGTAGGCATTTCCAGGAATAAATCAATGCATTATGCTATTTTGTGTAAAGGCTACAAAAGACAAAGAAAACAGAAATAATCCTGAAGACTACCTGCTTCACCATCTCTTCAAACTTCTCTTTTTCATATTTCTGCAGTGCCTTGTAGTCATCCACAGATGTGACATCGAGCTTATGTTTGGTTTTAGGCTTAGGCGGTTCGAATGGACAAGTAAGGATTGCAATTTTAACATCTTTTAGCTCCTGTGCAATTCAAAAAAAACCAAAAAGTTGAGTTTTGACCTCATTAGCACCTCTTTCTTATATTTGCAAAACTTACGGACATATCTTTATAAACATGGGCATAGGAGGAAATGCAAAGACCATCTAACTTATTCTCAAGTGGAACTAACTATAACTAAATGATTCCGTCAATAATCTCTGTAACCCTATTAGAATAAATTAGACACTGCTTAAGCCCTTAACAATCTTTAACAGTGATGTCTTTTTATAGTTTAATGTTTAAAAACCAGGAAAAAATTCAATGAAACTATCCACAGTGACAACTGAGAATACTAATAATTTTTATAGCAACATTTCAAGTACTACGTGACTGATATTTTTCACTGGTCTTCCTTTTTTCTACAGAATAAACAGTGTCACAAGCTAGAAAAATAGTTAAGAATAACAGAAATTTTTAGTTGCCTCCATTTTTCTTGCAGTACACTGCCCACTGCCCAAAGACTTGGAGACCTTATCTATATTAAATATAATACAAAGACAGTTTCTGGGGTGTTCCAAACAGCACAACGTGGAAACTCAAAGATTAAGAAACACTTCTTGATATTAACTTTCATTAAGCATATTAAGCCTATCACACACTATGGATGATTATTTCTGCTTTAATGTAGAACTCTGCAATTGTCCTCACTTAGTAGGACAGCAATTCCTCCCCTTGCCATAATCTCTCAATATTATTGTAAATTCTAAACTTCCAACACGAAGAATTTCACACTGCCCTCCCCTTCCTCTGTTGATACATGCGTAAAAAGCCAAGCCAAACCACAAGGTTGTTTAAATATTAAACAAATGCCAGGATAGCATGTGAAGACAATCTTATTTAAGCCATTACACGTGACAGATACACACAGGGACATCACTTACTTTAGGCATCTGTGGATGACTGAAATCTTTATCCACAATCACTCCTTTAACCAACTGTGTATCTTCCAGTCTGCCTCCCACTTTGCCTTGTACCTTGATCAGCTCAAAATCAACATCTTTACGTTCCATGTCTGCTACTGTCAGTACGGCGTTCACGGCAATTTCTGCCATTTGTCTGTGACAACGGTTAACTCTGCGTTTAAAAAAAAATACAATTAAGTTGCGTTACATTTCTTCAATTTGGGAAAAAAAAAAGTGATTCTATCAATCTCAAACAGCAGAAAGTATCACTATAGCTAGAAACTTTTGCACTCTACGTTAGAAGTAAGGGTCCTGTCTGCTTGTTCACAGAAATAAAAGGTGCTGGATATGGCAGAAAACAGAACACACAACAGGGTTGGTGTAAACAGCCTTTGTGGACATAGTCTCGATACAGTGAGGAGCACTAACTACCAATAAGCATTCAAATGACAGAAACCACTGTTAAGACAGCCCTGCAAAGGAAGCCCTTCCAACGTCTGAACTACACACAGAATCCATAAAGGAAAATAAACTTATGGAACTATTCTGAGGTAAGATTTTTTTAGGAGAAAAACCCCCACAACAGACGAAACCTCTGAAATATTACAAACAATTATTTTTATGAAATTTACATTACTCTTGGAATTTGCTGTGATGTAGAAATCTGGAACTAACAGGTTAGAATGAAGCTAATTCTGCGCTGTTTAACTTTATGGAATTGACCATTTAGAGACAAAGGATTCACAACATGAGTCCACTGAGAAATTAGCCAAAATGAAACATAAGAGGGCCTTCAGCAGCACTTCAACAACGCAAACAATTTAATAATTCATCAAAACAACAGGATTTCTCCTTTCCACTCAAAGAGTTTTCAAGGGAAGCTTAAATATTCTGAAGTTTTTGCGACTTACACTTTAGAGCCCAGAGTCGTCTTTGCTGTCTGGATCAGAGGCTCAATGTTCTGTGGATCAACTGGAAAGCTGTCACTGATTTTGTCTAGATGCTCAATAGCAATGCGGGCTGCCTGCTCATAACCATCTGCTATTCTGATGGGGTGAATACCTCGATCTAGTAATTGCTCAGCCTGTTCCAATAATGCTCCAGCCAGAACTACAAAAAAAAAATTAAAGTAAGTTTCACTCTTGATTGGACCATCATTTTTAATACATTATCAACACATTAAAAAGCATGGTTTCTCATTTTTTCCTGTAATATTATAGGAGTTCAAGGTTTCCTAAATAACAAAGTAACTCTAAGCAACCTCCTACTTGCTATGTTTAGAAAGAAAACACCATTAATGTTAAGACCAAAATGAAGCACAGGCACCAAGGCAGGACAGGTAGAAGATTATGGAAGAAAACTATGCAGAAAAATGTTTAAAGTACAAAGAGGGCTCTCAGCATTACCTTAAAATACTTAGAAAAGACACAAAAGTGTCTGATTAAAGCATTTCTAAGACAAGAACCTAAAAGGACACTGCAGCAATACTCTAAAGAACTGCTACAGAAAAGCTACTGTTACTTCATATAAAATTTCTCAAAATAGCTGAAGAAACTTGATTTTAAAACTGGAAAATCTTAATTAAGTTTAAAATACTTTCTTACCAACAACTCCAGTAGTTCCATCCCCAATTTCATCATCTTGAGATTTAGCCAGCTCCACCATAAGTTTGGCTATCTGGTGATCCACATCCATCATATTCAGGATGGTAGCACCATCATTTGTCACAGTCACCTCACCATCCTTGTCCACCATCATTTTATCCAAGCCTAAAAATACATGTTCAAAGCATGAAGGAAAACCCAGAAAATCCTTCAAAACAATTACTAAGAGAGAACCAGTAGAAGTGTTTCATTATTACCATTGGGCCCCAGGGATGTTCTTAGAGTACTTGCTACAGCCTTTGCTGCCATTATGTGAGACTAAAAAAACAAAGGAAAAAGAAGATAAATCATTACCATGCATTCTGAAATTGCAACAATAAGTTAAGAAAGATACAGTAACGCAAATACTGTAATTCAACTAAGAACAACAAATTATGACTGAAAAAAAGACATCAATGTATGTGTACTATCTTTATGCCAGAAACATTTCCTATGGTTTTTCTTGCATTGCTTGTGCTGGCTCTGCTAAAGCATGCAAAGGCAGAGCAGCCAAAGCGACAGCATCCATGTTTAAAGCAGGGCAGCAACAGGAGCAGGCAACTCTACAAGGAGAAGTCAGTGCAATTTTACTCATCATAGAATCAACATATTATGGTTTGGGTTGGAAAGGACCTTGAAGATCAACCAGTTCCAACCCCTTGCCAGGGGCAGGGACACCTTCCACTCAGGTGGATGCTCAGAGCCCCATCCAACCTGGCCTTGGACGCTGCCAGGGATGTGGTACCCACAGGCCTCCCTGGACAACCTGTGCCAATGCTTACTCCGCTTTTCCCTCGCTATTTGTATCACCCGCACTCTCACACGGTGCCGACTCTCTCAGCCCCGGCCTTCCCGCAGCGGCCGCGCCGGGCGGGGGGCGGCGGTCCCAGGGAGGGGCTGCGGGAGCCGCGGGGAGGGGCGTGCTGCACCACCTGCGGGGTTACGGCCCCAAAAGCCCGCAACTCCGGGGCGGATTCACGGCACGGTGACCGCACGGATGCTATGCCGCGGATTCCCGGCCCCGAGGGCGATGTCTTTCCTCTCCCTCCATCCCTCCCACGCTTGCGGGCCTACACTGGGCTCCATCCGCCCTGCGCCATCCGCGGGGCTGCCGAAGAGCAGGGCACCGCCTTACCACAGGGGGCTCCGTCCTCCTGCCCCTCTCAGCAGCACATCACAGCACAGCACGGCATGGCATGGCATGGCGCGGCGCGGCCCACCCAGAGTAGGCCCACGGGCGAACCAGCGGCCCTGGCGGCCGCCCCGCCTCGCTCACCTTGAGCGCCTCGAGCCCCATCAGGCGCGTCTTGCGCTCCTGGTCCTTGAGGATGAGGAAGGGGCGCCCATACTCGTCAAACGCCAGAGTCCCCATGGCCGACATGGTTCC